>NC_042966.1:39321167-39631341 GCF_901001165.1 Salmo trutta | reverse complement strand
AAAATCTAAAAACTGTTTTTGCTTTGTCATTATGGGTATTGTGTGTAGATTGATGAGGGGAAAAACTATTTGATCAATAATAGAAGAAGGCTGTAACAAAACAAAATGTGGGAAAAGTCAAGGTGTCTGAATACTTTCCGAATGCATTGTACAATTTACCCGAGGCCTGACAACCCAACAATTCAGAAGATACATCTCACTGTACTGAACATCAAATGGGATGACTAGCTTCTTCCTACTTCCTTCTCTTTCAGGGTCAGTAGACTCCTTTAAGTAACAAGCAAAAAAAAATGTATACTTAAATAATAAATAAAAATGCTGTGGCCTTGGTTTCCCTTACACAGGTCCCCAGAAAGATAATGCATTTATCAATCTGTGCCTCCTCTGTCACCGTCAAATCCATTTTAGCATTTTAGCCCTTTGCCAACACCAACAAAACTCCATCCATTACTATTCAGTCCTCCTTCCCTCTAGGGGCTTGCATCCCAAATGTGACCCGTTCCAGGAAGCTAGATGTGTGTCGCATGTCACTACTTCAGGAGAGGCCTATGAACATATATTTTTTTATTTCTATCAAAATGCGTTTTTTTTAACCATAAATGCATTGAACAAGTGCCTTAATAACTAACTTGTATGCCATCTGTAATATGAATAAAATAGTTCAATTATAAATCTAGTTGGTTTAGCCACAGAAAAAGAGAGGAACCTTTCTGCTAGTCATGATTGGCTGATATAACGGATACCGAGAGATAAGTTCTGATTGGTATGCCATGTAGCACGCGTCTGTCCATAGAATGAGCTGCTCAGTATGTGTAGATAATCCTTGCTACCGAGTCTTTTTGGAAAGATATATCGTTAGCCATGGAGAACTGCAAAAGTGTTGCTACTGCTCTCAACAACATTGCTGCCCTGATATTAGCAAGTCAAGCCCTATCAACAAAGATCAGTGGGGAAAAGTTGTGACGGTCTACTTTCTGCACACGGTCAGTGTGAACAGGAGTGACTTGATACAACGGGCCTAACAAGCTGTAGCTACAAACAAAACAAACGACACAGCCGTTAGACTTACTTAATTAAAGTGGTTCCAGTCTGTCATGAAGCATTCGTTATTGTATACGGGTAAGAGTCTACATTTTCAGATATTATAAGTTTCTAATTTTGTAAAAAAGTCATTTTCATTGCAAGTTCAAGCGTACTGTTAGCTAGCTAGCAAACGTTAGCTTAATGGCTCGCTAGCAGACGATACATGTATGATCTGTGTAGTAATATATTACTGCTATCGCAGAAAGCTATTTGCATTGCTAGTTATAGCCTAATGTTAGCCAGGTGTGTGTCTGGGGGTGATTATGGCCGTCTATTGTATTTCATAAACATGTGTTCGTGTTGGAGACTTATCTCACTAACTTTAAGCGTCAGCTTTCAGAGCAGCTTACCGATCGCTGCAGCTGTACACAGCCCATCTGTAAATAGCCCATCCAACCAACTATGCCTACCTCATCCCCATATTTGCTTTTGTTTATCTGCTCTTTTGCACACCAGTATTTCTACTTGTCCATCCTCATCTGCACATATATCACTCCAGTGTAAATTGCTAAATTGTAATTACTTCATCACTATTGGCCTATTTATTGCCTTACCTCCTTACTTCATTTGCACACACTGTATACAGATTTTTCTATTGTATTATTGACTGTACGTTTGGTTATTCCATGTGTAACTCTGTGTTGTTGTTTTTGTCGCACTGCTTTGCTTTATCTTGGCCAGGTCGCAGTTATAAATGAGAACTGTTGTCAACTGGCCTAACCTGGTTAAATACAAGTGGAATAAATAAATAAATAAAAACATGTCTAGACAACAGTGACCCACTTAGCTGGATGTGGCTGGGAGGTGGTTATAGCGTTTCTTTCACATTAATCAAATCAAACTTTATTTGTCACATGCGCCAAATACAACAAGTGTAGACCTTACCGTGAAATGCTTACTTTTAAAATGCAAACATTTTGTAAATTTTATTTAACCTTTATTTAACTAGGCAAGTCAGTTAAGAACAAATTCTTATTTACAATGAACAAATTCTTACTTGCAAGCCCTTAACCAACAGTGCAGTTCAAGAAAGAGTTAAGAAAATATTTACCAAATCAACAAAAGTAAAAAAAATTATGAAATGTATCACAATATGCTTCGGCAGCGATACTAAATGCACTACATTAGCAAAAGTATGTGGACACCCGTTCCAACTTCTCATTCCAAATTCATTGGTTATTAGTATGGAGTTGGTCCCCCCTTTGCTGCTATAACAGCCACCACTATTCTGGGAAGGCGTTCCACTAGATGTTGGAACATTGCTGATGGGACTTGCTTCCATTCAGCCACAAGATCAGCAGTGAGGTTGGGCACTGATGTTGGTAGATTAGGCCTGGCTTCCAATTCATCCCAAAGGTGTTCGATGGGGTTGAGGTCATGGCTCCGTGCAGGCCAGTCAAGTTCTTCAACACTGATCTCGACAAACCATTTCTGTATGGATCTCGCTTTGTGCACGGGGGCATTGTCATGCTAAAGCAGGAAATGGCCTTCACCAAACTGTTACAAAAGCTGAAGAACATACGCACATCCAAGTACTTTCCGCAGGTTCTGAAGTTGTAGGAAAACTCATGGAAACAGAAAGAAAAATGCTGTTCAGTGCTGCTCATGCTCCCAGGTGATATTTATTTATATCAACGCGTCGACCCTTAGGTCTTCTTCCCCAAGCTGTTGCCACAAAGTTGGAATCACAGAATCGTCTAGAATGTCATTGAATGCTGTAGCGTTAAGATTTCACTTCACTGGAACTAAGGGGCCCGAACCCTGAAGAACAGCCCCAGATCATTATTCCTCCACCAAACTTTACAGTTGGCACTATGCATTGGGGCAGGTAGCGTTCTCCCGGCATCCTCCAAACCCAAATTCGTCCGTTGCACTACCAGATGGTGAAGCGTGATTCATCACTCCAGAGAACGTGTATCCACTGCTCCAGAGTCCAATGACGGTGAGGTTTACACCACTCCAGCCCACGCTTGGCATTGTGCATGGTGATCTTAGGCTCGTCTGCGGCTGCTCAGCCATGGACACCCATTTTATTAAGCACTCGAAGAACAGTTCTTGTGCTGACGTTGCATTCAGAGGCAGTTTGGAACTCAGTAGTGAGTGTTGCAACCGAGGACAGATGATTTTTACGCGTTACGCGATTCAGTTCTCGGTGGTCCCTTTCTGTGAGCTTGTGTGGATGAAAAAAGGCCAGTGTGAATGAGTGTTTGGATGAAAAGAGGCCAGTGTGAATGAGTGTTTGGATGAAGAAAGGCCAGTGTGAATGAGTGTTTGGGTGAAAAGAGGCCAGTGTGAATGAGTGTTTGGACGAAGAAAGGCCAGTGTGAATGAGCATTTGGGTGAAAAGAGGCCAGTGTGAATGAGTGTTTGGATGAAAAAAGGCCAGTGTGAATGAGTGTTTGGGTGAAAAGAGGCCAGTGTGAATGAGTGTTTGGGTGAAAAGAGACCAGTGTGAATGAGTGTTTGGATGAAAAGAAGCCAGTGTGAATGAGTGTTTGGGTGAAAAAAGGCCAGTGTGAATGAGTGTTTGGATGAAAAGAGGCCAGTGTGAATGAGTGTTTGGGTGAAAAGAGGCCAGTGTGAATGAGTGTTTGGATGAAAAGAGGCCAGTGTGAATGAGTGTTTGGGTGAAAGAGGCCAGTGTGAATGAGTGTTTGGATGAAAAGAGGCCAGTGTGAATGAGTGTTTGGATGAAAAGAGGCCAGTGTGAATGAGTGTTTGGGTGAAAAAGGCCAGTGTGAATGAGTGTTTGGATGAAAAGAGGCCAGTGTGAATGAGTGTTTGGGTGAAAAGAGGCCAGTGTGAATGAGTGTTTGGATGAAAAGAGGCCAGTGTGAATGAGTGTTTGGATGAAAAGAGGCCAGTGTGAATGAGTGTTTGGGTGAAAAAGGCCAGTGTGAATGAGTGTTTGGATGAAAAAGAACAGTGTGAATGAGTGTTTGGGTTTGGACTAAGGGGGCAGCTATGCAGCATATCTGCTGTTCTCTGCTCTCATGTGTGTCTTAAATGTTAATGATCATAGCGCTCTAGTCAATAGTAGTGCACCAAATAGGGAATAGGGCGCCATTTTGGATGCATTCTCTGAGTACAGAGGCCTGTTCCTTCTACTCTTTACATGATGGCGCTCATCCATCACCTTTAGACAGCGGCATCAAACCAACTACAAACATGCAAAGCCCAGCAGTATAAAATATGCTGACGCCAAGTGTTATATACACATAAATAGACTACTTTAGCTCTGCCACTTGTGGTAGTGGTCTTGTTTTTTTCACGTCCTCTTTTTAACTCAATTTTTTTTCTCCATCTGATGTTATGGGAAATTCCCAGCCCAGAACGCAGAATCTAACTAGGTCCCAAATGGCATCCTATTCCCTATATAGTGCACTACTTTTTACCGGAGCCCATGAAAGGAACAAGGTGCCATTTGGGACGCAGACAGAATGTGTGATGGAGTAAACACCTGTCTGTTAGTTAGCCATGCAGTCACATGAGAGAAATAACATGGGGTCCATATAGGGGATTTCTGTTTACCTTCGTTTCCTCGTTTCCGTTTTAGGAGAGGTGATGAACCGTACAGTAGACTACTTACTCTTGTAGATGCACTGGGATTACTTCTAATCTCTGATTTACACTAACATTCATCCCATCTGGATTTTATTTATTGACTACATTAATTACCCCTCTCTACTCTTCCACTCCTTTCTTCTCTCTCATCTGGATTTTATTTGATAGTTTGTTCTATATTTATGTCTTCACATCTCTATCTCATTGCTAATTTTTAAGTGAGGACTGGAGGCACCAGATGGATGTATCACAACATGATGGAACTCAAAGTTTCCTGATCTTTAGGAGAAGTTATGGAGGGTTATCTTTGGCTGTATATCTGTGCTCTCCCTGGCAGGCAGCACTCCCCCCGGTGATGAAGGATTAACCAGCGCAGCTGTCTCCCGGCCGGGATGATGCAGTGCACTGCTCCCTGACACGACAGCGTCACTTAATCTTCATGTCCGCTCCTCTGCTGCGCCTGCACAGGACAAAGCCAATCAGCGTCACATGCCACTGTGATGGACCCTGCAGCTTGATCCTGGAGTTTCTCAACCTCACAGGACCATTAATCAACTTCAGACACTCCGCTTCAGCCACTGCCAATCTACCCCAGAGTTCTCTACTACTCCCTTCTCTCCAACCCAGGACCAAACCCATAGCTGAGCTGGGCCACCAGTGATGTATAGGACGATGGGGAGGGATGGGGGGGGGGTGGACAGAGGGAGGGTGGCTGGCGTACGCAAGAAAGTACATTGCACATTATGCTTTGTGTTATCGTGGGGAAGGAGAGAAAACAGAGGGTAAGAGAAGATAGAGAGGGGATTGAGGAATGTACTCAAGCCCTCTTCCCTTTCAAGCCCACCCAGACCACTCATGTGCTGAGTTTAATTTACTGCAGTGGGCTAATTCATGGGCACACAGAGTGTTTCTCGCTGTTAAACAAATCACATGGTTATGGGCTTAATTAAATAAAGAAAAAAGACACCTGCACTATGTCAGATATAGGGTTTAAATGTATTACATTTTTAGTTTGCATCCCAATATTACACTTTATATACAATCCATCACAGAAGACTGAAATAGAACAAAAACACAATTTTTGACGTAGAAACACCGAATTTTCTACAGGCTTTTTGAAATAATGTTTATGAAGTATGAAATTATGAAAAAATATAAATAACATTCCACCCATGAGGCCACTAAAGGGCTACAGAGATATCCTCCTGCTCAATAACGCCGCATAAAATAGAGAATAATGCAGATCTGGTATCATGCTCTTTGCTCATTTAGATAAATTGCACTCTCTAAGAATCCATTTGTAAAGATCTGAATTCAGCTGGAGGCAGAAGTGGATACATCGTTTGTCCTGTGTAGAATCCCCATTTCCATCCTCACAATGAACTACTTGGGTTAATTATATTATACTGTGACTGATGCAACGTTTTACTGCAGAAATACATTTTTAATATACAACTATTTTGCACAGACGTTGAAATGGTACACAGTCCATGAGACTGTGTTGCGTTTCAGAGTTGTGGAAGGGAAGCACATAGTATATACCATACTCCCTATACACAGATTGCATTCTTCATTACATAAAAACACACAAATACCTTTACAGTACACATGATTCCGATTTGAGTTACTTTATCTGTTTAAAGCATGCAGGTCGCTATTTAAGACTTGTAATTCCCTGAAAGTTGTGAGGTAAATGAAAGCAAAGCCTCATATGAAACACCCCATACAATGTAATGGAGAAACTTAACAATAGACCTCACAAAGGGCTATTTAAGAGAAATATACATCTTATATATAATACTGATGGAGCTGGCTTTGGGATTTTAAAGTAGGCTATAAGCCTCTTTCATCAGTTCAGGTTATAGTACAGGTTATTGTACCAAAGTGCATATGATATTCTATTGCCAGACCACATTATAGTATTCTGTACATTTGAGACTCAATATCCTATGAAATCAAATCAAATCATTGAAACTCTTCACCATCATCTGACTTACGTTATACCCTTCCCATCGCAATACAAGACAAGCCCCTTGCTAATACAGCCATCAACCCCATTCTGAAACAGATCATAAAGTGATGACACATTTATGATACCGTTATTAACAGTGCTATGAAATTACATGTATTATATATATATATATATATATATTTGTAACCTTTATTTAACTAGACAAGTAAAAATCAATATGCCCATCTAATATAATTTTCTCTAGAGTATGCAAATCAAACATTTCAAAGCCCCCTTCGGGAGAAAAAAACATTTCAGTTCACACATATTATCATATCAGAGAGAGAGAGAGAGAGAGAGAGAGAGAGAGAGAGGAGAGAGAGAGAGAGAGAGAGAGAGAGAGAGAGAGAGAGAGAGAGAGAGAGAGAGGAGAGAGAGAGGAGAGAGAGAGAGAGAGAGAGAGAGAGAGAGAGAGAAGAGAGAGAGAGAGAGAGAGAGAGAGAGAGAGAGGAGAGAGAGAGAGAGAGAGAGGGATGGGAGGTAGGAGTGCTGATTAACTTGTATGGCTCAGGGTGGATGGAACAGGACAATGGAATAAGAGGGGGGAAGAGCTGCTTATCAAATCAAATCAAATGTTGTTGGTCACATACACATGGTTAGCAGATGTTAATGCAAGTGTAGCGAAATGCTTGTGCTTCTAGTTCCGACAGTGCAGTAATATCTAAAAAGTAATCTAACAAATTCACAACGACTAGCTTATACACACAAATACACACAAATGTAAAGGGATGAATGAGAATGTGTACACATAAATAATCAAATCAAAGTTTTTTTGTCACGTAAACCGAGTACAACAGGTTTAGACCCTACAGTGATATGCGTAGTTACAGGCTCTAACCAACAGTGCAATTTTTTAATTATTAGTTGAACAATAGATAAGAAACAAAAAACAACAGTAAAAAAGTCAGTGAAATATAGGTATGAGCGATGGCCGTGCGGCATAGGCAAGATGCAGTAGATGGTATAGAGTACTGTATATACATATGAGATGAATAATGTAGGATATGTGGACAATATTAAAGTGGCATTATTTAAAGTGACTAGTGATACCTTTATTAAATCCATTTATTACATTTATTTAAGTGGCCAGAGATTTGAGTCTGTATGTTGGCAGAAGCCACTCTATGTTAGTGATGTCTGTTTAACAGTCTAATGGCCTTGAGATAGAAGTTGTTTTTTTTCAGTCTTCTCGGGTCCCAGCTTTGATGCACCTGTACTGACCTCACCTTCTGGATGATAGTGGGGTGAACAGGCAGTGGCTCGGGTGGTTGTTGTCCTTGATGATCTTTTTGGCCTTCCTGTGACATCGGGTGCTGTAGGTGTCCTGGAGGGCAGGTAGTTTGCCCCTGGTGATGTGTTGTTGCAGACCGCACCACCCTCTGGAGAGCCTTGCGGTTGTGGGCGGAGCAGTTGCCGTACCAGCGGTGATACAGCCCGACAGGATGCTCTTCGATTGTGCACCTGTAAAGGGTTTGTAAGTGTTTTAGGTGACAAGTCAAATTTCTTCAGCCTCCTGAGGTTGTAGAGGCGCTATTGCGCCTTCTCCCACGCTTGTCTGTGTGGTGGACCGTTTCAGTTTTGTCCATGATGTGTACGCCGAGGAACTTAACATTTTTCCGCCTTCTCCACTACTGGTCCTGTCGATGCAGCCATTTTTCATCCGTTTAAGTATCTTACTGTGATTGTTTTAAATTATAAGGGGAAAAAATCTACAAAAAATAGCTTCTTAGCAAAGGAGAAATTTCTTAAGCAAGAATTTTGCTATGACTCTCTGGAGTGGTATGATTGGGTAGGGGAAAACTGAAAATTAGCTGTAATTGGCAGAGAGGTTTGGAACTCTTTTTTATTGGTCTAGTAACTAATTTACAGCCTGGTGATGTCATCAAGCAGGACAAAACTCCATCCCACCAATAGAGGCTAAACTTTTCAAACTGTTCTTACGCTAAAGACAATCATCATGTTCACAATGTTATTCCAAAATACGTTTCTTTTATTATATATTTTTTTAACAAGACAACAATAAGAACTGAGACCATGATCATGACAATACTCAAACAGACAGACACACACATGATACAACACATTGGACAAGACAATTATCAGCAATGCATGGAGTAACCTAATACAAAATAAATAAGGACAAAACATTGTTAGCTTACATTCCATGGAATATGGAACATTTCGCCCTTATAAAAACAGTTATTTGCTTTAATTAATATTGTTAAATGGAAATCTAGGCAAATTAGTCAAAGAAAAATGCCTAAAAGAGTTTCCCAACACCCTCACTTCCTTAGCATCTCCCACTTGAATTCATTTTCTGATTCATAATAGCATTTGTACTTTCAAGGATGAATCGTGTCTGACAAATTGTTAAAAAGTTTGGGTGTTAGAGATATCCGATTTCATGTTTTGATATAGATGTTTTGCCTAGCAGAAGTATTGTGCTGTTAATTGAAGGACTACGGACTTTGAGGTCATCCAAGATGATAAACTGAGGATTAATATGTAGTTTGATGGCGTAATGGGAAAGCCAGCCTTGAACCAGTAGCTAAAATAAGCACACTGTCGAACAGTACCAAGACAAACTGCATTATGTCCTCCTCTTCTTGATAGATTCTGATTTTCGAGTCTTGCTCAATAACTTAATTGCCAAGATTTTCTTTGTTAACGAATTGTCACAGAATATATTTATCTGAAAGGCTATTGAGTATGTACAGTTGAAGTCAGAAGTTTACATACACTTAGGTTGGAGTCATTAAACTTGTTTTTCAACCACTCCACAAATTATTTGGCAAGTCGGTTAAGGACATCTACTTTGTGCATGACACAACTCATTTTTCCAACAATTGTTTACAGACAGATTATTTCACTTAGAACTAACTCACTGTATCACAATTCCAGTGGGTCAGAAGTTTAAATACACTAAGTTGACTGTGCCTGTAAACAGCTTGTGAAATTCAAGAAAATTATGTCATGGCTTTAGAAGATTCTGATAGGCTAATTGACATCATTTGAGTCAATTGGAGGTGTACCTGTGGATGGATTTCAAGGCCTACCTTCAAACTCAGCGCCTCTTGCTTGACATCATGGGAAAATCCTAAAGAAATCAGCCAAGACCTCATAAAAAAATGTAGACCTCCAGAAGTCTGGTTCAATCCTTGGGAGCAATTTCCAAACGCCTGAAGGTACCATGTTCATTCTGTACAAACAATAGTACGCAAGTATAAACCACCATGGGTCCACCATACCGCTCAGGAAGGAGTACGCAATTCTGTCTCCTAGATATGAACATACTTTGGTGTGAAAAGTGTAAATCAATTCCAGAACTAACAGCAAAGGACCTTGTGAAGATGCTGGAGGAAACAGGTTACAAAAGTATCTATATCCACATTAAACACGAGTCCTATATCGACATAACCTGAAAGGCTGCTCAGCAAGGAAGAAGCCACTGCTCCAAAAACTGCATAAACAAGCCAGACTACGGTTTGCAACTGCACATGGGGAACAAAGATACGTACTTTTTGGAGAAATGTCCTCTGGTCTGATGAAACAAAAAATAGAACTTGTTTGGCCATAATGACCATCGTTATGTTTGGAGGAAGAAGGGGGAGGCTTGCAAGCCGAAGAACACCATCCTCAACCTTGAAGCATGGGTGGTGGCGGCATCATGTTGTGGGGGTGCTTTGCTACAGGAGGGACTGGTGCACTTCACAAAATAGATGGCATCATGAAAAAATGAAAATTTTGTAGATAAAGCTTGTCACAAATTGGTCTTCCAAATGGACAATGACCCCAAGCATACTTCCAAAGTTGTGGCAAAATGGCTTACGGACAACAAAGTCCAAGGTATGGAGTTGCCATCACAAAGCCCTGACCTCAAGCCTATATAACATTTGTGGGCAGAACTGAAAAATCATGTACGAGCAAGGAGGGCCTACAAACCTGACTCAGTTACACCAGCTCTGTCAGGAGGAATGGGCCAAAATTCACCCAACTTATTGTGGGAAGCTTATGGAAGGCTACCCGAAACGTTTGACCCAAGTTAAACAATTTAAAGGCAATGCTACTAAATACTAATTGAGTATGTAAACTTCTGACCCACTGGGAATGTGATGAAAGAAATAAAAGCTGAAATAAATCATTCTCTCTACTATTATTCTGACATTTCACATTCTTAAAATAAAGTGGTGATCCTAGCTGACCTAAGGCAGGGAATTTTTACTAGGATTAAATGTCAGGAAATGTGAAAAAGTGAGTTTAAATGTATTTGGTAAGGTGTATGTAAACTTCCGACTTCAGCTGTATATCCATATACTGTATACATGTCTAAACATATAGCTGTCCATTCTCACCAGGTTCACAGTAAACAAGTCCTGAACACAGGTTAGACTATGACCAATTATTGGGTGTAGTCACTGGGGGACCTATATGCACTACACAACCTGTGATTTTAATTAGGAAGGTGCCTAGTCAGATTAGATATCCCACGACTGATATAATGGAAACACTGCAAATTAATTCCCCAGTTAAAAGAATGAGCAGATTTTCGTCATTACCAAACAGCTTTTCAAAAATAAGCAGCAGCTACCAGCTATGAAGGGATTAAAACAACCACTATGTAAACTGACTACCAGTTCAATCCGTGACAGGGGGGGAAAAAAGCATTGCCCTGGGTCTGTCTCCACCCTTCCCCCACACATGGCTACTTCTGGGTTAGCCCACGCCTGACCTTTACTGCCTCTAACAGCTCCCCACAGAACTCTAGCAACAGCTTCACGGTGCAAATGTATAATACAATGGCTCATCTTTCACAGCGAAGCACTAAGTCAATTCTACGACTGGCACAACTGAACCGTTTGGCAATTAAATGAGACAGGCACCTTTTTATTTTGGTATTGCAGCTTTCCTTACATACACTGTAACAGCAAATAAGGTGAGGATAATTAACGGCCTCAACAGGATCAATAGCTGCCAGACTGATGACACATTGGAAATGGGATAGTATATATTTAACAGCAGGCTGCCTTTTTTAACAGTCAGGCTGCCTTTTTCTTACTGAGGTTTATGTTACCAGTCCTTTATAGTATGTTACAGCTTGGTTACTGAGGTTTATGTTACCAGTCCTTTATAGTATGTTACAGCTTGGTTACTGAGGTTTATGTTACCAGTCCTTTATAGTATGTTACAGCTTGGTTACTGAGGTTTATGTTACCAGTCCTTTATAGTATGTTACAGCTTGGTTACTGAGGTTTATGTTACCAGTCCTTTATAGTATGTTACGGCTTGGTTACTGAGGTTTATGTTACCAGTCCTTTATAGTATGTTACAGCTTGGTTACTGAGGTTTATGTTACCAGTCCTTTATAGTATGTTACGGCTTGGTTACTGAGGTTTATGTTACCAGTCCTTTATAGTATGTTACGGCTTGGTTACTGAGGTTTATGTTACCAGTCCTTTATAGTATGTTACAGCTTGGTTACTGAGGTTTATGTTACCAGTCCTTTATAGTATGTTACAGCTTGGTTACTGAGGTTTATGTTACCAGTCCTTTATAGTATGTTACAGCTTGGTTACTGAGGTTTATGTTACCAGTCCTTTATAGTATGTTACAGCTTGGTTACTGAGGTTTATGTTACCAGTCCTTTATAGTATGTTACAGCTTGGTTACTGAGGTTTATGTTACCAGTCCTTTATAGTATGTTACAGCTTGGTTACTGAGGTTTATGTTACCAGTCCTTTATAGTATGTTACAGCGTGGTTACTGAGGTTTATGTTACCAGTACGTTATGTTATGTTACAACTATGTGTTCATCTACAAATTCCTTTTGGGTAAACTCCCTCTTTACCTCTGTAGTCTGGTCTCCTTCACCACCAGCAGTTACCATACCCGGTCTGCTAGGTGGTTGCTACTTAAAGTCCCCAGGACATTTACAGTATTAGGCAAGACTGCCTTCTCGTCTTGTGCATCAGAAGCATGGAATAGTCTACAATCAATGCTTCATCTAGATATGTTAGTGCCACTGAATGAATTTAAAATATTGATGGGAGACTGTTACAGAGGAGTGTAAATACTTTTTTTATGCTGGATCATGTTATTGTATTGCATTGTTGTATGTTTTAAATCTGTAATGTATTGATTGTTGCTGCCTTCTTGGCCAGGTCTCCCTTGAAAAAGATACTCTGGGTCTCATTGGGATCTTCCTGGTTAAATAAAGGTTAAATAAACATATAATAAAACACTTGGTTACTGAGGTTTATGTTAACACTCTTTTATGTTCAGTTACAAATTGAGATGGTTGTTTCATATAATAAGGGCAGATATTTTTGAAATGTCTGTTATTTATAAATATAAAGAAAGTGGAGAAGCAACTTGCAGCTTCCCACCATAAAATCAAATCAAATAATTATAGGATATCTACGGTCCACACTAACATTGAAGTGGTCCTTTGTTACCAACATTTCTATTTTGTTTCAAACAACAAAATTTATGAGGCTTTGCTTCCACATCAAAGAGCACCGTCTCTAACAGCATACCTGTTTCAGAGTCAAACCCGCCAGAGGTTCACCAACCCTTTGCTCTGAGTGACAAAGTGGCTTTGTCACACGGTTACGAAGGATGTGTTACCTGTCCATGCACATGTAACTTTTTTTCATTCCTGCATATTAAATGCTCGATCGGAGAGCGAATGAGCACGAGAGCGAGAGCACAGAAAACAGGCAGCCCTTTCCCCCGTTTTAGAAAGCGCTATTTCCATGGGTGCCGAGTATAATTAATACCTCACTGTAGCCAGGGGTTGTCATTTTTCAAATCGTTTCCCTGGAAATGTTCTACACCTCTTAATGGCCCTGCTAATGCTGTAGCCGTCATGTTCTGGACAGCTGCACTTTTACAAGACAAACTCAGCTGTGCCATGAAGGCCTCTCTGTGGACTCCCTAACTGGGAGTGCTCAGACTGTCCCAGCCAGCTGGTGATGGCCATGGCACTATGGACAATTAATTCATTCTTACCTTGTGTTCACGTCCGGTAGTGAGTCACCTTGCTTTGAATGCCATGCCGTCCCCAAACACCTCATATTTTTCTTTCCTATTTTCTGATGGATGGGAGCAGCAAAATGGGCCTTGGAAGGAAACAAATGAAAGCATAGGACTAATTAAAGATGGCTTTGGAGGGACCAGAGGGGCCAGAGGCAGTTAGGTGAGGATATTTGGTGGCTAGCCAAGCTAGGAAGCTATATTTAGCTTACAACCTGAGGAGAAAATGAAGGCCTAATATTTCAAATTAGCATGCAATGCTAGGCTAGCCTGAACCTCTCTGACCACATAGTGGGCTGGAGCAGTGGTTCTCAAACCTCTCCTCGGGGACCCCCTGCCGTTCCATGAATTTGAACTATTCCAGAGCTAACACACCTGATTCAATTAGTCAACTAATTATCAGGTGTGCTAGTTCAGGGCTACCACAAAACTGTGAAACGTCAGGGGGTCCCTGAAGAGAGGTTTGAGAACCACTGGGCTATAGGCTACAATACTGTTCTTGTCTTGTATAGCATACTATATAGTGTTCTCTTGTCTATAGTCTACTACTAAGGCTACATAAAGTTGGTGAGAGCAATGCTGAGATTATTGGAGTGTATTGGAGGTTGGAGTGTCCTGGAGTGTCCTGGAGTGTCCTGGAGTGTGCTAGAGTGTGCTAGAGTGCGCTAGGGTGTGTTGGAGTGTCCTGGAGTGTCCTGGAGTGTCCTGGAGTGTCCTGGAGTGTGCTGGAGTGTGCTGGAGTGTCCTGGAGGGCACTGGAGTGTGCTAGGGTGTTGGAGTGTCCTGGAGTGCGCTGGAGTGTGCTAGGGTGTGTTGGAGTGTGTTGGAGAATGTTGGAGTGTCCTGGAGTGTCCAAGTGTGCTAGAGTGTCCAGGAGTGTCCAGGAGTGTGCTGGAGTGTCCAGGAGTGTGCTGGAGTGTGCTAGAGTGTGCTAGAGTGCGCTAGGGTGTGTTGGAGTGTCCTGGAGTGTCCTGGAGTGTCCTGGAGTGTGCTGGAGTGTCCTGGAGGCGCTGGAGTGTGCTAGGGTGTGTTGGAGTGTCCTGGAGTGCGCTGGAGTGTGCTGGAGTGTCCTGGAGGGCGCTGGAGTGTGCTAGGGTGTGCTGGAGTGTCCTGGAGTGTCCTGGAGTGTGCTGGAGTGTCCTGGAGGGCACTGGAGTGTGCTAGGGTGTGTTGGAGTGTCCTGGAGTGCGCTGGAGTGTGCTAGGGTGTGTGGAGTGTGTTGGTGTGTTGGAGGTTGTTGGAGTGTCCTGGAGTGTCCAGGAGTGTGCTAGAGTGTCCAGGAGTGTCTAGGAGTGTGCTGGAGTGTCCAGGAGTGTGCTGGAGTGTGCTGGAGTGTGCTAGGGTGTGTTGGAGGTTGTTGGCGTGTGCTGGAGTGTCCTGGAGTGTCCTGGAGTGTGCTGGAGTGTGCTGCAGTGTGCTGCAATGGCATAGAGTGTGCTGCAGTGTGCCGCAGTGTGCTGCTATGGCATAGAGTGTGCTGGAGTGTGCTAGGGTGTGTTGGAGTGTGTTGGAGGTTGTTGGAGTGTGCTGGAGTGCGCTTGAGTGTGCGATTAATGGGTTAGCCTAATTCTGTACCAATAAATCAAATCAAATCAAATCAAATTTATTTATAGCCCTTCGTACATCAGCTGAAATCTCAAAGTGCTGTACAGAAACCCAGCCTAAAACCCCAAACAGCAAGCAATGCATGTGAAAGAAGCACGGTGGCTGGGAAAAACTCCCTAGGAAAAACTCCTGAGAAAGGCCAAAAACCTAGGAAGAAACCTAGAGAGGAACCAGGCTATGAGGGGTGGCCAGTCCTCTTCTGGCTGTGCCGGGTGGATATTATAACAGAACATGGTCAAGATGTTAAAATAAATGAATAAACAAATAAATCCTGACTTACTTTGACCAACTTTCCCCAAAACCCTGGCAAACCAATCCCCCTCCCTTCAAACTTTAGTCTATCATGCTGAGAACAATCCATTCTTAAGATTATACAGCATTTCAAAAAATCATGTCGACCAATAACATCTGTACACCTAATATACTTTCCGTATCCACAATAATCTTCAACCTGGCATTTCTGCTTTCCAATGAAAGCTATGAAGTAAAATTGTATTTTACTGTCAAAGTTCCATGTGAACACAGGCAAATATGGCAGCAGAATTCTGAACAGATTTCTGAACTAGTAGAAGCACCAGTTCTGAAGTAGGTTCCACTTGTTACAGGAGTAGCCATGGTAACTCCATCAGTCTGACAGTAAGGTCCTCTTACTACGGGAGTACCATGGTAACTCCATCAGTCTGACAGTAGGTCCTCTTACAACGGGAGTAGCCATGGTAACTCCATCAGTCTGAAAGTAGGTCAGTAGATCCTGACAGTAGGTCTCTTACTACGGGAGTAGCCCTGGTAAACTCCATCAGTCTGACAGTAGGTCCACTTGTTACATGAGTAGCCATAGTAACTCCATCAGTCTGACAGTTGAGGTCCTCATTACTACTGTAGTAGCCATGGTAACTCCATCAGTCTGACAGTAGGGATCCACTTACTACTGGAGTAGCCATGGTAACTCCATCAGTCTGACAGTAGGTCCTCTTACTGCTGGAGTAGCCAGGAACTCCATCAGTCTGACAGTAAGGTCCACTTACTACTGGATAGCCATGGTAACTCCATCAGTCCTGACAGTAGGTCCACTTACTGCTGGAGGTAGCCATGGTAACTCCATCATCTGACAGTAAGGGTCCACTTACTACTGGAGTACCATGGTAACTCCATCAGTCTGACAGTAGGTCCTATTACTACTGGAGTAGCCATGGTAACTCCATCAGTCTGAAAGTAGGTCCTCTTACTATGGGAGTAAGCCATGGTAACTCCATCAGTCTGAAAGTAGGGTCCTCGTACTACGGGAGTAGCCATGGTAAACTCCATCAGTCTGACAGTAGTTCCAACAATATGTTTTACAGCCTTGGGATACTGTGCATAGTCGGAAAGTATTCAGACCCCTTCACTTGTTCCACATTTTGTTACGTTACAGCCTTCTTCTAAAATGGATAAAAGTACATATTTTTTACTCATCATTACACACACAATACCCCCTAATGACAAAGTGAAAACATGTTTTTAGTAATTCTTGAAATTTGTTGAAACTGTAAATACAGAAATATGTCATTTACATTAATTTCACACCACTGAGTCAATTTTAGTGGAAGCACCTTTGGCAGTGATTACAGCTGAGAGTCTTTCTGCTAGTCTCTAAGAGCTTTCCTTACCTGGATTATGCAACATCTTTCTAATAACTATGATATTGATAAAGTCACCTTGTCCGAGAGAGATTTACATGGTTTTTAAGGTCGGGGGAAGCCTACACGAAACACAGCCTTTATTTAAGTGTTTCTAAAAAAAAAAACTTATGGGAAAAATGAATGGTGTAAAAACTGAAAGTTGGCAGGTGCACAGTGCACTGTTAGGATGCTGGGATTGCCCTAAAGTAAATTGCTGTTACCCGGCCAAAAGTTAAATAATATCTAAATAAATCATTCAAAATACTTCTCCTGGGAGCGTGCAGGCTTATGCCTACTGTATTTGAGAAGTCCGCATGTGGCAATAGGTTGAGCTGATTGAGGTTGCGGCAGTCAGAGAAAATAATCAAAAATGTGTGTGATGACAAACTGTATCTTTGAGTATAATTGAAAATGTTACATCAAGAAGAAGGGGAGGGTGTTTGTGGAAGAAGATGTGTTTAGTCTCTCGTCCACAATGCATTCAGATGTAGAAAGTTCCCATTTGTCTCATTTCTGATTGCTTAGCTATTCGTCATTTTTTTCCTTCACCTCACACAGGTCAACGAAATCATATTTTTTTTTTTACATCCATTGCCAATAACAATTCCTCCGTATTTGAAAAATCTTTCCAACACTCTCGGCATCGGATAATCACCAAGACTCAGTGTGAATGAGAGAAATATCATAATCTGATGATACCATATATCCAGTGGAAACATCATTAAAAAAAAACAGCTGTCTGTCCCAAGCTCACTGGCGCAGAAAACTCTGAGGGCCAGGAATAGGCTTGTTGATACAATGTCACAACTTCGCTAGAGACAGCTTCGGGTCCGGACCCAGTGATGATTTGATGCAATGTTGCACTTCTTTTGCAATAGCTCAAGTCAAGACAGGTAGAAAGGGAGGCAGACAGGCGGAGAAGAGAGATGAATGTGATTGATAGAACGGAATTTTCAATAGGATAATTTCTACATTTTTTTGTCGGCTTTAGGCCTATGTATTTGACTTAGTTGACAACGGAAGTTATAGGGCTACTGCTGCATTGGCCAATAACAAGGTTTCCTATACTCGGTCCTCTGGACCCCAAGGGGTGAACGTTTTGTTTTGTTGCCCTAGCACTACACAGCTAATTTAAAATAATCAACTAATCATCAATCTTGGAAAACCAAAACGTGCACCCTTGGGGTCCCAAGGACCGAGTTTGGGAAATGCTGGCCTATAGGCCATCTCTGAGTTCTATGCTCTCATTTCTTTAGTCTTCAATGGATCCCAGTGTATCAATGTTCAGCATGGCAGAGGCAGGTCCTCTCGCCGTAGTTCAATTTTAACTTTTAGATGTTTATATCATTTTATAATTTTAATGATTTGAGAAACTCAAACATGATTGTTAAAATTAAACTGTTTCAAACGAATTATAAAAAATATAAAAATGAATGAACAGGAATTTTCATCAGAATAATTTCTACTGTTTTTCTTTGTCAGCTTTAGGTATGCAGGATCGGTAGAAATAGTAGGATAAATTGTAAGCTTCCCCAAACTTGAAACTTACGAACTGCTTATGGTCTTTACTAAAACACCCATTAAAAACATTTGGAAAGCGCAAGTGCGTGAAAACATAGGAAGTACCATGACAAAACGTGCCCACCTATGGAAATCAAAGGCCCGTCCAACTGATTCGTTCTGGCGCCAGCCCATGTATCTATGGCTCAGAGGTGCCCGCAGTTAAAGGGACAGTTACTCAAAATTATAAGAAAAATGATGGCTTTCGCTACATGTACTTTCAGCATCTATTTATTCTCTTCTCACAGTAGGCCAAAATAAGTCACATACAGTATTTCAAATATCTATTCCAAATCATGTGTGACAATGTCATGATGATAACAGCATTTATTAGTCCGCACATATGAGAACCTAATCAAGCATTTTCACCCTTTTAAACACGTCATTTAAAGAGAACAAAGACTTCAGCTGTTTCTCCGTTTAACAGGTGAGCGCCCTGTGATCTAGCTATTCATTTGCGGTAGGGCCACCTGCTTTAATTGGTCCTAATCTGTAAGTGGAACGGCTTTGATCTCGGTGACAGGTTGACTGCATTAGTACGAGTGTGCTCGCTAATCCTTTGCTTAACTTGTTTCTTTTTGGCACAGCTAGCAGCCTGTCCAACGATATGTCAGCAGAGGGATAAGCCTTCATCAAACACCATCAGGTCTCTAAGCTTCGTTCTGGGATACGGCGGGAGGGAGGGAGGGAGGGAGGGAGGGAGGGAGGGACTGGGAGGGAGGGAGGGAAGGAAGGAAGGAAGAGGTTGGAGGGCCAGTGTTGGGATAGGGAGGGAGGGAGGGAGGGAGGGAGGGAGGGAGGGGAGGGAGGGAGGGGTCTCTATACAGGGTGTAGCTGCCTCCCAGACAGAGGAAAATACTGCCTCCCAAACAGAGGAAAAGGCTGACTCCCAAATGGAGGAAAAGACTGCCTCCCAAACAGAGGAAAAGGCTGCCTCCCAAATGGAGGAAAAGACTGCCTCCCAAACAGAGGAAAAGGCTGCCTCCCAGACAGAGGAAAAGGCGGCCTCCCAAATGGAGGAAAAGACTGCCTCCCAAATGGAGGAAAAAGCTGCCTCCCAGACAGAGGAAAAGACTGCCTCCTAAATGGAGAAAGGCTGCCTCCAGACAGAGGAAAAGGCTGCCTCCCAGACAGAGGAAAAGGCTGCCTCCCAGACAGAGGAAAAGACTGCCTCCCAGACAGAGGAAAAGACTGCCCTCCCAGACAGAGGAAAAGACTGCCTCCCAGACAGAGGAAAAGACTGCCTCCCAGACAGAGGAAAAGACTGCCTCCCAGACAGAGGAAAAGACTGCCTCCAAAATGGAGGAAAAGGCTGCCTCCAAAAAGGAGGAAAAGGCTCCCTCCCAGACAGAGGAAAAGGTTGCCTCCCAAATGGTACACTGTTCCCTTATTAGTACACTACTTTTGACCAGGGCCTATGGGGCTCTAGTGCACTATATAGGGAATAGGGTGACCTTTGGGACGTGTACTAAGTGTTTGTTGTAGTTCTGTTATGAACTTTGGTTGAACTGCCCTGAATTATGATGCCTATCTCTGCAGGCAAAAATATCTGATTTCAGTGAAGAGAGAGAGAGAGACATACTGAGGAGAAAGGGAAGGAAATAGCATCTTGTGTGCACCTCAAACGATTATTATCTCAGCGGTTGTTGATTTACTTTCACAAGACTGTCATGTTGTGTTATTTTCAAAAATGTCTCTGCTCAAAATAACTTTTGTGAATAGTTTTCTTGATTAATTGTATTTGGGCTAGTCATTTTGTTTAAAAGGATATGCACTCAAATATACTGCTTAATGCTGAATGACAGATTTGGAAACAGTGTTGTACATGGGATATTATTTGACTCAGCATTGTACTATAGAACTTGTATGCTACAATAATTGTAAATTAGTTAAACAAGAAACATGTATGTAATTAGCCTTTATTAGGTTATAGCCTTTATTAGGTTTTATTTATACTGTACAAAATATAAACGCAACATGTAAAGTGTTGGGCACATGTTTCATGAGCTGAAATAAAATATCCAATACATTTTCCATACGTACAAAAAGCTTATTTCTCTCAAATTTTGTGCACAAATATCCTTACATCCCTGTTAGTGAGCATTTCTCCTTTGCCAAGATAATCCATCCACCTGACAGGTGTGGCATATCTAAAAGCTGATTAAACAGCATGATCATTACACAGGTGCACCTTGTGCTGGGGACAATAAAAGGCAGTTTTGTCACACAACACAATGCTACAGATGTCTCAAGTTTTGAGGGAGCGTGCATTTGGCATGCTGATTGCAAGAATGTCCATCAGAGCTGTTGCCAGAGAATTTAATGTTCATTTCTCGACCATACGCCGCTTCCAAAGTCATACCACAGAATTTGGCAGTATGTCCAACCGGTAACACAACCATAGACCACGTGTAACCACGCCAGCCCAGGACCTCCACATCCGGCTTCTTCACCTGCGGGATCGTCTGAGACCAGCCACCCGGACAGCTGATGAAACTGAGGAGTATTTTTGTCTGTAGGAAAGTCCTTTTGTGGGGAAAACCTTATTCTGATTGGCTGGGTCTGGCTTCCCAGTGGGTGGGCCTACGTATGCCCTCCTAGGCCCAACCATGGCTACGCCCCTGCCCAGTCATGTGAAATCCATAGATTTGGACCTAATGAATTTATTTCAATTGACTGACTTCCTTATATGAACTGTAACTTGAAATTGTTTCATGGTGCAGTTATATTTTTGTTCAGTATAGCTTCACAGCACTGCACAATGTGTTATACAGCAATACTATAGCCTGCAGAGAGAGTTCTGAAAGGTTGCCAAACTCATTAAGTCTTAAGCAACATTAAGCACATCTTCTTCCTTCCTCCTCAAGTTATCATATTCTCCAACTTTTGGATGAATAAAGGCAACCTCTGGATTTTTAGAACTTTGTTGGCTTGGAGGAAAACTACGGACGAGTTAAAACACACTTAGACGTTCATATAAATCTAATATAATCAGTTCTGATACTTTAGCATATTCCTCTTTTCAGTGGTGGAAAAAGTACTCAATCGTCACACGTGAGTAAAAGTAATGACACCTTAATAGAAAATGGCTCGAGTAAAAGTCTACAAAGTATTTTGCTTTTAAATAAACTTAAGTATCAAACCTAAATGGAATTGCTAAGATGTACTTAAGTATCAAAAGTAAAAGTATAAACCATTTCACACCATTTCACAACCAGACAGACTCATTTTATTTTTTACATTTATTTATGGATAGCAAGGGGCAAGGGGCATGCTCCAACACTCAGACATCATTTACAAATGAAACATGTGCTTAGTGGCAGTAGGGATGACCAGGGATGTTCTCCTTCCCTGTGGCTCAGTTGGTAGAGCATTGTGTGTGCAACACCAGGGTTGTGGGTTCAATTCCCACAGGGGGCAAATACAAAAAAATGCATGAAATGAAACGTTTTCATTACTGTAAGTCGCTCTGGATAAGAGTGTCTGCTAAATGACTAAAATGATAAGTGTGTGAATTAGACTGCTTTCCTGTCCTGCTAAGCATTCAAAATGTAACCAGTGTAATGAGTACTTTTGTGTGTCAGGGAAAACGTGTGGAGTTAAAAGTACATTATTTTCTTTGGGAATGTAGTGAAGTAAAAGTAAAAGTTGTCCGGGGCACTGACTCGGTACCGGGGGCACCGGTACCGAGTCAGTGTGCGGGGGTACAGGCTAGTAATGAGACTATATACAGGGGGCACCGGTACCGAGTCAGTGTGCGGGGGGGTACAGGTTAGTAATGAGACTATATACAGGGGGCACCGGTACCGAGTCAGTGTGCGGGGTACAGGTTAGTAATGAGACTATATACAGGGGGCACCGGTACCGAGTCAGTGTGCGGGGGGGTACAGGCTAGTTGAGGAAATCTGTACATGTAGGTGGGGGTGAAGTGACTATGCATAGGCAACAAACAAACAACGAGTAGCAGCAGTGTACAACGGGGGGGAGGGGGGGGGGGGGGTCAATGTAAATTGTCCGGTGGCGATTTTATGAACTGTTAGTCTAATGGCTTGGGGGGGTAGAAGCTGTTGAGGAGCCTTTTGGTCCTAGACTTGGCGCTCCGGTACCGCTTGCCGTGCAGAAGCAGAGAAGACAGTCTATAACAAATGTATGGGCTTTCCTCTGACACCGCCTATTATATAGGTCCTGGATGGCAGGAAGCTTGGCCCCAGTGATGGACTGGGCCGTTCGCTCTACCCTCTGTAGCGCCTTACGGTCAGATGCAGAGCAGTTGCCATACCAGGTGGTGATGCAACCGGTCAGGATGCTCTCGATGGTGCTGCTGTAGAATCTTTTGAGGATCTGGGGGCCCATGACAAGTCTTTTCAGTCTCCTGAGGGGGAAAAGATTTTGTTGTGCCCTCTTGACGACTGTCATGGTATGTTTGGACCATGATAGTTCGTTGGTGATGTGGACACGAAGGAACTTGAAACTCTCGACCCGCTCCACTACAGCCCCATTGATGTTAATGGGGGCCTGTTCGGCCCGTATTTTCCTGTAGTCAACGATCAGCTCCTTTGTCCTGCTCACATTGAGGGAGAGGTTGTTGTCTTGGCACCACACTGCCAGTTCTCTGACCTCCTCCCTATAGGCCGTCTCATCGTTGTCGGTGATCAGGCCTACCACTGCTGTGTCGTCAGCAAACTTAATGATGGTGTTGGAGTCGTGTTTGGCCAAGCAGTCATGGGTGAACAGGGAATACAAGAGGGGACTAAATACACACCCATGAGGGGCCCCAGTGTTAAGGATCAGTGTGGCAGACATGTTGTTGCCTATTCTTACCACCTCAGGGCGGTCCATCAGGAAGTCCAGGATCCAGTTGCAGAGGGAGAGGTTTAGTCCCAGAGTCCTTAGCTTAGTGATGAGCTTCGTGGTCACTATGGTGTTGAACGCTGAGCTGGAGTCAATGAACAGCATTCTCACATGGATATTCCTTTTGTCCAGGTGAGAAAGGGGGTGTGGAGTGCGTTTGAGATTGCGCCATCTGTGGATCTGTTGGGGTGGTATGTGAATTGGAGTGGATCTAGGGTGTCCGGGAGGATGCTGTTGATGTGAGCCATGACCAGCCTTTCAAAGCACTTCATGGCTACCGACGTGAGTGCCACGGGGCGGTAATCATTTAGGCAGGTTACCTTTGCTTCCTTTGGCACAGGGACAATGGTTGTCTGCTTGAAACATGTAGGTATTACAGACTCGGTCAGGGAGAGGTTGAAAAGACACTTGCCAGTTGGTCCGTGCATGCTTTGAGTACACGTCCTGGTAATCCGTCTGGCCCAGCGGCTTTGTGAATGTTGACCTGTTTAAAGGTTTTGTTCACATCGGCTACCGAGAGCGTTATCACACAGTCATCCAGAACAGCTGGTGCTCTCGTGCATGCTTCAGTGTTGCTTGCCTCGAAGCGAGCATAAAAGGCATTTAGCTAGTCTGGTAGGCTCGCGTCATTGGGCAGCTCGCATCTGGGTTTCCCTATGTAGTCCGTAATAGTTTTCAAGCCCTGCCACATCCGACGAGTGTCAGAGCCGGTGTAGTAGGATTCAATCTTAATCCCGTATTGACGCTTTGCTTGTTTGATGGTTCGTCTGAGGGCATAGCGGGATTTCTTTTAAGTGTCCGGATTAGTCTCCTGCTCCTTGAAAGCGGCAGCTCTACCCTTTAGCTCGATGCGGATGTTGCCTGTAATCCATGGCTTCTGGTTGGGATATGTACGTACAGTCACTGTGGGGACGACGTTGTCAATGCACTTATTGATGAAGCCAATGACTGAGGTTGTGTATTCCTCAATGCCATTGGATGAATCCCAGAACATATTCCAGTCTGTGCTAACAAAACAGTCCTGTAGTGTAGCATCCGCGTCATCTGACCAGTTCCGCATTGAGCGAGTCACTGGTACTTCCTGCTTTAGTTTTTGACAAATGGAGGGCGAGGGAGAGCTTTGTATGCATCAAATTGCATTCAACTCAAACACTACCCTCAAATTTCCACTTCATTATAAAATATCATATCACGTGAAGTAATTGAGAAAAAGCTGCGTGCTGAGTGATACAAATTACCCTAATGACGGTATGAATTACAACACAAGGTTTGGCCAGTAGAGACCTTTTCCTCTCCGTGCCGTGGCAGAACAGAACAGAACACAGTCAGGAGAGAACGCATGAGTCCCAAATGGGACCCTATTCTCTTTATAGTGCACTTATTTTGACCAGAGCCAATAAGGTAGTGCACTATATAGGGAACAGGGTGTTATTTGGGAGCCATGCCATATCTGACATGTCAAAGTGTCTGAGGCCAAGGAGGCAGAGCGAGAATTAATAGCTAGCTGCCTCCATCCAAGGTCCTTTAGCAGTAATTGCAAGCAGAATCTACCTCTCTGATCTCAGCAGCGGTATGCGCCATGCCAAAACAGCCAGGATTTGACAGATGGTCGTCCCACTCTAATAACTTATGCATGTTCCCTTTTCTCAAATGAGGCCATGCTTCCCACCCACACCACACCACAAAATGGGAGTAAGGATTACTTATTATTTTCATTCAACTACACAAAATATCTGGCAGTAGATATGACAGTACATATAACTGTACACACACTACTGTTCAAAAGTTTGGGGTCACTTAGAAATGTCCTTGTTTTTGAAAGTAAAATAACATGAAATTGATCAGAAATACAGTGTAGACATTGTTGATGTTGTAAATTACTATTGTAGCTGGAAACAGCATGCTCCAGATACTCAACAAGTCTAAAGAAGGCCAGTTGTATTACTTCTTTAATCAGCACAATAGTTTTCAGCTGTTCTAACATAATTGCAAAAGGGTTTTTTGATGATCAATTAGCCTTTTAAAATCAAAAACTTGGATTAGCTAACACAACGTGCCATTGGAACACAGGAGTGATGGTTGCTGATAATGGGCCTCTGTACACCTATGTAGATATAGCTTAAAAAATCTGCCTTTTCCAGTTACAATAGTCATTTACAACATTAACAATCAGCCGTTTCCAGTTACAATAGTCATTTACAACATTCTACACTGTATTTCTGATCAATTTGATGTTATTTTACTTTCAAAAACAAGGAAATTTTTAAGTGACCCCAAACTTTTGAACGTTAGTGTATATGACAGCATACATGACAGTATATATGACAGTGTATATGACGTCATATTTGACAATATATATGACAGCATATTTGACAAAATATAGGACGGTATGCATGACAATATGCATGACAGTATACATGACAGTATACATGACAGTATACACGGCAGTTTACATGACAGAATACATGACAGTATACATGACAGAATATATGACAGTATACATGACAGAATTTATGACAGTATACATGACAGAATACATGACAGTATACATGACAGAATATATGACAGTTTACATGACAGAATATATGACAGTATACATGACAATATACATGACAGTATACATGACAGTTTACATGACAGAATACATGACAGTATATTTGACAGAATATATTTGACAGAATATATGACAGTATACATGACAGTATATTTGACAGAACATATTTGACAGAATATATGACAGAATATATGACAGAATATATGACAGTATACATGACAGTATATTTGACAGAACATATTTGACAGAATATATGACAGAATATATGACAGAATATATGACAGTATATTTGACAGAATATATTTGCCAGAATATATGACAGAATATATTACAGTATATTTGACAGAATATATTTGACAGAATATATTTGACAGTATACATGACAGTATATATTTGACAGAATATATTTGACAGTATATATGACAGAATATATTTGACAGAATATATTTGACAGTATACATGACAGAATATATTTGACAGAATATATTTGACAGAATATATGACAGAATATATGACAGTATACATGACAGTATACATGACAGTAAACATGACAGAATATATTTGACAGAATATATTTGACAGAATATATTTGACAGAATATATTTCACAGTATACATGACAGAATATATTTGACAGAATATATTTGACAGAATATATTTGACAGAATATATTTCACAGTATACATGACAGAATATATTTGACAGAATATATTTGACAGAATATATGACAGTATACATGACAGTATACATGACAGTAAACATGACAGAATATATTTGACAGAATATATTTGACAGAATATATTTCACAGTATACATGACAGAATATATTTGACAGAATATATTTGACAGAATATATTTGACAGTATTCATGAAAGCAGATATACATTGCTCTTTTTTTCTTCTCCTTTTTTACAGGTCTCTGTTGAGAAAGGCAGTTATATTTCATAAGAGCTGCTTCCTGGCTGTGTGGCAGTAGTGTTTTAGTTTAGCCACTGTCATACACTTTTAAGGCATTGAGAATTGTGTGTTTTGAGGGTTTTCAATAAGAGGTGCAGTATATTGTCATTAAGCTTGAATGTTTAACACGTAGGTTTGGTTGTTTGCATTAGAAGAGCTAATTTCTTTAGTACTTACTGTAGTAGAGGTTGTAGAGACTAACGGCAGTTACATGGTTGGCTCTACGTAGCAGCCTTAGCTAATTCTTTGGACAGACGGACACACACACACACACACACACACACACACACACACACACACACACACACACACACACACACACACACACACACACACACACACACACACACACACACAAAACCTCTTTGAACCACAGGGTAGCCCTGGGTAACCACAACAGGATCAAATCAAATCAAATTGTATTTGTCACATGCGCCGAATACAACAGGTGTAGACCTTATAGTGAAATGTTCACTTACAAGCCCTTAACCAACAATGAAGTAAGTTTTAAGAAAACTACCTAAAGAAAAATAAGAAATAAAAGTAACAAATATTTAAAGAGCAGAGCCTTCCTTTTTCTTTCCCATGTGATAAAGCTATGTCTTGAATTGCACCCTATTCCACATATAGGGTCCATAGGATTCTGGTCAAAAGTAGTGCACTATATAGGGAATAGGGTGCCAATTGGGACACAATCTTTAGCTGTCCACATCAACCACACACTGCCCTGCCTCCAACTCAGACTCTGCCTGCAAAGCCCATGGGGAAGTTTAAAACCAAAAGGGTGTTGCATGGGCTTAGTTATTTATTTATTTATTTATTTATGACATGTAAAAATGTGTCAGCTATGGGCGCTCACTACTGTAATTTATGGACCTAGGCTGTATTCCAAGAGCCGTTTTGACGTTGGAATACATCAGTTTCTACTGGACATTAAACTATACCCAGTTCTATTGGACATTAAACTATACCCAGTTCTACTGGACATTAAACTATACCCAGTTCTATTGGACATTAAACTATACCCAGTTCTACTAGACATTAAACTATACCCAGTTCTACTAGACATTAAACTATACCCAGTTCTACTAGACATTAAACTATACCCAGTTCTATTGGACATTAAACTATACCCAGTTCTACTGGACATTAAACTATACCCAGTTCTACTGGACATTAAACTATACCAGTTCTACTAGACATTAAACTATACCCAGTTCTACTGGACATTAAACTATACCCAGTTCTACTAGACATTAAACTATACCCAGTTCTATTGGACATTAAACTATACCAGTTCTACTAGACATTAAACTATACCCAGTTCTACTGGACATTAAACTATACCCAGTTCTATTAGACATTAAACTATACCCAGTTCTATTGGACATTAAACTATACCCAGTTCTATTGGACATTAAACTATACCCAGTTCTACTGGACATTAAACTATACCCGGTTCTACTGGACATTAAACTATACCCAGTTCTACTGGACATTAAACTATACCCAGTTCTACTAGACATTAAACTATAACCAGTTCTACTGGACATTAAACTATACCCAGTTCTACTAGACATTAAACTATACCCAGTTCTACTGGACATTAAACTATTCCCAGTTCTATTAGACATTAAACTATACCCAGTTCTATTGGACATTAAACTATACCCAGTTCTACTGGACATTAAACTATACCCAGTTCTACTGGACATTAAACTATACCCAGTTCTACTGGACATTAAACTATACCCAGTTCTATGGGACATTAAACTATACCCAGTTCTATTGGACATTAAACTATACCCGGTTCTACTGGACATTAAACTATACCCGGTTCTACTGGACATTAAACTATACCCAGTTCTACTGGACATTAAACTATACCCAGTTCTATGGGACATTAAACTATACCCAGTTGTATGGGACATTAAACTATACCCAGTTCTACTGGACATTAAACTATACCCAGTTCTACTGGACATTAAACTATACCCGGTTCTACTGGATATTAAACTATACCCGGTTCTACTGGACATTAAACTATACCCAGATCTATTAGACATTAAACTATACCCAGTTCTACTAGACATTAAACTATACCCAGTTCTACTGGACATTAAACTATACCCGGTTCTATGGGACATTAAACTATACATTAAACTATACCTGGTTCTACTGGACATTAAACTGTACCCGGTTCTGCTGGATATTAAACTATACACGGTTCTACTGGACATTAAACTATACCCAGTTCTACTGGACATTAAACTATACCCAGTTCTACTAGACATTAAACTATACCCAGTTCTACTAGACATTAAACTATACCCAGTTCTACTGGACATTAAACTATACCCAGTTCTACTAGACATTAAACTATACCCAGTTCTACTGGACATTAAACTATACCCAGTTCTACTGGACATTAAACTATACACAGTTCTATTGGACATTAAACTATACCCAGTTCTATTGGACATTAAACTATACCCAGTTCTACTGGACATTAAACTATACCCAGTTCTACTGGACATTAAACTATACCCAGTTCTATTGGACATTAAACTATACCCAGTTCTATGGGACATTAAACTACACCCAGTTCTATGGGACATTAAACTATACCCAGTTCTACTGGACATTAAACTATACCCAGTTCTATGGGACATTAAACTATACCCAGTTATATGGGACATTAAACTATACCCAGTTCTATGGGACATTAAACTATACCCAGTTCTATGGGACATTAAACTATACCCAGTTCTATGGGACATTAAACTATACCCGGTTCTACTGGACATTAAACTCAGTTAGCGCACAACCCACAACACATGAACCTGTTTTAAAGGCAAGAGAATGAATGTTGTTTTCACGACCACCTAAAGCTAAACCGATTCAAGACCAAGACTAGTGCAAATCGAGTCGAGTGGGGCGAGTTCGGAGGGGGTGGGGCGAGACCGAGTCTAGACCGAAATGGGAGGGGGACGAGGGGCAAGAGGTCCGAGACCAAGTCAAGACCGAGACCAGGAGTCCAATTAAAGACGATGGTTTTAATAGTGTCAAATTACCACCATAATAAGTCTAAAATGCCCTGTCCCTTACGAAAAAATATTGCAGTCAGATTGCAGTATAACTGCAGTATGCTGCAAATACTGCGTCCAAAATAATTTTGCAGTTTTACTGCAGTTTAGCTGCAGCACACTGTAGTTATTCTGCAATTACTGTTTCCAAAATACCACAGTCGACTGCAGTTACTGAACTTTTATTGCAGTTTCAAAACTGCAATCGTTTTTTGTAAGGCAGATTTCTGTGTTCATATTTCAGAAGAACGTAATGAATTTTTTAGACATTCAGAATTGTGAAAAAATAAACGACAGTAGTGTTATGAGTAAAGTAGGTTTCAATAGGCAATAACATAAAGGACAGTAGAGTAAAGCAGGTTTCAATAGGCTATAACATAAAGGACAGTAGAGTAAAGTAGGTTTCAATAGGCTATAACATAAAGGACAGTAAAGTAGGTTTCAATAGGCAATAACATAAAGGACAGTAAAGTAGGTTTCAATAGGCAATAACATAAAGGACAGTAAAGTAGGTTTCAATAGGCTATAACATAAAGGACAGTAAAGTAGGTTTCAATAGGCAATAACATAAAGGACAGTAGAGTAAAGTAGGCTTCAGTAGGCAATAACATAAAGGACAGTAAAGTAGGTTAGAACAGGCAATACTATAATGGACAGTAGAGTAAAGTAAGTTTCAATAGGATGATAATGTGTCGTGAAAGAGGTGTGGTTATTTGGCCTGGCGAAGCGGTTTTATGGGCTGAGTGAATGACAGCTGATAAGTATGTGTTCTTCACTCTGTTGGTCTCAGTTGGTCTCAGTTGTTCATGGCAAGATATAATTTTTTTTACATTTTAGTCATTTAGCAGATGCTCTTATCCAGAGCGACTTACATACATGGGTATAGTTTAATGCATAAATTTCATTTAAAAAAAAATCTGTACTGGTCCCCCGTGGGAATTGAACCCACAACCCTGGCATTGCAAAAGCATGCTTTACCAACTGAGCCACAACGGGACCATTACAAGTCCTCATTGTCTGAGACTGAGTCAAGACAAAGTAAAAATGTATCTGACACAGAGACACTCAACATGTGGTCTGGAGACCGGTTTCTAGTACTACAACACTGCATGCTACGCTTAAACCGGGTCACTAATCCATTCATTCTGTCTTGAAAAACGTAAACATAGACATTCGAGGGTGGATGCTATGTGGAAATGTAAATAAACCTTAGGAGCTTTGGATAACATTTATAGTCTTGGCATTTACTCTGCAGGCCATCATTCATCCCTGTCTGTGTCGTGGACAGAAAGCAGAGAGGAGCCTTAATCAGCAGAGAGAGAGAGAGAGAGAGAGAGAGAGAGAGAGAGAGAGAGAGAGAGAGAGAGAGAGAGAGAGAGAGAGAGAGAGAGAGAGAGAGAGAGAGAGAGAGAGAGAGAGAGAGAGAGAGAGAGAGAGAGAGAGAGAGAGAGAGAGAGAGCCCCTGTTGGCCCCTAGATGACCTAGCTCACTCAGTCAGACCTGCTGTGGTTCAGATGCCTTTCTCTGTGACTGATCTGTGTTCAGATACTATTTTAAATCTTTGAGTGTTTGCTTGTCAAAAATGCAAGGGGTTAGAGTTTGGGGACTTTTCTAACCCTGTTTTACACTGCGTCTGAAAGGAATATTCACATGACTGTAATAACTGGGACTGTTAACCTCTTATGTCACCAAGACAAACTTCATTGATCATTTTTATTTTCTACTTATTGTCTATTAAAAAAATCCTTCTGTTTTTGTCATAGTGTAACTCAATTTACCTTTTAAATTCATATCTTTATAACATTGCACTTACTTTAAAAAAAAGCGTTGTCTCTTGTAACGCGCTGTATTCACTCGTTAGTTCTTGTCACTCGACAGGCCTTTATTGTGTACAGTACAACTACATTTCAGCAACTGGAACATGGACACATTAAAAAGGATCAATTTCAAAGGTAGGGATTCATTACCGGTATACACACACACACACACACACACACACACACACACACACACACACACTCCCCGCCACCTGCACAAACAACCTACCCGACAGATGACTTTGATCAAGTGATTTACCTGTTCAATGTGGTGAGACATTTTATTCCCTCCTAAAGGATCTCATAGCAGTCTGTGTGTTTTCAACATGGTCATATCAGTGTCATCGAAAGCCTTTACCTCTACGATGTGGTTTTAGTCATGCACATAGAAGTAGGAACCTTCTAAAGACTTCGTCTAAAACGCGGTGAAATGGAGAATGTCAGAACCCGTTACTATGTAGGCCTACGTTGACGACCAGTTTGACATCGTCTTGATGTCAAGGTTGAAATTTTCCAGCTGGTTTTGTCTGCCAGATAAAAGACAGGAAATGTGTTGTTGATATATGAATTAAAATCGGATTGTTTTGTCTGCCTATTTGTTAGTCATTCTAAAATTCAGTGGATGAAGTTACATGCAAAGTAAAATACCATGTGCTGAAATGCATTCTTGTTGCTGAACATGCACATATGCACGCTTTCAAGTCATAAACAACATGACAACTTGACATTTCCTGAACTGTGAACTGTGGTGATAAACCTCTTGTAAGGCGTCCAAATATCTCTGTGCGCATCTCAAGTGGCATCCAATTCCCTATGAAGTGCACTACTTTTGTCCAGGGCCCATAGGGCTCCCAGGGGGCTCTGGTCAAAAGTAGTGCACTATGTAGGGAATATTGTGCCATTTGGGATGTAGATTCTGTGCATAGATTGCAGCTCGGGTGAGTAAGTACAGGAACTCATGTTCAGCTGCAGCCCTATCTGAATAACTAGCATGACTCCCATGCCGATGGTCACAGGATGTGACCACCGATAGACAGACCACCCTCTTATCGCCTGTTCCCATCAATCTACCAGTAAATAACTCCTTTGACACCCTCCCAGAGTTCTCTATTTTCAGGGCGCCTCACATGACCGACGCCGCCATCTTGGAAATAACAGGAGAATGAGGGGAGTGTGGGTTTGAGGGGGGAGAACAACACACAGCCAAATGTTTTTCTTTTAACCGTCCCAAACCCCTCACCACCATGCACAGGCTTCATCCCAAATGGCACCCTATTCTCTATATAGTCCACTACATTCGACCATATTGGGAATAAACTCCCATTTGGGACCCAACCGTAGACATACAGTACCAGTCAAAAGTTTGGACACAGCTACTCATTCAACGATTTTTCTTTATTTTTACTATTTTCTACATTGTAGAATAATAGTGAAGACATCAAAACTATGAAATAACACATATGGAATCATGTAGTAACCAAAAAAGTGTTCAAATCAAAATATATTTTATATTTTATATTCTTCAAAGTAGCCACCCTTTGCCTTGATGACAGATTTGCACACTCTTGGCATTCTCTCAACCAGTTTCATGAGGTAGTCACCTGGAATGCATTTCAATTAACAGGTGAGCCTTGTTAAAAGTTCATTTGTGGAATTGATTTCGTTCTTAATGCATTTGAGCCAATCAGTTGTGTTGTGACAAGGTAGGGGTGGTATACAGAAGAGAGCCCCATTTGGTAAAAGACCAAGTCGATATTATGGCAAGAACAGCTCAAATAAGCAAAGAGAAACGACAGTCCATCATTACTTTAAGACATGAAGGTCAGTCAATCCAGAATATGTCAAGAACTTTGAAAGTTTCTTCAAGTACAGTCGCAAAAACCATCAAGTGCTATTATGAAACTAGCTCTCATGAGTACAGCCACAGGAAAGGAAGACCCAGAGTTACCTCTGCTGCAGAGGATAAGTTCATTAGTGTTAACTACACCTCAGATTGCAGCCCAAATAAATGCTTCACAGAGTTCAAGTAATAGACACATCTCAACATCAACTGTTCAGAGGAGACTGCATGAATCAGGGCTTCATGGTCGAATTGCTACAAAGAAACCACTACTAAAGGACACCAATAAGAAGAAGAGACTTACTTGGGCCAAGAAACACAAGCAATGGACATAAATCTGTCCTTTGGTCCAAAATGTAGATTTTTGGTTCCAACCGCCTTGTCTTTGTGAGACGCATAGTAGGTGAACACATGTGGTTCCCACCGTGAAGCATGGAGGAGGAGGTGTGATGGTGTGCGGGTGCTTTGCTGGTGACATTGTCTGTGATTTATTTAGAATTCAAGGCACACTTAACCAGCATGGGTACCACAGCATTCTGCAGCGATATGCCATCCCATCTGGTTTGCGCTTAGTTGGACTATCATTTGTTTTTCAGCAGAACAATGACCAAAACACACCTCCAGGCTGTATAAGGGCTATTTGACCAAGAAGGAGAGTGATGGTGCTGCATCAGATGACCTGGACTCCACTATCACCCAACCTCAATCAGATTGATACGGTTTGGGATGAGTTGGACTGCAGAGTGAAGGAAAAGCAGCCAACAAGTGCTCAGCATATGTGGGAACTCTTCAAGACTGCTGGAAAAGCATCCCTCATGAAGCTGGTTGAGAGTGTGCAAAGCTGTCGTCAAGGCAAAGGGTGGCTACTCTGAATAATATAAAATATAAATATATTTTGATCTGTTTAACACTTTTTTGCTTACTAAATGATTCCATATGTGTTATTTCATGGTTTTGATGTCTTCACTGTTATTCTACAATGTAGAAAATAGTAAAAGTAAAGAAAAACCCTTGAATGAGTACGTGTGTCCAAACTTTTGACTGATACTGTACATCCTTACATCCTGCTAGATCTTTTGACCCATTTCAGGCAGTACCATCGGTGTCACGAATTAGCCCTCCAGATATCACTCCTTTGAAATCATATCACATTATTAATGTCCTTCTGCCTGGCCTCCCGTGCTACAGCTAAATCAGATTTACAACTACTGTCAAAGGCAGGGAAGACATGTCAATGAGTTTACATGGCCGGCATCTGGACTGCTGAACTGGCCCTAACAGGCATAAAGGTCTCAACGAGCTATCTTTTCAACATTGATGTGATTCGTGGATGGAGATGAATTACCCTTGTCAGAGAGATATATTTATACAGCAAATGGAAGGAAGGGTGTGCCTTGCACCAGACCTAGGACATGATCGCTTTCATGAGCATGTGTTAAAGGAAGTGTGCGTCCCAAATGGGACCCTATTCCCTATTTAGTGCACCAATTTACAGCTTCTACTAAGCTAACATATGGAATTTTTTTAAGATGGTCATAACATGGATCATTTAGCTATTTGATTTAGAATTTTAGGACACTTTTTTTTTTTTTTTGCCTCACTGCTGTTAGCACATAGAAACACATTGAACAACACATTCAAATCAAATCAAATCAAATCGTATTTGTCACATGCGCCAAATACAACAGTGAAATGCTTACTTACAAGCCCTTAACCAACAACATTGCAAAACAGATAAGTCAAAAAATAAACCAAAATGATGTATGTTTTGAAGAATGCATTTTTATCGCCCTGGCTACCTTCAGACAACTCTTGTAAAGCTTATGGGGGTCATAGAGCAAAACAACCTGGACTCATGGGTAGACATAACGACCAGGCTGAGCAAAACAGCCGACATGTCCTTTTTCTGAGAGTCTCAGCTTTCCATGGTGGACGAAATACTTTTTAGCTCAAACCTTTCCGGACTTCACAGATGTTTTCGTGAAAAATTACTTTTCGGCATCATCTCATGTCTGACAAACACAGATTTTCTAAAGCACCTGTCTACTGCATAGGCGAATGGCTGACAACAGCAGATTCAGTGGATTGTGACACAGCCCGTGCAAAAAAACAGGAAGTTGTTAGCGTAAAACACACAGGGTTTTATTTTTTTTTATAATGTGATGACGTCACCGATTTCAGCACAGACATCGACCTCGGAACCAGGGAATAATTTCGAGATTGAATGAATGAAAGACAAGACCACCAGGACCGGGAGTGTTCAACCATGTCATTGTCAGCCCCACACCCTCACTAAGCTCATTCCCATCACGTGAATCCCAGCTGGCCAGACAGCTCTACCCTCCACTGTCTCCTGGAGAATACATGCTAGCAGGTCAATCTCCTCTGCAATTCTGGCCCACTTTTTCTCCAGAACAGAGCAGGATAAGATACTCTCAGTTTAAAGTGCCAGTTATAGATCAATAAAAATTAAAAAAAACGCTTAATTAAATCACTTAAGAAAACTCTTCCCCCTTTTTATTAGTTAACATTTATTTATTAACTAAGCAAGTCAGTTAAGAACAAATTCTTATTTACAATGACAGCCTACCCCGGCCAAACACAGACGACGCTGGGCCAATTGTGCGCCGCCCTATGGGACTCCCAATAACGGCCAGATGTCACGCAGCCTGGATTCCAACCAGGGACGGCATTGATGCCCCTTGCACTGAGGTGTAGTGCCTTAGACTGCTGCACCACTCAGGAGCCTTAAAATAAAAAACGGCCAAAAGTCCTCCTTATTCATGATGACGTGCCGTCTCAACTTTAAACTGCACTATCCCCCTTTTTAGATTCATTCATCACCCCCAAGAATCCTCTATAGGGTTTTAAAACTTCCCTGGTCCCGGGAAACTCGACCCCCCCCCCCCCATACCCCTCTGCTGACTGGCCAATACCAAGGGCCAGAATTTATTTTGTGTGAAGCATAACCAGCTCCTCCTCCTAGGAATCACTTGCCTACCCCCTGCCCACGTCTCTCTCTCTCTTGCTAGTATCACTGCTCTTTATTAAGCTTTACAGAGCTCTGACGAAGGCCTTGAGGCCGATACGTAAAGCTTAACAACAAGTAGTGATACTAGCAAGAGCAGTGTGCGTGTTTCTTCTATTCTCGCACCTCAACCCAATAGAGATGGTTTGGGATGAGTTGGACTGCAGAGTGAAGGAAAAGCAGCCAACAAGTGCTCAGCATATGTGGGAACTCCTTCAAGACTGTTGGAAAAGCATTTCTCATGAAACTGGTTGAGAGAATGCCAAGAGTTTGCAAAGCTGTCATCAAGGCAAAGGGTGGCTACTTTGAAGAATCTCAAATATAAAAACATATTTTGATTTGTTTAACACATTTTTTGGTTACTAAATGATTCCAGATGCGTTATTTCATAGTTTTGGTGTCTTCACTATTATTCTGCAATATAGAAAATAGTAAAATAATGAAAAACCATTGAATGAGTAGGTGTGTCCAAACTTTTGGCTGGTACAGTATATATATATACTGCTCAAAAAAATAAAGGGAACACTTATACAACACAATGTAACTCCAAGTCAATCACACTTCTGTGAAATCCAACTGTCCACTTAGGAAGCAAAACTGATTGACAATACATTTCACATGCTGTTGTGCAAATGGAATAGACAACAGGTGGAAATTATAGGCAATAAGCAAGACACCCCCAATAAAGGAGTGGTTCTGCAGGTGGAAACCACAGACCACTTCTCAGTTCCTATGCTTCCTGGCTGATGTTTTGGTCACTTTTGAATGCTGGCGGTGCTTTCACTCTAGTGGTAGCATAAGACGGAGTCTACAACCCACACAAGTGGCTCAGGTAGTGCAGCTCATCCAAGACAGCACATCAATGCGTGCTGTGGCAAGAAGGTTTGCTGTGTCTGTCAGCGTAGTGTCCAGAGCATGGAGGCGCTACCAGGAGACAGGCCAGTACATCAGGAGACATGGAGGAGGCCGTAGGAGGGCAACAACCCAGCAGCAGGACCGCTACCTCCGCCTTTGTGCAAGGAGGAGCAGGAGGAGCACTGCCAGAGCCCTGCAAAATGACCTCCAGCAGGCCACAAATGTGCATGTGTCTGCTCAAACGGTCAGAAACAGACTCCATGAGGGTGGTATGAGGGCCCGACGTCCACAGGTGGGGGTTGTGCTTACAGCCCAACACCGTGCAGGACGTTTGGCATTAGCCAGAGAACACCAAGATTGGCAAATTCGCCACTGGCGCCCTGTGCTCTTCACAGATGACAGCAGGTTCACACTGAGCACGTGACAGACGTGACAGAGTCTGGAGACGCCGTGGAGAACGTTCTCCTGCCTGCAACATCCTCCAGCATGACCGGTTTGGTGGTGGGTCAGTCATGGTGTGGGGTGGCATTTCTTTGGGGGGGCCGCACAGCCCTCCATGTGCTCGCCAGGGGTAGCCTGACTGCCATTAGGTACCGAGATGAGATCCTCAGACCCCTTGTGAGACCATATGCTGGTGCGGTTGGCCCTGGGTTCCTCCTAATGCAAGACAATGCTGGACCTCATGTGGCTGGAGTGTGTCAGCAGTTCCTGCAAGAGGAAGGCATTGATGCTATGAACTGGCCCGCCCATTCCCCAGACCTGAATCCAATTGAGCACATCTGGACATCATGTCTCGCTCCATCCACCAACGCCACGTTGCACCTCAGACTGTCCAGGAGTTGGCGGATGCTTTAGTCCAGGTCTGGGAGGAGATCCCTCAGGAGACCATCCGCCACCTCATCAGGAGCATGCCCAGGCGTTGTAGGGAGGTCATACAGGCACGTGGAGACCACACACACTACTGAGCCTCATTTTGACTTGTTTTAAGGACATTACATCAAAGTTGGATCAGCCTGTAGTGTGGTTTTCCACTTTAATTTTGAGTGTGACTCCAAATCCAGACCTCCATGGGTTGATAAATTGGATTTCCATTGATTATTTTTGTGTGATTTTGTTGTCAGCACATTCAACTATGTAAAGAAAAAAGTATTTAATAAGATTATTTCTTTCATTCAGATCTAGGATGTGTTGTTTAAGTGTTCCCTTTATTTTTTTGAGCAGTGTATATATGTTTTTTTGGGGGGAGAGGGTGCTGGACCACCCTCAGCACCCCTAATTGCATCCTCAACAGTTTAACTTACAGTTGGTGTGTTCCATTTCAGAGGCAACCCTAAATGGCCACGGTAAACTTTGCTCTAATTCCACGAGGATCTTCCATTAATAAGGTTTAAGGAACACTCAAAGCACAGATTACCAAGGGAAGTATAATGCATTGTACTTTTATTGTAGATTACCTGGTAATAAGGACATATAAGTCTATGACTGAAGAAGATTTCAACTTAGTCCAGCTGTACATTATAAAATGCAGTAGGGTTGTTGAGAAGCCAACTGAGATAAAAACCTGAGATGTCTAGCCTTGTACCCTGATCCTGGTACGATCCCATTTAAATTAAACATTCTTTCCCATTTCCGTAAACCGTACTGACATGCAATATAAACATTAATGTTATTGAAAGGTTATTGTTAAATTCAGTTCACTGTCTCCTGCTGACATGCGGGGCTCTGCCTCGCTTTTAATCTTCCATTTTGTTTCCATCTTGTACATGTTTCAATATTTAACCTGTGAATCTACTGATTCAATAGATTCTCTGCATTTCTTGTCAATAATGTCCTCATAAACAAACCATAAACCATCAACCAGCCTAGTGGTTAGAACATTGGGCCAGTAACTGAAAGGTTGCTGGATTGAATCCTCGAGCTGACAAGGTTAAAAATCTGTCTTTCAGCCCCAGAGCAAGGCAGTTAACCAACTGTTTCCCAGGCGCCGAAGACGTGGATGTTGATTAAGGCAGCCCCCTGCATCTCTCTGATTCAGAGGGGTTGGGTTAAATGCGCAAGACACGTTTCAGTTGAAGGCATTCAGTTGTACAACTGACTATGTATCCCCCTTTCCCCCATATCCTAAACTCCAGGTTGTTGGAGGCATAGTCCAATGTTAAATCCTGCTAAAGATCAATGACCCAAGTTACCCCATTACTCTGCTGTCTCTCACAACACACCACTGACTGAACAAGAGACTGAGGAAGTAGACAAGGGAAAGCGAAGTAACTGATTTCGATGTAAAAAAAAAGAAATTATTTTGTTCCAATTCCAAATGTTCTAGCTTCTTTTTTCCGTTCTGGAAAAGTTCATGAGAAAAAACAGTGGATTCTCTCTCCCCCCCCCCCCCCCCTCCCGTTGAGTAAAAAGTAAATCTAAAAACCAGAGCCCTATTGGACCTTGTCAAAAGTAGTGCACCACACAGGGAATAGTGTACCATTTAGGATGCAAACCATGTCTCTCACCAGGAACCAGAAAATCATGGCAGCGTCTGAAAGCTGGTCTTAGGGCCATGAGCACTTCACGTCACAGCTCACTAACTGACGACAACCATCTAACCATAAACACACACCACCAAATAAATGCTGAAAATAAGTTCCCGTAATGAAACGCAACAATTTAACTGGGTGTTTAAATATTCAATTATGTACGAGCACCACATTTTAGAGAACATCATAAAGTATTAATTAAGTATTTAAAACATTGCTTTATGAGACTTTTATTTCCCAAACATGAAGTCTTGAGTTTATGGTAAATTATTGGGCTCTCTGTCAAAAACCCTTAAGAAACTAATGAGGCTTTCTGTCCACTCTAATTGGAGAAGTGTCCATTTTGTCAATCAATCTCCATGGGAACAATGTGATCTTTCCCAAACACACTTATAAACCACACATGAAGCAGAAAAGGATGTCAGAGAACCAAGAAAATAAAGCTGTTGATATGCTTAATAAACCTTGAAACCATGACAACAGCATGGCATTGGACGGTTTTAATTAAGAGACAACATATTACGCTTGGCTTTCAGGTATGACACGTTACTTCCTTTCCCCCCAACTAAACAGTGTCGGGCACTTCTCCGACCTGGGTTAAAATACTATTTAAAATCTTTCAAATACTTTTTTGTTTGCTGTAGTCTGCCTAGAGTGCCAGATGGGTGGGGTTTACAGTTATGGGACTATTCTATTAGTCCAGGCAAGCTCAATCAAGCACAGATAAAGTATTTGAAATTATTTCAAATTGTGTTTGAAACCAGGTCTGGCACTTCTTCTAACCATTGGCTGTGTGTCAATCTGCTTTTCTAATGGACAGCCACAGAGCCGACAGGCAATAAATTATTGGGACTATAGAAGGCCATTAGTGGAAGGATACACAATAAAACCTCTGTAATGGGGCTCATAAACCCAGCAGCACTACACCACACATTTTCATGCTATGGATCGAGTTTAAAAAGAAACCATGAATGACTGAAAATAGTGTAAACTAAAAAGGTAATTTTCCTAAGGAAAAAATTGTCTGACTTTCTTCAGTTGGCCCAAATATTTTTTTTATGACTGTATTACAGAGTAGGGAGATAGTAGCCTTAAGTGGTATATTCACAGTGGTAGTGACTGTCGGTCCCAGACAGCACCCTATTCCCTATATAGCCAAGTGCACTACTTTTGACCAGGCATCTATAGGCCCTGGCCAAAAAGTAGCGCACTATATAGGGAATAGGGTGCCGTTTTAGGTGAAGCCTGTGTGTGGTGGTGAGGGCTTTGGCCTATAGTGAAGGCTATGAAGCAGCATTTGTTTTGATCATTGAAGAGGTCCTACTGAACTGTGACTGGCAGAAACCCCATTGATTTACAGTGAGCTATTTATACATGACTGATGTACTCAGAGAGATGGTTAACATGTTTTTTGAAACTGCCTTAAATATTGAAGTGCGCAACCCGGTCCTGAAGCCAACAGTATCTGTCGGTGTAGATGTACGAGGTCTAATATATAAGCAATTAACTTTTCTGCGTGGTAAAATGACAATAGGAAAAACACTGTGCAATATTTCAGTGTTCAAATTTAAATGAAAGTTGATAGTTTGGGCCATGTCCTGCATCTGAAATGGCACCACATGGCCATATTCAGTAATATTGACAGAGCCCTAAGCAGGCCTGTGACTGTCTCCAGTCCTCTGTCTGATGTCACTTCCCATCTCCAGTCCTCTGTCTGATGCCACTTCTCATCTCCAGTCCTCTGTCTGATGTCACTTCCCATCTCCAGTCCTCTGTCTGATGCCACTTCCCATCTCCAGTCCTCTGTCTGATGTCACTTCCCATCTCCAGTCCTCTGTCTGATGTCACTTCCCATCTCCAGTCCTCTGTCTGATGTCACTTCTCATCTCCAGTCCTCTGTCTGATGTCACTTCCCATCTCCAGTCCTCTGTCTGATGTCACTTCCCATCTCCAGTCCTCTGTCTGATGTCACTTCCCATCTCCAGTCCTCTGTCTGATGTCACTTCCCATCTCCAGTCCTCTGTCTGATGTCACTTCTCATCTCCAGTCCTCTGTCTGATGTCACTTCCCATCTCCAGTCCTCTGTCTGATGTCACTTCCCATCTCCAGTCCTCTGTCTGATGTCACTTCTCATCTCCAGTCCTCTGTCTGATGTCACTTCCCATCTCCAGTCCTCTGTCTGATGTCACTTCTCATCTCCAGTCCTCTGACTGATGTCACTTCCCATCTCCAGTCCTCTGTCTGATGTCACTTCCCATCTCCAGTCCTCTGTCTGATGTCACTTCCCATCTCCAGTCCTCTGTCTGATGTCACTTCTCATCTCCAGTCCTCTGTCTGATGTTACTTCCCATCTCCAGTCCTCTGTCTGATGTCACTTCTCATCTCCAGTCCTCTGTCTGATGTCACTTCTCATCTCCAGTCCTCTGACTGATGTCACTTCTCATCTCCAGTCCTTTGATTGCTGTCCAGACTGTTCTGTCTCACCTATTGCCTGACTTCTCATCTACAGATAGACTGTTCCGTCTCTCCTACTGCCTCACTTCTCAACTCCAGACAGACTGTTCTCTCTCCTACTGCCTCTCTTCACATCTCCAGATAGACTGTTATGTCTCTTATACTGCCTCACTTCTAATACTCACTACTGTTCAGTCTCTCCTACTCCCTCACCTCTCATTTCTAGACTGTTCTGTATCACCTACTGACTCACTTCTCCTCTCCAGACTGACTGTTCTGTCTCTCCAACTGCCTCACTTCTCATTCCAAGATGGCGTAGCAGTGCAGACGTGGTTTGTTGTCCTCTCGTTTACTTTTTGTATTTTTCGTCTTTTTTTGTATATATTCCAATTTATTTTTCAATCTCTTTTTCCATTTTTAAATTAAATATACCTTCCGGTAACCCGCCTCACTCAATGTGACATGGAGTCGCTATTTTTTTTAGACCCTATAGCCAAAACTTTGTCAGAAGGTAACCAGCTAATTTAGCTAAGTTACTAACCATTTAGTCATTGTTAGCCACTGCTAGCGGCCTTTACCCTCTGCTCAGGCACCAGCTGTTTTTTTTGCCTGGATAATACCTGCCAGCCTCGGACTGTTTTTCTCCATTACAACGCCAGATTCCTGCCGACCATTGATCATCACAGCTAGCTATCTTCAACTGAGTGACCCAGCCCCAAAGCTAGCCCTGAGCCAGGCGCATCTCCCGGCTAGCAAACTAAATTCCCACAACTACAATACCTCTTTCGCCATCTGGCCCGGTCCCTTCGTCGACACGGCACCCCGCCGTACCACCACGACTGGTCCGCAGACGTAATTCCATCAGCTGTGCCCCCAACCGGCCTTTGCTGGATGTCGGAGCATGGCCTTCCCTGTGGCTCAGTTGGTCGAGCATGGTGCTTGCAACGCCAGCATGGTGGGTGTAACACATGGGTTGTGGGTTCGATTCCCACGGGGGGCCAGTACCAAAAAAATGCATTAAATGAAATGTATGCATTCACTACTGTAAGTTGCTCTGGATAAGAGCATCTGCCAAATGACTAAAATGTAAAATGTAAATGGAGCAGATGCTTCTACTTATCCCGGACTGCTAACTTTAAACACTGTGTCTCCTGCGTGCTAGCGTAGTAGCGGCTTCCCTGTTTCATCTATTGCTGTACACTGGACCCTATGATCACTTGGCTACATAGCTGATTCCTGCTGGACTGTTCATTTATCATGGTACTCCACTTTGTTTACCTTTGTTTATCTGTCGGCCCTAGCCCCGAACTCAGGCCCTGTGTGTAGTTAACCGACCCTCTCTTCCCATTCATCGTCATTTTACCTGTTGTTGTTGTTAGGCTGATTAGATGTTGTTGTCTTACCCGTTGTTGTCTTAGTTAGCTCTCCCAATCAACACCTGTGATTGCTTTATGCCTCGCTTTATGTCTCTCTCAAATGTCAATATGCCTTGTATACTGTTGTTTAGGATAGTTATTATTGTTTTAGTTTACTGCGGAGCCCCTAGTCCCACTGTAGATGCCTCAGATACCTCCTTTGTCCCACCTCCCACATATGGGGTGACCTCACCCAGTATAACCAGCATGTCCAGAGATGCAACCTCTCTTATCATCACTCAGTGCCTGGGCTTACCTCCACTGTACCCGCACCCCACCATACCCCTGTCTGCACATTATGCCCTGAATCTATTCTACCACGCCCAGAAATCTGCTCCTTTTATTCTTTGTCCCCAACGCACTAGACAAACAGTTTTGATAGCCTTTAGCCGTACCCTCATCCAACACCTCCTCTGTTCCTCGGGTGATGTGGAGGCTAACCCAGGCCCTGCGTGTCCCTAGGCACTCTCATTTGTTGACTTCTGTAATTGAAAAAGCCTTGGTTTCATGCATGTTAACATCAGAAGCCTCCTCCCTAAGTTTGTTTTACTCACTGCTTTAGCACACTCCACCAACCCCGATGTCCTTGCCATGTCTGAATCCTGGCTAAGGAAGGCCACCAAAAATTCGGAGATTTCCATACCCAACTACAACATTTTCCATCAAGATAGAACTGCCAAAGGGGGAGGAGTTGCAATCTACTGCAGAGATAGCTTGCAAAGTTCTGTCATACTTTCCATGTCTGTGCCCAAACAGTTCGAGCTTCGAATTAAAAAAATTAATCTCTCCAGAAATAAGTCTCTCACTGTTGCCGCCTGTTATAGACCTTCCTCAGCTCCCAGCTGTGCCCTGGACACCATGTATGAATTGATTGCCCCCCATCTATCTTCAGAGTTCGTTCTGTTAGGTGACCTAAACTGGGATATGCTTAACACCCCAGCAGTCCTACAATCTAAGCTTGGTGCCCTCAATCTCACACAAATTATCAAGGAAACCACCAGGTACAACCCTAAATCCGTAAACATGGGCACCCTCATAGATATTATCCTGACCAACTTGCCCTCCAAATACACCTCTGCTGTTTTCAATCAGGATCTCAGCAATCACTGCCTCATTGCCTGCATCCGCTATGGGTCTGCGGTCAAACGACCACCCCTCATCACTGTCAAACGCTCCCTGAAACACTTCTGCAAGCAGGCCTTTCTAATTGACCTGGCCCAGGTATCCTGGAAGCATATTGACCTCACCCCGTCAGTCAAGGATGCCTGGTCGTTCTTTAAAAGTAATTTCCTCACCATCTTAAATAAGCATGCCCCTTTCAAAAAATGTAGAACTATGAACAGATATAGCCCGATATGCAACTGTTCAGGGAAGTCAGGAACCAATAAACACAGTCAGTCAGGGAAGCAGAGGCTAGCTTTTTCAAACAGAAATTTGCATTATGTAGCTCTAACTCCAGAAAGTTTTGGGACACTGTAAAGTCCATGGAGAACAAAAGCACCTCCTCCTAGCTGCCCACAGCACTGAGGCTAGGCGACACGGTCCCCACCAATAAATCCATGATAATCGAAAATTTCAATAAGCATTTCTCAACGGCTGGCCATGCTTTCCTCCTGGCTACCCCAACCCCGGCCAACAGCTCCGCACCCCTCGCAGCTAATTGCCCGAGCCTCCCCAGCTTCTCCTTCACCCAAATCCAGATAGCTGATGTTCTGAAAGAGCTGCAAAACCTGGACCTGTACAAATCAGCTGGGCTAGACAATCTGGACCCTCTCTTTCTAAAATGATCCACCGCCATTGTTGCAACCCCCTATTACCAGTCTGTTCAACCTCTCATTCTTTTCGTCTGAGATCCCTAAAGATTGGAAAGCTGCCACAGTCATCCCCCTCTTCAAAGGGGGTGACACTCTACACCCAAACTGTTACAGACCTATATCTATCCTGCCCTGCCTTTCTAAAGTCTTTGAAAGCCAAGTTAATAAACAGATCACTGACCATTTCGAATCCCACCGTACCTTCTCAGCTGTGCAATCTGGTTTCCGAGCTGGTCATGGGTACACCTCAGCCACGCTCAAGGTACTAAACAATATCATAACCGCCATCGATAAAAGACAGTACTGTGCAGCCGTCTTCATCGACCTGGCCAAGGCTTTCAACTCTGTCAATCACCGTATTCTTATTGGCAGACTCAATAGCCTTGGTTTCTCAAATGTCTGCCTCGCCTGGTTCACCAACTACTTCGCAGATAGAGTTCAGTGTGTAAAATCAGAGGGCCTCTGGCAGTCTCTATGGAGGTACCACAGGGTTCAATTCTCGGGCCGACTTTTCTCTGTATATATCAACGATGTCGCTCTTGCTGCGGGTGAGTCTCTGATCCACCTCTAAGCAGACGACACCATTCTGTATACATCTGGCCCTTCTTTGGACACTGTGTTAACTAACCTCCAAACGAGTTTCAATGCCATACAACACTCCTTCCATGGCCTCCAACTGCTCTTAAATGCTAGCAAAACTAAATACATGCTTTTCAACCGTTCGCTGCCCGCACACACCCGCCCGACTAGCATCACTACTCTGGACGGTTCTGACCTAGAATATGTGGACAACTACAAATACCTAGGTGTCTGGCTAGACTGTAAACTCTCCTTCCAGACTCATATCAAAAATCTAAAATCTAAAATCAAATCTAGAATTGGCTTTCTATTTCGCAACAAAGCCTCCTTCACTTACGCCGCCAAACTTACCCTAGTAAAACTGCCTATCCTACCGATCCTCGACTTAGGCGATGTCATCTACAAAATAGCTTCCAATACTCTACTCAGCAAATTGGATGCAGTCTATCACAGTGCCATCCGTTTTGTTACCAAAGCGCCTTATACCACCCACCACTGCGACCTGTATGCTCTAGTCGGCTGGCCCTCGCTACATATTCGTCGCCAGACCCACTGGCTCCAGGTCATCTACAAGTCTATGCTAGGTCAAGCTCCTCCTTATCTCAGCTCACTGGTCACGATAACAACACCCACCCGTAGCACTCGCTCCAGCAGGTATATCTCACAGGTCATCCCCAAAGCCAACACCTACTTTGGCCGCTTTTCCTTCCAGTTCTCTGCTGCCAGTGACTGGAACGAATTGCAAAAATTGCTGAGCTGGAGACTTACATTTCCCTCACTAACTTTAAACATCAGCTATCTGAGCAGCTAACCGATCGCTGCAACTGTACATAGTCCATCTGTAAGACTCACTTCTCATCTCCAGACTGTTCCGTCTCTCCTACTGTCTCACTTCTCATCTCCAGACTGTTCTGTCTCTCCTACTGCCTCACATCTCATTTCCAGACAGACTGTCTGTCTCACCTAATGCCTCATTTCTCATCTCCAGACATACTGTTCTGTCACTCCTACTGCCTCACTTCTCATTTCCAGACTGTTCTGTCTCTCCTACTGCCTCACTTCTCATCTGACAGACTATTCTGTCATTCCAAGTGCCTCACTTCTAATTTCCAGAATGTTCTGTCTCAACTACTGCCTCACTTCTCATCTTCAGACATACTGTTCTGTCTCTCCAACTGCCTCACATCTCATTTCCAGACAGTTCTATCTCTGCTACTGCCTCACATCTCATCTCCAGACAGACTGTTCTGTCTCTCCTACTTCCTCACTTCTCATTTGTAGACTGTTCTATCTCAACTACTGCCTCACTTCTCATCTCCAGACATATTATTCTGTCTCAACGACTGCCTCACTTTTCATCTCAGAACAGACTGATCTGTCTCAATCTACTGCCTCACTTCTCATCACCAGACAGAATGTTCTGTCTCTCCTACTGTCTCACTTCACATTTCCAGACTGTTCTGTCTCTCCTACTGCCTCACTTCTCATCTCCTGACAGACTGTTCTGTCTCACCTACTGCCTCAGTTCTCATTTCCAGACTGTTCTGTCTCAACTCCTGTCTCAATTCTCATCTCCAGACAGACTGTTCAGTCTCTCCTACTGCTTCACTTCTCATTTCCAGACAGTTCTGTCTCTCTTACTGCTTCACTTCTCATCTCCAGACTGTTCTGTCTTTCCTACTGCCTCACTTCTCTTCTCCACATAGACTGTTCTGTCTCTACTACTGCCTCACTTCTCATTTCTAGACTGTTCTGGATCTCCTACTGCCTCACTTCTCATCTCCTGACTGTTCGTTCTCTCCTACTGCCTCACTTCTAATCTCCAGGGAGCTGCATTACGATAGTAAACTGGGAGCTGCATTATGATAGTAAACTGGGAGCTGCATTATGATAGTAAACTGGGAGCTGCATTATGATAGTAAACTGGGAGCTGCATTATGATAGTAAACTGGGAGCTGCATTATGATAGTAAACTGGAGGCTGCATTATGATAGTAAACTGGGAGCTGCATTATGATAGTAAACTGGGAGCTGCATTACGATAGTAAACTGGGAGCTGCATTATGATAGTAAACTGGGAGCTGCATTATGATAGTAAACTGGGAGCTGCATTACGATAGTAAACTGGGAGCTGCATTATGATAGTAAGCTGGGAGCTGCATTATGATAGTAAACTGGGAGCTGCATTATGATAGTAAACTGGAGGCTGCATTATGATAGTAAACTGGGAGCTGCATTATGATAGTAAGCTGGAGGCTGCATTATGATAGTAAACTGGGAGCTGCATTATGATAGTAAACTGGGAGCTGCATTATGATAGTAAGCTGGAGGCTGCATTATGATAGTAAGCTGGAGGCTGCATTATGATAGTAAACTGGGAGCTGCATTATGATAGTAAACTGGGAGCTGCATTATGATAGTAAGCTGGAGGCTGCATTATGATAGTAAACTGGGAGCTGCATTATGATAGTAAGCTGGAGGCTGCATTACGATAGTAAACTGGGAGCTGCATTATGATAGTAAACTGGGAGCTGCATTATGATAGTAAGCTGGAGGCTGCATTATGATAGTAAGCTGGAGGCTGCATTATGATAGTAAGCTGGAGGCTGCATTATGATAGTAAACTGGGAGCTGCATTATGATAGTAAACTGGGAGCTGCATTATGATAGTAAGCTGGAGGCTGCATTATGATAGTAAACTGGGAGCTGCATTATGATAGTAAACTGGAGGCTGCATTACGATAGTAAACTGGGAGCTGCATTATGATAGTAAGCTGGAGGCTGCATTATGATAGTAAACTGGAGGCTGCATTATGATAGTAAACTGGGAGCTGCATTATGATAGTAAACTGGGAGCTGCATTATGATAGTAAGCTGGAGGCTGCATTATGATAGTAAACTGGGAGCTGCATTATGATAGTAAGCTGGAGGCTGCATTATGATAGTAAACTGGGAGCTGCATTATGATAGTAAGCTGGAGGCTGCATTATGATAGTAAACTGGGAGCTGCATTATGATAGTAAACTGGAGGCTGCATTACGATAGTAAACTGGGAGCTGCATTATGATAGTAAGCTGGAGGCTGCATTATGATAGTAAACTGGAGGCTGCATTATGATAGTAAACTGGGAGCTGCATTATGATAGTAAACTGGGAGCTGCATTATGATAGTAAGCTGGAGGCTGCATTACGATAGTAAGCTGGAGGCTGCATTATGATAGTAAACTGGAGGCTGCATTACGATAGTAAACTGGGAGCTGCATTATGATAGTAAACTGGGAGCTGCATTACGATAAACCAGAATTATCTTTAGATATGAATATCAAACGGCACCACTGACAGGTCATACAAGGTTACATTTAATTTGTCACTCTATCCAAGACTATCTTACTTTGACTGCCTCCCAAATGGTATCCTATTCCCTTTTTAGTGCACCATTTTTACACCAGGGCCCATGCTGTAGGTCTCTGGCAAAAGTAGTGCGCTATGTAGGGAATAGGGTGCAATTCGTGACATATTTTACTTAATTTGTCACTCTACCCTGGACTATCTTACTTTGTCTTTTTGTTCTCTTTTCATCACGGAAGTAACGTCTCATTCTGACAACCAATGGGGACATTTAAATCACTTTCATTTAAAATCCAACATGGCATTCGTGATATTTTCATTTAATTGCAAAACACATGTCTTTAATGACAGATGCCAGTAGTAAACTATTATCTTCTCAATACAGATTGAAATGTGCGGTATGTTGCCAAGTACATCATTCTCTAACGATGACTTTAAGAAGGTGCTGATAAAATAAGGTACTGATGAAAGAAGGTGCTGATAAAATACGTTACTGATAAAAGGGAAAAGAATAACAAAAAGAGAAACAATCCACTTTATAAACACAGCAACAACCACCAATCAGTGTATCTGATTTGTCACCTCCTATGGTCATTGCCACGCCAAAAAATGACCAAAGACAATGACCATAGACAATGGCTATAGACAATGACCATAGGAGTTAACAAGGAAGTACAAACAGCCTTGGGTCCAGGCTAGTATTTGATCCTAAAGGAAAAACCCCAAAGCAGCAGCACCTTGCTGCAAGGAAGCGTCCAAACCAACTCTAACTTCCAGTTCCTGCCATCATGAATGCCTTGCATGCATCGATGCCTGCCTGCCTGCTATCCAGTCCCCTACCGCGTGACACTAAGTCCTGATTGAAGCTCCCCTCCTGGTTATATCCTTAATCCGACCTGTGAAATGTGACAAGATCATTCTTTGGAACTACTTTAAGATAAATAATCTGCCTACCACCGACAGTCATCCCAACCTGCACCACTCCTTCCCACGGTCAACATGCTACCTGCTCCCTTTCCAGCCTGGCTCAACGCTCTTCAATTAAATCTTAAATTAGTAAAGAAATATGGGATCAGTGAACGAACAAACTATGTTGCACTCACTGAATGCTATTCAGCATGTGAACTGTACTTGGAATAAATGTTGGTATAGTATTGATTTCCATCATAAAAATACTATTGATTATACTGTACATTTCAAAAGCAGTATGTCATTCTTGTTGTCTTTGTGATCATTCTATTTAGGGTTGTTATTTTACTTATTATAAAATAATAAGAAATGTACCTAAATCATGTCAATGGGATTTAGTCTTGATTCCATTTCCTTCATCTCCTGTAAGACTTTTAGAAAGAGAGAACCGTTTTATAGGCTTCTTCCTGAAGTTTCCTTAAATTTCTAAGGGCAGTAATATGGCAGCTGTCATATTGTGATGCTCCAGCCATGCCACACATTGGTTCCAGTCCTAACAAAGAGGTGAGGTGAAGTCAGATCCAGTCAGATCCGATCTATACCAGTCAGAGCCGGTCTATACCATGACTGCAGCTTGTCATGTTCCTCCTCATCTACCTGGTGGCAAGAAGTGGACGACCGACAGATCAACAACGTAATCTCCTCTCCAGGCTGTACTTCAGGCTGTTCTTCAGGCTGTACTCCACCCCAAGGCACTTCAGACCACAGTGTTAGCTAATTGATGAGACAGCCTGAAAAAGACCCTTCTAGGTTTTCACCTCAACTTTTCTGTTTCAGTCATAACATACTAACTACACCTGATCTCACGTTGTCTCACTTCTGGTGTGATGAGAGGCATCATGATACTTTCACGTGGCAGCTCTCTCCGAGTTTAATTTTTTAGAAATTATATCAGTGCTACTTAGAGGGTAAAAATCTTCCATCCAGCGCACAGACAGTTGAAGGTAATGAAATGAGGAGTATTCCGTCTCTAAGTAACTGAAACGTCCTGAGCGCCTAAAATCTTTTTTACTTTGTGACACATTCTCCAAACCTTTTCCCTGACAGCTTCTGTGATGGTTTCTACTTTTTAGTCTTTGGGTGCAGAACAGGAGAAAGCAGTCTAGTTCCTTGCCATTTAACGCTGAATGGTATCTTTTAACTCAGAGTCCAATTCCCACACTTAAAGACAGGGTTATTGTAGTCAGTATATACAGTGCAGTATGAAAGTATTCAGAGTTCCTCCCATTATTATCTGAAGATCTCTCAAGCTCTGTCAGGTTGGATGGGGAAAGTCGCTGCATAGCTATTTTCAGGTGTCTCCAGAGATGGTCATTCGGGTTCAAGTCTAGGCTCTGGCTGGGCCACTCAAGGACATTCAGAGACTTCCGAAGCGACTTCTGCATTGTCTTGGCTGTGTGCTTAGAGTTGTTGTCCTGTTGGAAGATGAACCTTCGCCCCAGTCTGAGCTCCTGAGCAGGTTTTCATCAAGGATCTCTCTGTACGTTCCTCCGTTCATCTTTCTCATGACCCTGACTAGTCTCTCAGTCTCTGCCACTGAAACACATCTCCAAAACATGATGCTGCCACCACCATACTTCACCGTAAGGATGGTGCCAGGTTTCCTCCAGACTTGACACTTGGCATTCAGGCCAAAGAGTTCAATCTTGGTTTCATCAGACCAGAGAATCTTGTTTCTTATGGTGTGAGTCTTTCAGGTGCCTTTTGGCAAACTCCAAGTGGGCTGTCATGTGCCTTTTAGGCCACTCAGCTTCTGTCAGGCCACTCTACCATAAAGGCCTGAATGGTGCTGTGCTGTAGAGATGGTTGTCATTCTGAAAGGTTCTCCAATCTCCACAGAGGAACTCTGGAGCTCTGTCAGAGTTACCATCGGGTTCTTGGTTACCTTCCTGACTCCCCCGATTGCTTAGTTTGGCCAGGTGGCCAGCACTAGGAAGAGTCTTGGCGGTTCCAAACTTCTTCCATTTAAGAATGATGGAGGCCACTGTGTTCTTGGGGACCTTCAATGCTGCAGAAATGTTTGAGTACCCTTCCCCAGATCTGTGCCTTGACACAATCCTGTCTCGGAGCTCTACAGACAATTCCTTCAACCTCATGGCTTGGTTTTTGCTCTGAAATTAACTGTCAACTTTGGGACATTATATAGACAGGTGTGTGCCTTTCAAAATCACGTCCAATCAATTGAATTCATGACTTGTGGACTCCAATCAAGTTGTAGAAATATCTCAAGGATGATCAATTGGAAACAGGATTCACCTGAGCTCAATTTCGAGTCTCATAGCAAAGGGTCTGAATACTTATGTAAATAAGGTATTTCTGTTTTTTTTATTTTATAGATTTGCTAAAATAAAAAATAAAAAAGATTTTAATCCATTTTAGAATAAGGCCTTAACGCAACAAAATGTGGAAAAAAGGAAGGGTTCTGAATACTTTCCGAATGTACTGTACCCTCTTATAATGGTTATTGTAGTCAGTATATACCCTCTTATAATGGTTATTGTAGTCAGTATATACCCTCTTATAATGGTTATTGTATTCAGTATATACTCTCTCATAAGTGTTATTGTAGTCAGTATATACCCTCTCATAAGTGTTATTGTAGTGAGTATATACCCTCTCATAATGGTTATTGTATTCAGCATATACCCTCTCATTATTTGTCACATGCGCCGAATACAACAGGTGTAGACCTTACAGTGAAATGCTTACTTACAAGCCCATAACCAACAATGCAAATAGTCTAGGTAGCCATTTGATTAGCTGTTCAGGAGTCTTATGGCTTGGGGTAGAAGTTGCTTAGAAGCCTTTTGGACCTAGACTTGGCGCTCCGGTACCGCTTGCCGTGCGGTAGCAGAGAGAACCATCTTTGACTAGGGTGGCTGGAGTCTTTGACAATTTTTAGGGCCTTCGTCTGACACCGCCTGGTATAGAGGTCCTGGGTGGCAGGAAGCTTGGCCCCGGTGATGTATTGGGCCTTACGCATTACCCTTTGTGGTGTCTTGTGTTCGGAGGCTGAGCAGTTTTCCGTAGTCCACAATCATCTCCTTTGTCTTGATCATGTTGAGGGAGAGGTTGTTGACCTTGAACCACACGGTCAGGTCTCTGACCTCCTCCCTATAGACTGTCTCATCATTGTTGGTGATCAGGCCTACCACTATTGTGTCATCAGCAACTTAATGATGGTGTTGGCCGTGCAGTCATGAGTGAACGGGGAGTACAGGAGGGGACTGAGCACGCACCCTGAGGGGCCCCCGTGTTGAGGATCAGCATGGTGGATTTGTTGTTACCTACCCTTACCACTTGGGGGCGGCCCATCAGGAAGTCTCGGATCCAGTTGCAGAGGGAGGTGTTTAGTCCCATGTTCCTTAGCTTATTGATGAGCTTTGAGGGCACTATGGTGTTGAACGCTGAGCTGTAGTCAATGAATAGAATTCCCACATAGGTGTTCCTTTTGTCCAGGTGGGAAAGTGCAGTGTGGAGTGAAATAGAGATTGCATCAACTGTGGATCTGTTGGTGCGGTATACAAATTGGAGTGGGTCCAGGGTTTCTGGGATAATGGTGTTGATGTGAGCCATGACCAGCCCTTCAAAGCATTTCATGGCTACAGATGTGAGTGCTACGGGTCGGTAGTCATTTGGGCAGGTTACCTTAGTGTTCTTGGGCACGGGGACTACGGTGGTCTGCTTGAAACATGTTGGTATTACAGACTCAAACAGGGAGAGGTTGAAAATGTCAGTGAAGACACTGCCAGTTGGTCAGCGCATGCTCGGAGTACACGTCCTGGTAATCCGTCTGGCTTAGCGGCCTTGTGAATGTTGACCTGTTTAAAGGTCTTACTCACATCGGCTACGGAGAGCGTGATCACACAGTCATCCAGAACAGCTGATGCTCTCATGCATGTTTCAGTGTTACTTGCCTCAAAGCGAGCATAGAAGTAATTTAGCTCTTCTGGTAGGCTTGTGTCACTGGGCAGCTCTCGGCTGTGCTTACTTTTGTAGTCTGTAATAGTTTGCAAGCCCTGCCACATCTGTTGAACGTCGGAACCGGTGTAGTACGATTCAATCTTAGTCCTGTGTTGACGCTTTGCCTGTTTGATGGTTCGTCGGAGGGCATAGCGGGATTTCTTATAAGCTTCCGTGTTAGAGTTCCGCTTCTTGAAAGCAGCAGCTCTACTCTTTAGCTCAGTGCGGAGGCTGCCTGTAATCCATGGTTTCTGGTTGGGGTACGTACGTACAGTCACTGTGGGGACGACGTCCTCAATGCACTTATTGATAAAGCCAGTGACTGATGTGGTGTACTCCTCAATGCCATCGGAAGAATCCCAGAACATGTTCTAGTCTGTGTTAGCAAAACAGTCCTGTAGTTTAGCATCTGCTTCATCTGACCACTTTTTTTATAGACCAAGTCACTGGTGCTTCCTGCTTTAATGTTTGCTTGTAAGCAGGAATCAGGAAAATAGAGTTATGGTCAGATTTGCCAAATGGAGGGCGAGGGAGAGCTATGCACGCGTTTCTGTGTGTGAAGTTAAGGTGGTCTCGAATTTTTTGGGGTTGCACATTTAACATGCTGATAGAAATTCAGTAAAACTGATTCAAGTTTCCCTGCATTAAAGTCACCGACCACTAGGAGCGACTCCTCTGGATGAGCATTTCCCTGTTTGCTTATGGCGTAATACAACTCATTGAGTGCGGTTTTAATGCCAACCTCACTCTGTGGTGGTATGTAGACAGCTACGAAAAATACAGATAAACTCTCTAGGTAGATAGTGTGGTCTGCAGCTTATCATGAGATACTCTATGTCAGGCGAGCAAAACTTTTACACTTCCTTGGATATCATGCACTAGCTGTTGTTTACATAAATGCATAGGCCCCTGCCCCGTGTCTTACAATAGGCTGCTGTTCTGTCTTGCCGATAGAGTGTATTACCCACCAGCTGTATGTTCTTAATGTTGTCGTTCAGCCGTGACTCTGTGAAACATAAGATATTGCAGTTTTTAATGTCCCGTTGGTAGGATATACGTGCTTTCAGTTCGTCCCATTTATCTTCCAGCGATTGAACGTTAGCTAGCAGAATGGAAGGCAAAGGCAGATTAGCCACTCGTCGTCTGATCCTCGCAAGGCACCCTGATCTTTTGCCTCGAAATCTCAGTTTCCTTCTCCAGCGAATCACGGGGATCGAGGCCTGGTCGGGTGTCTGCAGTATATCCCTCGCATCCGACTCAGAGACGGTAGCAGCAACATTATGTACAAAACAAGTTACAAACAACGTAAAAAAATGCATGATTGGTTGAGAGTCATAGTCAGGCTTTATCTAGTTTATCCTCAGCCTATTTCTGGTTCATTCAGGACTGTATTTCCATACGCAAAGCTTTGGCCTTAGACCCTTAAAACATATTGTCAAACCCCCCTTTTGTTCTAGAAGATCAAACAATGCATCATCTGGGAACATTCTGGACTAGCACCTGTATAAAAAAAACATACAATGAATCCAGTAGTCTGCCTTGTTTTTGATAAAGTGTGCTTTCCTATTTCAGATGTAGTGCCCTGCAGATGTCCTATGATATCTTCGTAGGTCGCCAAAATACACTATAACACAGCTTAGTCAAGCTACATGTTACAACAATCTACAAAATGAAACGGGCTGAGGAGGAGTCCATTTACACGTTGGCAACAGACAAGAGCAAATATGCACTTCAAAGTTGAGTGAGATCAGTTATACACAAATACCAAGAGGCTCACTCAGAACCTAATCAGGGAAGGCATCTGCCTAATTACAAACACAAAACAAACATTAAACAGATTTGAATCAACTAGTCACATTCCACAACATTTAGGATTGAGAGTATCCATTCCAAACTGTAAATTCCATTACAACAGATCCACAACAAAGCAGACATCACAAAAACAGAGCCAAAATAAAAAACACTGCTTTAAACATCCATGGTGACCAGTTTATGATGACATATTGAGTTAAAGAAGAACTGAAATGTCTACTTTGTAGAAATGAAACAAACAGGTCATCAGAATATCAGTCCAAAAAATGTTTTCTCTCAAAAAGGTGTCATTGTCACTTTAAATTTCATCAAGCTACACCTGTGAAAATGGCATGCTAATGGCACCCTATTCTCTAAATAGCACTCTAAAAAATGCCACCCTATTACCTACATAGTGCACTACTTTTAGAACAGAGACCTATGTGCCCTGATCAAAAGAAGTGCACGAAATAGGGAATAGAGTGTCAATGCTCCTCTCAAGGCTCCAAAGACACCCCAGTTCAGTTCATTAGCTAGGGGTTTTAATTTCCTGATAAACACGCCACTCTGTGCGATACGGTAGCGCCACGTACTTTACCATTATTAATGTGACAGCCCTCCGGGCAAAGCCAATCAATTGAACAGGAGCAATTTCTATCCCAACTCAGTCCCAGGCCCTGGAATGGATAACTCTTAGGACCGCTTCCATGTGATAAAGAGTCAATCCCAGGATCAAATACATTGAGAATTGGCTTTAGCCTGCCCTGAGTGCCATATGACTAGCCTCTCCAGTTTTTGGATGATTCTATCAGCTCCATTAAGCCAGACAAGCTCAATCAAGCACAGATAAAGTATTTGAAAGGATTTCAGATAGTATTTGAACTGCTTAGGACCACTTCCATGTGACAAAGAGTTAGGGCATTATTCATGACTCTGTGGGCTCTACTCTGCCCTGCACCACCTGACACTGACAAGACAGGAACAGAGGTAGGAAACAATAACACCTTCTAATCATCAGCTCCCCTTTTCACCTGTCAGACCCAGTAGTCTGTCTGCCTGTCTGCTTGTCTGTCTGCCTGTCTGCTGAGATTAACTTAACCTTCACCATTGAGCTCAATGGTTCTAACGATGAACTTAGCCTTAACCATTGAGCTCAATGGTTCTAACGATGAACTTAGCCTTAACCATTGAACTCAATGGTTCTAACAATGAATTTAGCCTTCACCATTGAACTCAATGGTTCTAACAATGTACTTAGCCTTCACCATTGAGCTCAATGGTTCTAACAGTGAATTTAGCCTTGGCCATTGAGCTCAAAGGTTCTAACGATGTACTTAGCCTTCACCATTGAGTTCAATGGTTCTAACGATTAACTTAGCCTTAACCATTGAGCTCAATGGTTCTAACGATGAATTTAGCCTAAACTATTGAGCTCATTGGTTCTAACGATGAACTTAGCCTTAACCTTTGAGCTCAATGGTTCTAATGATGAACTTAGCCTTCACCTTTGAGCTCAATGGTTCTAAATATGTACTTAGCCTTAAGATGCTTTTGGGAAATCGGGCCCTGATTCTTTATTCATACACAGCAGGGCTTAGCTGTGATACAGTAGTCAGGAGCGCTTAAATAGCATCCTTCAGTGAAATTACAGACACATTGTATTTTAAGATGATTCTAATGCAGGTATTTGTTATTGTAGCATTAGGCCTTGCCGCTACATAAATACTTCAAGGTGGCAGACAAAGATATGTTAGTAGACAACACTACGGTTCATTTGATAGTCGAGGTAAAATATATTTACTTTAACAAAAACAGCAAAGTATCAGTAGAGGAGTTATTATTCATTGGGGTAATTCTACTGTAAATAACAAACAACTTTGTCATTGGAATTGCATGAAGGGTGTGTAAACATAGCTACAGAATGGGATGAGTTGCATGCGTGTGTTTCGTTGCATTTTTTACGTTAATTGGGAGAGTAGAGACTTCCTGAGTTGAGAACAAATGAATACTACAGTGCTCATGAATAGCAAAAAAACTGCTGTAAATTATATTTGCACTTATATTGTCTGTAGGGTAATGTACAATGCATGACGATAGTCATAATAATAACATGTCATAATAATTACTATCTGCAATAAGTTCCCCTGGTAATTAAACCAATTATTAAAAATGAATGTTGTCTCTAACAGAGTGGAGGAGACAGTCCAGCTCATGGATATTAAGAGCCTATATAATAGAATGTATAATTTATGGATTCATCTCCTCAAATTGCTCCTCCTGAAAGTCTCTTCTGTTTAGCTAATTGCTCCTCCTGAAGGTCTCTGCTGTTAAGCTAATTGCTCCTCCTGAAGGTCTCTTCTGATTAGCTAATTGCTCCTCCTGAAGGTCTCTGCTGTTTAGCTAATTGCTCCTCCTGAAGGTCTCTGCTGTTAAGCTAATTGCTCCTCCTGAAGTTCTCTTCTGTTTAGCTAATTGCTCCTCCTGAAAGTCTCTGCTGTTTAGCTAATTGCTCCTTCTGAAGGTCTCTGCTGTTTAGCTAATTGCTCATCCTGAAGGTCTCTGCTGTTTAGCTAATTGCTCCTCCTGAAGGTCTCTGCTGTTTAGTTAATTGCTCATCCTGAAGGTCTCTGCTGTTTAGCTAATTGATTCTACTGAAGGTCTCTGCTGTTTAGCTAATTGCTCATCCTGAAGGTCTCTGCTGTTTAGCTAATTGCTCATCCTGAAGGTCTCTGCTGTTTTAGTTAATTGATTCTACTGAAGGTCTCTGCTGTTTAGCTAATTGCTCCTCCTGAAGGTCTCTGCTGTTTAGCTAATTGCTCCTCCTGAAGGTCTCTGCTGTTAAGCTAATTGCTCCTCCTGAAGGTCTCTGCTGTTTAGCTAATTGCTCCTCCTGAAGGTCTCTGCTGTTTAGCTAATTGCTCCTCCTTGAAGGTCTCTGCTGTTTAGTTAATTGATTCTACTGAAGGTCTCTGCTGTTTTAGTTAATTGATTCTACTGAAGGTCTCTGCTGTTTAGCTAATTGCTCCTCCTGAAGGTCTCTGCTGTTTAGCTAATTGCTCCTCCTGAAGGTCTCTGTTGTTTAGTTAATTGCTCCTCCTGAAGGTCTCTGCTGTTTAGCTAATTGCTCCTGCTGAAGGTCTCTGCTGTTTAGCTAATTGCTCCTCCTGAAGGTCTCTGCTGTTAAGCTAATTGCTCCTCCTGAAGGTCTCTGCTGTTTAGCTAATTGCTCCTCCTGAAGGTCTCTGCTGTTTAGCTAATTGCTCATCCTGAAGGTCTCTGCTGTTTAGCTAATTGATTCTACTGAAGGTCTCTGCTGTTTAGGTAATGTTTCCCAGACTATATCTGAAAAAGTACTGAGGCCCAAAATATTCACTATAGCCTATTCTGAGAGAGTTTTAGCTGTTGAAATAGTGGAACCTAAGCTAGCTACATCATATCAAAACAACACTATGAAGGCTAAGCCATAAATTAGTTTTACTTTACAGGAATTGAGAAATGTACTTGAAATAATCAAAATTGGACATCAAAATAAAACATAAACACACTATCAAATGCAATGTTTAAGTCTTTTATATATAAATAAAAGAATAAATAAATATATACTTTTTCACAATTCCTGACATTTAATCCTAGCAAAAATTCCCTGTTTTAGGTCAGTTCGGATCACCACCTTAACCACCTTATTTTAAGAATGTGAAATGTCAGAATAATAGTAGAGAGAATGATTTATTTCAGCTTTTATTTCTTTCATCACATTCCCAGTGGGTCAGAAGTTTACATACACTCAATTAGTATTTGGTAGCATTGCCTTTACATTGTTTAACTTGGGTCAAACATTTCGGGTAGCCTTCCACAAGGTTCCCACAATAAGTTGGGTGAATTGTGGCCCATTCCTCCTGACAGAGCTGTTGTAACTGAGTCAGGTTTGTAGGCCTCCTTGCTCGCATACGATTTTTCAGTTCTGCCCACAAATTTTCTATAGGTTTGAGGTCAGGGCTTTGGGATGGCCACTCCAATACCTTGACTTTGTTGTCCTGAAGCCATTTTGCCACAACTTTGGAAGTATGCTTGGGGTCATTGTCCATTTGGAAGACCCATTTGCGACCAAGCTTTAACTTCCTGACTGATGTCTTGAGATGTTGCTTCAATATATCCACATAATTTTCCATCCTCATGATGCCAGCTATTTTGTGAAGTGCACCAGTCCTTCCAGCAGCAAAGCACCCCCACAACATGATGCTGCCACCCACATGCTTCACGGCTGGGATGGTGTTCTTGGGTCTGCGAGCCTCCCCCTTTTTCCTCCAAACATAATGATGGTCATTATGGCCAACAGTTCTATTTTTGTTTCATCAGACCGGAGGACATTTCTCCAAAAAGTACGATCTTTGTCCCCATGTGCAGTTGCAAACAGTAGTCTGGCTTTTTATGGCGGTTTTAGAGCTGTGGCTTCTTCCTTGCTGAGCGGCCTTTCAGGTTATGTCGATATAGGACTCGTTTTACTGTGGATATAGATGCTTCTGTACCTGTTTCCTCCAGCATCTTCACAAGGTCCTTTGCTGTTGTTCTGGGATTGATTTGCACTTTTTGCACCAAAGTACATTAATCTCTAGGAGACTGAACGCGTCTCCTTCCTGAGCGCTATTGTTTGTACAGATGAACGTCATACCTTCAGGCATTTGGAAATTGCTCCCAAGGATGAACCAGACTTGTGGTTCAATTTTTTTTCTGAGGTCTTGACTGATTTTTTTTGATTTTCCCATGATGTCAAGCAAAGAGGCACTGAGTTTAAAGGTAGGCCTTGAAATACATCCACAGGTACACCTCCAATTGACTCAAATTATGTCAATTAGCCTATCAGAAGCTTCTAAAGCCATGATATCTTTTTCTGGATTTTTTGGAAGCTATTTAAAGGCACAGTCAACTTAGTGTATGTAAACTTCTGACCCACTGGAATTGTGATACAGTGAATTATAAGTGAAATAATCTGGTTGTTAACAATTGTTGGGAAAATTACTTGTGTTATGCATAAAGTAGATGTCCTAACCAACTTGCCAAAACTAAAGTTTGTTAAAAACTTCTTATGGGTACCTGGGACGGTAGTGTCCCACCTGGCCAACATCCAGTGAAATTGCAGAGCGCGAAATTCAAAAATACTCAATTCAAATATTTAACATTCTTGAAAATATATGTGTTATACATCAAAATAAAGCTTAACTTCTTGTTAATCCAGCCGCCATGTCAGATTTCAAAAAGGCTTTACGGCGAAAGCAAACCATGCGATTATCTGAGGACAGCACACCGCATACAAAAGCATGAAAATCTTATTTCAACCAAGCAGGTGAGACACAAAAGTCAGAAATATCGATATAAAAAAATGCCTTACCTTTGATGATCTTCGTATGGTTGCACTCACAAGACTCCCAGTTACACAATAAATGTTCATTTTGTTCGATAATTCCCTCTTTATATCCAAAAACCTCAATCGTTTTGTTGGCGCGTTTTGTTCAGTAATCCAATGGCTCAAAAGCGGTCACAACAGGCAGACGAAACATCCAAATAGTATCCGTAAAGTTCGTAGAAACATGTCAAACGATGTTTATAATCAATCCTCAGGTTGTTTTTAACCTAAATAATCGATAATATTTCAACCGGACAATAGCGTCGTAAATATAAAAGAAAAACAAGAAAGGCGCACTCTCGGTCATGCGCAGAAACAGGTCTGGCGACTTCCCAGGGTCCACTCACTCAAAGTGGTGTTACTCCCTCATTTTTCAGAATACAAGCCTGAAACAATGTCTAAAGACTGTTGACATCTTTTGGAAGCCATAGGAAGTGCAATTTGAGTCCTAAGTCAATGGATACTGTAATGGCATTCAATAGAAAACTACAAACATAAAATAATCCCACTTCCTGGATGGATTTTAATCAGATTTTTGCCTGTTATACTCACAGACATTATTTTAACAGTTTTGGAAACTTTAGAGTGTTTTCTATCCAAATCTACCAATTATATGCATATCCTAGCTTCTGGGCCTGAGTAGCAGGCAGTTTACTTTGGGCACGCTTTTCATCCGGAGGTGAAAATAGTGCCCCCTACCCTAGTGAGGTTAACAAGAAAGTTGTGGAGTGGTTGAAAAATGAGTTTAAATGACTCCAACCTAAGTGTATGTAAACTTCCGACATCAACTATATATATATATATATATATATATACATACAGTACAGTAACACAATAAAACATTTACTATTAAACAAATGCACAAAAAAGCCTTCTGTATGCCTATATTGTGACTTGCCAAGTTAAATGACTTGCCTAGTTAAATAAAAGTTAAATAAAATAAAATACATATTGTAGGAGAGAACCAGTTACCCATCCTGCATTAATCTCCAACCACCGTGACTGTCCTCAGAGAGTCTGTGCTGTAAATAATTATAAATAATTATATTTGCATCATGTAGAGAGTGATCCATAAACACGTCACTGGTGTGAAAATATGGGTAGGGATTTCAAACGTTATATTTGAATGTCAAGAAATATGGCAACGAAAAAAAAATATGTTTCCGATTAAGGATAATGTCGAGTACTTGGTGTCGGGTGCAGTGGGCTATCCATCACGTGGACAATAAAATGAGTTTTTGCTTGATGTTGGAAATGTATGGTCACCCTAATAACTCACACGCTGTGTTGGGAGCCTGACAGCCGTTGCCAAAAACAGCAGTTATCAATAAAAAATAAGTCTGATCAGCATTACACTTAAATTAGTTGATATTACGCTATGACGTTTAGGTTTAGGAACAAACTAAAATCAATTCAATGACAAATAGTTGTTGAGCCTTTTAGCTTGTATAATTGGTCAAATGCAACAGGCATCTTATCATGTGAGTGACGTAGTATGCAAGTTGTCAGCAGTGGTGGAAAAAGTACTCAATTGTAATACTTGAGTAAAAGTAAAGATAGCTTAATAGAAAATCACTCAAGTAAAAGTGAAAGTCACGCAGTAAAATATAACCTGAGTAAAAGTCTAATAGTATTTGGTTGTAAATATACTTAAGTATCAAAAGTAAATGGAATGATAAAATGTACTTATGTATCAAATTTAAAGTTAAAGTGTAAACCATTTCAAAGTCCTTATATTAAGCAAACCAGACGGCACAATTTTCTTGTTTGTTTTTTATTGACAGATAGCCAGGTGCACACTCCAACACTCAGACATAATTTACAAACAAAGCATGTGTGTTTATTGAGTCCGAAAGATCAGAGGCAGTAGGGACGACCAGGGATGTTCTCTTGATAAGTGTGTGAATTGGACCATTTCCCTGTCAAAATGTAACGAGTACTTCTGGGTGTCAGGGAAAATGTATGTAATGTAGTGAAGTAAAAGTAAAAGTTAGCAAAAAATATAAATAGTCAAATAAAGTACAGATACCCCAAGTATTTTTACTTGTTGTCAGGGGAAATTATCCTATAGGGCATATTGCATTCATAATATCTTGTTTAGATGTGACAATTTATGTTTATCATAATTTTGATTGGGCAAATTGAGTACCTCAATCTAAACTAAATCAAATGTCAAACTACTGATCAGATAAATTGAAAATAAGGAGTTTGATATTTTTGGGACTTTATGCATCAGTCCATTTTTTTCTCCAGTTGTCATATTTGAATTCTGACACATAGGCCTAATGAAAAGACAAACAATACTAGGCGACATTTTACAATATTATGAGAGAACAAACATGTGAATAAATTTAATTTGAACCACAGTCAATATAAACAAACATTGTGCACTTTTCAACTCAAAATACGAAAACAATATTTGATATTTTCTATCAACCCTGAATTAATGTCCCTTGGAGCTGCGCTGCCTAATCGAATATGTCAGTCTTCAGTGGTGGTGAAATATGATGACATGAGAGTTGTCTACTTTAGACTGAGGCATTGGCTTGCGTCACAAACGGCACACTAATCCCTATATAGTGCACTACTTTTGACCAGAGCCCATACGGTTCCGGTCAAAGGTAGTGCACTAGATAGGGAATAGGGTTCTATTTGGAATGGAAACCTCGGGCATTGGAAGGAGGATCAGGCTGGCACACTATCTCCTCTCCTCTTTCACTTTGACTGCTACTGCTGCAGATGACCTGAGTCTAGACAACTGACATATAACTGGCAGTATAGGAACAAACTGACAGATGACAAAGAGTATGATTGACCGAGGGCTTGGGAGTGTGTGGGGGTGAACACCTGGGACATGCACATTCTACGGTAGTGCCACAGTACACTGATGTCAGCGAGTGTTTCAATGGAGAATAACTAACCATACTGAAAAGCCGCACGCATGTACACTATGTATACAAAAGTATGTGGACACCCTTGTCAATTTAGTGGAGTCGGCTATTTCAGCCACACCCGTTGCTGTTGTGTATAAAATCGAGCACACAGCCATGCAATCTCCATAGACAAACATTGGCAGTAGAATGGCCTTACTGAAGAGCTCAGTGACTTTCAAGGTGAAAACGTCATAGGATGCCACCTTTCCAACAAGTCAGTTTGTCAAATTTCTGCCCTGCTAGAGCTGCCCAGGTCAACTGTAACTGTTGTTATTGTGAAGTGGAAACATTTAGGAGCAACAATGGCTCAGCGGTAGGCCACACAAGTGGTAGGCCACACAAGCTCACAGAATTGGACTTGTGTGGTCTGCTTGAAACATGTTAGTATTACACACTCGGTCAAGGACAGGTTGGAAATGTCAGACACTTGCCAGTTGGTCAGCGCATGCTCGGAGTACACATCCTGGTAATCCGTCTGGCCCTGCGGCCTTGTGAATGTTGACCTGTTTCAAGGTCTTTCTCACATCGGCTACGGAGAGAGTGATCACACAGTCGTCCAGAACAGTTGGTGCTCTCATGCATGCTTCAGTGTTGCTTGCCTCGAAGCGAGCATAAAAGTCATTTAGCTCATCTGGTGGGCTTGTGTCACTGGGAAGCTCACGGCTGTGCTTCCCTTTGTAGTCCATAATAGTTTGCAAGCCCTGCCACATCCAACGAGTGTCGGAGCCGGTGTTGTAGGACTCTGTTAGATGGTTCGTCGGAGGGCATAACGGGATTTCTTATAAGCATCTGGGTTGGAGTCCGGATATTGCCTGTAATCCATGGCTTCTGGTTGGGGTATATACGTACTGTTGATATTACATTTATTCTACATGCATAACATGTTTACAACGACAACACTTCCCATAAAACGAATAGACTATTTATGTCAATGGACATGGTTTAAGTAATTCCCAGGATATCCCCAGGATAAATAATACGCCCGTTTGATGAGGCGACGTCACATTCCCTTGACCCTCCAATCACCTCAGGGGCTCATTTGATTGGAAGGCGGCAAAGGCTTTAATCTCGAGACAAATTCAGATGCTGCTGAAGGGAGAAGAGTTTTTCTACTGCATCCAACGTAGAGAGCAAACGCACAAGACGTGCTGCTGCCACTGACACACTCGCACACAGCGACACTGAGGAAGGATGCAGCCGCACACTCCTGCCGCGATATGAACGGGATATGTTCTGATCTTCTCCTCCTCCAATAAGGATTAGACGAAGTTTATCTATTTACTGTTTTTAATATCGAACTACGGTGCTATATAACCACATGTTACTTTGATGCGTTTTTTTTTTTTTTTCTTCGTGAACATCAAATGTATTTTTCCCCCATTTCAATGAGAATTAGGTCATGATCACATCGCCTGCATTGTCTGTACTGAGAAATAGTGTCGTGAATCCGGTTTGGGAGAGCAGTGCTTCAGGGGAGAAGGACGCAGCGATAATCAACAAGCCATTTCTTCATCTCGTCTCTCCCTCAGACCCTTTAAGGCAGGCTAATCGTATACCCATAAAGATTTTGAAAATGCTTACCGCACGGGGAGGTCATATTTTGCACCCGGAGTACCTTCAACCTTTGCCATCAACCCCTATCAGTCCCATCGAGGTAAGCACCACTACGGGCTACGGGCTACGGGCTACGGGCTACGGAGGGACGTGGTAAAATAAAGATAGCAAAAGTGTGATTTTGGGCAGTTACAAATGAATCTTCATATTTTTTTCATATCGGTAGTATTGGGCCATTTTTCTTGTAACTATATCAGTTTATTATCCTATTGTAATTGTAAAATGAACTGGAGATGAATGTATAAGGTGTTTATATATGGCTAAAGTGTTATGTGCAATGCGATACACTTGTGCGTAATCTAACGGTGTTCTCCAGCGGCCCATAAAGTACTGCATATATAACAGGAACATACTGGTTAAACACCCCATAAAAAAAAACAATACAGTAAAAACCTGAATAATAAGTATTATTTTCTCTTATTTCGCAGCTGGATGCCAAGAAAAGTCCGTTGGCTCTCTTAGCACAGACCTGCTCTCAAATCGGTAAACCAGACTCTTCGTCCTCTTCCAAAATCTCATCCGTAACCTCAAATGGATCTAGTGACAAAGAGACCAAACCCGGACCACTAAAAATGAGTGACATTGGAAATGAAGACAAATCTAGCTTCAAGCCCTACTCCAAATCATCGGAGAAGAACAAGGACTCCTCATTCGGCAGCGGCAGTGTGAGTGGAGATAAAGGTAGTTTCCGAGTGCCTAGCGCCACCTGCCAGCCGTTCACCCCCAGGACAGGCAGCCCCAGCTCCTGCCGCTCCGTGTCTCCGCTGCCGTCAGACGGTAAGCAGGGAGACACCGAAGAAAAGAAGAAGGAATTTGATAGCAATAAAAACAGTACAACGGAGGGCAGCAGCAGTCACAGCCGGATATGTGGGGTTAATGGTGAGGTTAACCAACGCCAGGAGAACACTTCTGGTTCAAAGGCTATCACATCAGACTCACTCACATCTGTCTCCTCGTCATCATCTGTTCTGGGTTCAGGAGGACTCGTAGCGCCCGTCTCCCCCTACAAACCTGGTCACAGTGTTTTTCCCCTACCGCATTCCGGCATGACCTACCCTGGAAGTTTAGCAGGTGCGTATGCAGGCTATCCCCAACACTTTATCCCTCATGGAATGACTTTAGACCCGACGAAATCTAGCAGTCAACTACTAAGCGCTCAGTTTGCCGCTGCCAGCCAACTTCAATGCAGTAAGGCTGGGAGCCCCTTGTCCAGGTCTTCTCCTCCGTCTCTAATGTCTGCTAGCCTGTGCAGAGACCCGTACTGCCTGAGTTACCACTGCCCGAGCCACTTATCCGGTGCCTCCGGTGCCTCGCAGTGCCATGAATCCTCGGCTTTGAAGTCAGGATACCCTCTCATGTACCCAACTCACCCTTTGCATAGCGTGCATTCCTCGCCGCCATCTTTTGCTGGACACCCGTTATACCCCTATGGCTTCATGCTCCCAAATGACCCTCTGCCACACGTCTGTAATTGGGTGTCGGCTAACGGACCTTGTGACAAGCGTTTTTCTTCCTCAGAAGAGCTTCTCAATCACCTAAGGACTCACACTGCTTTTGTGGGGACGGAGAAGTTAATATCAGGGTACCCGGGTTCATCATCGCTAGCCAACGCTGCCGCGGCCGCCATGGCTTGCCATATGCACATGCCCCCGAACGGGGCGCCGGGTAGCCCTGGAACGCTCACCCTCAGGAGCCCGCATCACCCTCTGGGACTGAGCACGCGTTATCACCCCTATTCAAAGAGCCCCCTGCCACCCGGCGCTTCGATTCAGATGCCCGCTGCAACAGGTTCATATTACTCTCCCTATACCTTGTATGGACAGAGACTCACCACGGCATCCGCATTAGGATACCAGTAGAAAATGCAGGACTGTCGGACATACGGACAAGAACTATACATTTATAAAGGAGATTCTAGGCCTAAATTACATTATATTGGGTGTATTTCATGCAGGACGGGATCCGTGGGCTCAATGTATTTATTTGCGATAGCTCCAAGCGTGACAAAAATAAAGTCATTATAATATAATTGGTAAGAAGCTCAAGGTGCATTCTTTTAGTGTTTTTTTTTACAATTAAGATGTAGGCTTTATTTGATGACGCCATTTTGATGTTACATTGACATTACAAGTCAGTGTGTATATGTTGTTTTTTGAAATGCTAATTTTTAGACTTTTATGTTTCCTACATACAAAAGTCTGCAGCCTATTTGTTTTTTTTTTTTGTTTTTTATTGTGTTTTTCATCGGAAAAGTGGTCGCCTATTTCTGTGTGTGTTGGGCCTTTACCGCACATTGCAAATCACTTTTCCACGTTAGGCTATGCCTTAGAATGACATGTTTAGATCATTTTTCTGGTAAATTGGGCTATCTCATATTTCTTCATACATTACATTATTCATTCCACAAGCTAAATCAGGTTTATGAACCTGGGAGGTTGTTTATGGAATAAATAATTCGACCTAAAAAAATGACTTCATGATAAACACTTGAGTATGTGAGACATGAGCATAATTGGTCTGTTAAAAAAAAATCTGCGCAATTTAATTGGTGGAATTGTATTTAAGATGTGTGTAGCCCTATTTATATTTTAAGTCTGTGCCACATAAACTTAATTTTAGTAACATTTTATTCGAATCACATTTTATTCACATTTCATACCTTTAAGACTGCAAAATATATTTTGTTCAACTTTTAAAATAATGAAACCAAATTGCAGCCTAGGTTACTGTCATCTGCCACAAATGCATTTCGCCACTCAATGTGCAATAGAGTCATTATTTTATTTTATTTTTGCAGTAATTTAGGCAGTAGCCTAATGATGTTTCACCGATATTCATTTCAACATGCCATTAGAAAATGTAGCATTATTTTTTTACTAATTATATTTAGCCTACACCTTCGAACGAATGATGGTCTCAGTCAGATACAATCCGAATAAGGAAGTTAGCCGCGTGTCGTTTTCCGTAAAAATATGCAATTTTAGCAGCACGTTGTGAAAGAACAATGAATCGTAAAAAGTAACATCCCAAAAGAACATGAAGGATTGTTTTGGGGTCTTGTTTTCGTCTCGCACGATTACTTTTGGACATGGGCTTATTTGTCTGAGCAGAGAGTTTTTCATAACGGGAAAGTGGGATTAGATACATTTATACATTTGCTCTAAAAACAATTAGGCCTATTCTTTTTGTTAGGGTAAATATTTAGTTTAGGCTATACTGTGTACAGGGCGCAATATTGGCTATATGATCTGTTTATTTATGTTATTTTTATTTAACCTTTATAACTAGGCAAGTATGTTAAGAACAAATTGTTATTTACCATGATGGCCTACACCCGGCAACCCCTAACCCGGACGACGCTGTACTCCGCCCTATGGGCCACATCATCTAATTTATCCTAAAGTCATCACTCTTTATTCTGCAAAAATGCTGTTTTAATTTAAACGTCCATTGCGTTGAAATGTTTTTCTTTATCAATTTATTTAAAGAAAAACGACACGTTCTGGAAGATGTTTTTGCTCCATAGCCTACCATATAGGACAAACCTACACACGTTTATATTGTCAAACTACAGTTATTGAATGTCAATCAAATGATGGAGAACACAATATCTCAAATCAGATAGACCACTCCATAAGTACGCATGTATTTTCGATACAAGCCTTGCACAGATCAATATTCGAGGCACTCAACCAAGAAACCGACATGCGGGCGAAATAATCTATAGCTGTCTGAAAATACTTACAGGCTACTGCCGTCAAGTAGGGACATCAAGTGTAGGCCTATTGCTGTTTTGAGAGGATTGTTATTACATAATCTACTAAGGAATGGGGGGGTTCACTTGTTTTATGATTGTACAATCTGGAAAATGAAAACACCTCCATCCTGCTCCTGAGGAAAAGGGACCGCGCCTCTGCTGACGCGTCTTTAAGCACAGTAGACCTACACGCACGCACACATCAGGTAACTAGGCTGCACACCTATTCCCACTATATGATGTATTAGGACAACATTACAACCGTAATTAATAATGACTATGTGTGTGTGTGTGTGTGTGTGTGTGTGTGTGTGTGTGTGTGTGTGTGTGTGTGTGTGTGTGTGTGTGTGTGTGTGTGTGTCAATATAAACACACAAAGCTGCATTAATTCATTTAAACATTGCCAAATGATTTATCAAAAGAAGAATTTTAATCCTCCCAGTTAAATTATGAGATCACACCTTATTTTGTGAACAAATAAATAATTGTCTAATTGAAATAAATGGCAGCTGTGGCAAACAGTGATTTACGATGACCCCCAATGTGAGACATTTACACAGCTTTTGTGATTGCAGTATTGAAGCCGTATGAAGCAGATAGGATGGATTCAAGCAAAGGCCTAACACATTACATCATCTCCTTAACCATATCAGATAGATAATCAAGCAAACAATGTCATTACCCATCCCAGAGTAAATCACATCTATTCTGTCATAACCCATCCCAGAGTAAATCACATCTATTCTGTCATTACCCATCCCAGAGTAAATCACATCTATTCTGTCATTACCCACCCCAGAGTAAATCACATCTATTCTGTCATAACCCATCCCAGAGTAAATCACATCTATTCTGTCATAACCCATCCCAGAGTAAATCACATCTATTCCCAAGAGATAAAATCAACATCATTATTAATGGTCACAAGTCATATTCATCAACTTGACCAGCCCTTTTCAACAGATTAATTCTTTACTATCCTTCTCTCCCATGATGCATGATGCTAGCCCACAACTCACCACCCCAATCAGCCTGCTGTCTCAATGACGTGGGGCCTGTTTCTCATTTACAAATGGCACATCAATGTGATTTGGAGAACATGTGAGAATATAAATGATGTCACTCATGTAGCTCATGTATCTTTTCACGTTTTGGGGACTTCATGGTTTTGGGGACATCCTTGTTTTGGGGTCTTCCTGGTTTTGGGTTTGAACTGTTGCAACTCAATATGAGGAAGGTGTTCCTAATTTTTTGTTCATTCAGTGTATACTGTACATGTTTACATATATGTACTGTACATAAACGGCACAGACATACATATTAATGCATACTGTACATTGTGCAAAAAAATGAAAACAGCAGGCAATAACCCTGAATATCTCCACTCAAAACATTGTCTTCCCCTTGCAGAGTGTACTGAAATACCTCCTCTCCTCTCCTCTCCTCTCCTTTCCTCTCCTCTCCTCTCCTCTCCTCTTCTCCTCCTCTCCTCTCCTCCTCCTCTTCCTCTTCCTCTCCTCTCCTCTCTCCTCTCCTCTCCTCTCCTCTCCTCTCCTCTCCTCTCCTCTCCTCTCCTCTCCTCTCCTCTCCTCTCCTCTCCTCTCCTCTCCTCTCCTCTCCTATCCTCTACCACATCCCATCCAACCTACCATTGGATTATGTCCCCCTAAATCACATGGAAATGACAGAATCTGCTTTTCCACATGTTGTCAAGGTGATATAGACTTAACATGAGAGACTAGATGGTTTGGTGCCTCACACTGAATCTCCAGCCTGCCACCTGTTTTACTTTGAATTCCAATGCTAGGACGACATCTGGCCCCTTCTGGCCCAGAGAACATAGCAGTGTACCATGACGTGCAACAGACAAATGCTGACATTAAGAATGGTGTATGTACGTCTGGGCCTGGGCTGTACACTATGGGCATGCCCATCATTTGTGCTGCACAGCTGCACACCATGTGGTGGAGTGGTGTGTGTGTGTGTGTGTGTGTGTGTGTGTGTGTGTGTGTGTGTGTGTGTGTGTGTGTGTGTGTGTGTGTGTGTGTGTGTGTGTGTGTGTGTGTGTGTGTGTGTGTGTGTGTGTGTGTGTGTGTGTGTGTGTGTGTGTGTGTGTGTGTGTGTGGTCAGTATAGTGTGTTGGAGCTGTTACTGTCTTAAACAATCCAGATTTTAGGATGTAAATCTTGGTGGGGTAAACTCAATTTTTTTGTAATACATGCCAGCAAAGCCACTACAAACACTAAACTAAATATATTAATTGTACTATAACAGTGACAAACGGTGCCCACAAACTTTTAAGGCCTACTTAAAGCTATTCCAACAGCAGAGCTTTCTTTTCAGCACCATGGAGTGAATCCTTAGCACCACTACAGCTGGCTATCAGCGGAGCCTTGTATGGCAGCGAAACAGTTAATTCAGCCTCATTTAATGCATTTTTAAAAAACATAGATGATATGGCTGACTTGCTTAAACAAATGTGGTTTCTACCAACAATTGAGATGTACAAACTATGGCATAAGGGACAGATGAGCGGATAAGAGGCAATCTGTAATTTCGATTAAGACATTAATGAGCGAGCTAAGACTTTTTTTCAGCATTTTTGAAATGTACAGCGACAGAATTCAGAACATGAGCCGTTCTTACTGTATTCTCCCTGTACACCAAATCAGAACTGTAGGATAAACGAAGGGGTCATATAAGCAGACAATGAAAGCTCTTACAATATTCAATGATGACATTTCTCTAAAACAGGCCATAGGCTACATGTGCACCACCAAGTCAGAACAGTAGGCTAAGTTATGAGGGGGAAAGGGACCAAATTATTAGGGTGAGGCACATGGGCTACTAACAGCTTACTACACAACAAACACTTAGTATTACTTACTTACAGTATACATATCTCCCTGGCATATTACATAATTTATGCAGCAGCATACAATACATTGTTGGACTCACCTTATTGTGCTCTGCTCACTTGAACATGAAGGTGGTGCGGTGGTCCTTCTTGTGGGCAAATTGTGTCATCAAACTTTGTCATCAAAGTCTGGCATTGTCTGAATTTATGGTGCATTCAAGTTCCTGACTTGGAATTCCGTGTTGGATGACCGATCAAAATGTATTTTCCCAGTGGGAGCTATTTTCTTCAATGAGTTGTCTTGAACTCATTGAAGTCTGAGATTTCCCATTTCCGAGTTTCCAGTAGTTTTGAACATACATACATCATGCTGGCTTGACAGCATGATCAACGTATTCAACCTTTTCTTGGCCCATGGTGTTGCATGTGAATGTTTATCATTTTAAGCTTGAAAAAGAGACCCTTAAACACAGACTTGGCCCACACACCCTCTCCACTGAATAGCAGGCTAGTGATTGCTTTGCAACACTTGCAGTTAGCCACTGATTCCTTCAAAACCACTAATTGTTGAATTTGCGATTTCCAACTTGTTGTGTAATATTTATGTCCAATGGCTGATGAGCACTGATACGTTTTATCTATAATTTCTCTTCATAATTTCTCTTGATATGACAAGGATTGAAAACTTTTTGCCAGTAGATTGTCGACTTGATTGATGATGTCTGCTAGCTTGCTAGCTAATATTTTGAAAGTATGATGTTGACATGATCAGTCCAATCAGATATAACGTGATTTGACGTAATGTTATCTGTGGCCAATGACGTTGAGCCTTCTTGGATGGGCACTTCTAAAGTAAATCTATGGCAGCACCCAAGGGGCTTGAATTTCGAGCTCTCTCCATCGATTGTACGGTGACGCAGTGTCCCCATGAGTGACAGAACACTGAGCCAATTACGGCGCAACTAGAGAACATTACCAACCCCTGCACTCTGTATTTTCCGCTGGCTGCCTCACCATCACAGAAAGCGCTTGGCTAGGCTGAAACACCTGCATTTAGGAGTTGCCTTACTCAATAAAGCAAAAAATACCATGTTTGTATTCGGCTTTATTAACTCAATGATTTTTTTTTTACATTGCTGGCAAACTGATGTGACACGTATTGATGCAAAAATAACATGCAAAACAGGCAAAACATTTCTTATTATCTTAACAGGTGGGGCTCAAAACAGGTGGGGCACCTGCCCTGAATGACGGGTCGCTACTGAACACCACAGTGGTAATGCTTGAAAGGCTCTGGAGACACCTTAATCCTTAAGAGTCTATTGATGCACCCGTGCTTCGATCTAAGTAACATAATTAACAAATAATACAAAAATCCCATCAAAATCGATCAGTTTAAGCTAGAGATATCTGGGCTGCCTCTCAATCCACCGTATCCTCCCATGTCGGCGGGACTCGTCTGAAGGTAACCTGGTATAAAAAGATTAATGGAAGTATGGAGGTAGTTTTGCGCCAACAAAATAAAAGGGTGAAATAGAGTGCCTTCAGAAACTATTTACACCCCTTAACTTTAAAATTTATTAAATTGAGGCTTTTTTTTGTCACTTGCCTACACACAATACCTCATAATGTCAAAGTGGAATTATGTTTTTAGAAATGTTTACAAATTAATAAAACTTTAAAAGTTGAAATATCTTGAGGCAATAAGTATTCAACCCCTTTGTTAAAGCAAGCCTCAATATGTTCAGGTGTATACATTTGCTTAACAAGTCGCATAAAAAGTTGCATGGACTTTTTGTGCAGTAATAGTGTTTAACATGATTTTTGAATGACTACCTCATCTTTGTACCCCACACACACAATGATCTGTAGGTCACTCTGTTGAGCAGTGAATTTCAAACACAGATTCAAACACAAAGCACAGGGAGATTTTCCAATGCTTCACAAAGAAGGGCACCTATAGGTAGATGGGTAAAAAAAACGTTGAACATCCCTTTGAGCATGGTAAAGTTATTCATTTCACTTTGGATGGCGTATCAATACACCCAGTCACTACCAATATATAGGTGCCCTTCCTAACTCAGTTGCCGGAGAGGAAGGAAACCACACAGGGATTTCACCATGAGGCCAATGGTGACTTTAAAACAGTAACAGAATTTAATGGCTCTGATAGGAGAAAACTGAGGATGCAAATAGTCCGGGTAGCCATTTGATTACCTGTTCAGGAGTCTTATGGCTTGGTGGTAAAAACTGTTGAGAAGCCTTTTTGTCCTAGACTTGGCAATCCGGTACCGCTTGCCATGCAGTATTAGAGAGAACAGTCTATGACTGGGGTGGCTGGGGTCTTTGACAATTTTTAGAGGTCCTGGATTGCAGGCAGCTTAGCCCTAGTGATGTCCTGGGCCGTACGCACTACCCTCTGTAGTGCCTTGCGTTCAGAGGCCGAGCAATTGCCATACCAGGCAGTGATGCAACCAGTCAGGATGCTCTCGATGTTGCAGCTGTAGAACCTTTTGAGGGTCTCAGGACCCATGACAAATCTTTTTAGTTTCCTGAGTGGGAATAGGCTTTGTAGTGCCCTCTTCACGACTGTTTTGGTGTGTTTGGACCATTCTAGTTTGTTGTCGATGTGGACACCAAGGAACTTGAAGCTCTCAACCTGCTCCACTACAGCCCCGTTGATGAGAATGGGGGCGTGCTCGGTCCTCCTTTTCCTGTAGTCCACAATCATCTCCGTAGTCTTGGCTACATTGAGGGATAGGTTGTTATTCTGGCACCACCCGGCCAGGTCTCTGACCTCCTCTCTATAGGCTGTCTCGTCGTTGTCTGTGATCAGGCCTACCACTGTTGTGTCGTCTGCAAACTTAATGATGGTGTTGGAGTTGTGCCTGGCCATGCAGTCATGGGTGAACAGGGAGTACAGTAGGGGACTGAGCACGCACCCATGTGGAGCTCCAGTGTTGAGGATCAGCGTGGCAGATGTGTTGCTACCTACCCTCACCACCTGGGGGCAGCCAGTCAGGAAGTCCAGGATCCAGTTGCAGAGGGAGGTGTTTAGTCCCAGGATCCTTAGCTTAGTGATGAGCTTTGAGTGCAATATGGTGTTGAACACTGAGCTGTAGTCAATGAATAGCATTCTCACATAAGTGTTCCTTTTGTCCAGGTGGGAAAGGGCAGTGTGGAGTGCAATAGAGATTGCATCATCTGTGGATCTGTTTGGGCGGTATGCAAATTGGAGTGGGTCTAGGGTTTCTGGGATAATGGTGTTGATGTGAGCCATTAACAACCTTTCAAAGCACTTCATGGCTACGGACGTGAGTGCTATAGGTCTGTAGTCATTTAGGCAGGTTGCCTTTGTGTTCTTGGGCACAGGGACTATGGTGGTCTGCTTGAAAAATGTTGTTATTACAGACTCAATCAGGGACATGTTGAAAATGTCAGTGAAGACACCTGCCAGTTGGTCAGCACATGCCCGGAGCACACATCCTGGTAATCCGTCTGGCCCCGCAGCTTTGTGTATGTTGACCTGTTTAAAGGTCTTACGTCGGCTACAGAGAGCGTAATCACACAGTCGTCCAGAACAGCTGATGCTCTCATGCATGCCTCAGTGCTGCTTGCCTCGAAGCGAGTGTAGAAGTGATTTAGCTTGTCTGGTAGGCTAGTGTCACTGGGCAGCTCGCAGCTGTGCTTCCCTTTGTAGTCTGTAATAGTTTGCAAGCCCTGCCACATAAGACGAGCGTCGGAGCCGGTGTAGTATGATTCAATCTTAGCCCTGTACTGACACTTTGCATGTTTGATGGTTCGTCGCAGGGCATAGCAGGATTTCTTGTAAGCTTCCGGGTTAGAGTCCCACACCTTGAAAGCGGCAGCTCTACACATTAGCTCAGTGCGAATGTTGCCTGTAATCCATGGCTTCTGGTTGGGGTATATACGTACAGTCACTGTGGGGACGACGTCCTCGATGCACTTATTGATAAAGCCAGTGACTGATGTGGTGTACTCCTCAATGCCATCGGAAGAATCCCAGAACATGTTTCAGTCTGTGCTAGCAAAACAGTCCTGTAGTTTAGGATCTGCTTCATCTGACCACTTTTTTTATAGACCGAGTCACTGGTGCTTCCTGCTTTAATTTTTTCTTGTAAGCAGGAATCAGGAGGATAGAGTTGTGGTCGGATTTACCAAATGGAGGACGAGGGAGAGCTTTGTACGCGTCTCTGTGTGTGGAGTACAGGTGATCTAGAATTTTATTCCCTCTGGTTGCACATTTATCATGTTGATAGAAATTTGGTAGAACTGATTTAAGTTTCCCTGCATTAAAGTCTCCGTCCACTAGGAGCGCCGCCTCTGGGTGAGTGGTTTCCAGTTTGCTTATTCCCTTATACAGCTAACTAAGTGCAGTCTTAGTGCCAGCATCTGTCTGTGGTGGTAAATAAACAGCAACGAAAAGTAAAGCTGAAAACTCTCTAGGCAAGTAGTGTGGCCTGTAATTTATCACAATATACTCTAGAGACTACCTTAGATTTCGTGCACCAGCTGTTGTTTACAAATATGCACAGACCGCCCCCCTCGTCTTACCAGAGTGTGCTGTTCTATCTTGCCGGTGCAGTGTATATCCCGCTATATCCAATTTATTGTCCAATGATTGCACATTGGCGAGTATTAATTGACGGTAACGGCAGCTTTCCCAGTCGCCTTCGCCGGGTCCTGACCAGGCATCCAGCTCTTTGTCCTCTGTGCCTCCTCAGTCCAGTACGTCCTGTGCCTCCTCCTCGCACTCGCCCTGAAGTGCGTGTCACCAGTCTGGCGCCACCTGTCCCGGCTCTACGCACCAAGCCTCCAGTGATGATCCATGGCCCGAAGCCTCCAGTGATTATCCATGGCCCGAAGCCTCCAGTGATGATCCATGGCCCAGAGCCTCCAGTGATGATCCATGGCCCGGAGCCTGCAGTGATGATCCATGGCCCGGAGCCTCCAGTGATGATCCATGGCACGGAGCCTGCAGTGATGATCCATGGCCCGGAGCCTCCAGTGATGATCCATGTCACGGAGCCTCCAGTGATGATCCATGGCCCGGAGCCTCCTGTGATGAAACATGGCCTGGAGCCTCCAGCGACAGTCTGCGGTCCAGAGCCTCCAGCGACGGTCTGCGGTCCAGAGTCTCCAGCGACGGTCTGCGGTCCAGAGTCTCCAGCAACAGTCTGCGGTCCAGAGTCTCCAGCGACGGTCAGCGGTCCAAAGCCTCCAAAGACGGTCTGAGGTCCAGAGCCTCCAAAGACGGTCGGCAGTGCAGAGCCTCCAAAGACGGTCGGCAGTCCAGAGCCTCCAAAGACGGTCGGCGGTCCAGAGCCTCCAGCGACGGTCGGCGGTCCAGAGCCTCTAGCAACAGTCGGCGGTCCAGAGCCTCCAGCGACGGTCGGCGGTCCATTGCCTCCAGAGACAGTCGGCGGTCCGGAGCCTCCAGCGACGGTTCCCAGTCCGGAGCCTCCAGCAACGGACCCAGTCCGGAGCCTCCAGGGAGGTTCCCAGTCCGGAACCTTCTGCGGCGATCTACGGTCTGGAGTCCCCGGCAACGATCTACGGTCCAGAGTTTCCGGCGACGATCCCCGCACCAGAGTCGCAACCGAGGATGGTGGATCCGCGAGCGGAGCGGGGTCTACGTCCCGCACCGTAGCCGCCACCGAGGCTAGATAGACCCTCCCCTATGGAGTCAGGTTTTGCGGCCGGAGTCCGCACCTTTGGGGGGGATACTGTCACGCCCTGACCTTAGAGAGCCTTTTTATTTCTCTATTTGGTTAGGTCAGGGTGTGATTTGGGTGGTCATTCTAGTTTTTCTATTTCTTTGTTTGCCAGGTATGGTTCCCAATCAGAGGCAGCTGTCTGTTGTTGTCTCTGATTGGGGATCATACTTAGGCAGCCTTTTTCCCACCTTAGTTTGTGGGATCTTGCTTTTGGTACTGTGCTGTATGCCCTACTGAACGTTACGTTTGTATTTGTCTTGTTTCGGTGTTCATTTAATAAATTAAAATGTACGCCTTCCACGCTGCACCTTGGTCCAATCCTTCCATCGACGAGCGTAACACCCATGGTGTTTATACTTGCGTACTATTGTGTGTACAGATGAACGTGATACCTTAAGGCGTTTGGAAATTGCTCCCAAGGATGAACCAGACTTGTGGAGGTCTGCAATTTTTTTCTGAGGTCTTGGCTGATTTCTTTTGATTTTCCCATGATGTCAAGCAAAGAGGCACAGAGTTGGAAGGTAGGCCTTGAAATACATCCACAGGTACACCTCCATTTGACTCAAATTATGTCAATTAGCCTATCAGAAGATTCTAAAGCCATGACACCATTTTCTGGAATTTTACAAGCTGTTTAAAGGCACAGTCAACTTAGTGTATGTAAACTTCTGACCCTCTGGATTTCAATGCAGTGTCATGTGTAACAGTGTAGGTTCCGTCCCTCTCTTCACCCCAACCTGGGCTCGAACCAGGGACCCTTGCACACATCAACAACTGACACCCACGAAGCATCGTTACCCATCGCGCCACAAAAGCCACGGCCCTTGCAACACAAGGGGAACAACCACTTCAGGTCTCAGAGCGAGTGACGTCACTGATTGAAACGCTATTAGCGCGCACCACTGCTAACTAACTAGCCATTTCACATCGGTTACACATGCACAAAGTAGATGTCGTAACCGATTTGACAAAACTATAGTTTGTTAACAAGACATTTGTGGAGTGGTTGAAAAACAAGTTTTAATGACTCCAACCTAAGTGTACGTAAACTTCCGACTTCAACTGTATATATATATATATATGTTCTGTGTGTTTTTACCTTTGACTCACTTTGGCTTAGTACAAGCCACAGCTGACTACAGCTGCAACCTGGACTCACGGTTAGACGTAACATAGTAAATGTAAATCCCCCCCAAAAAAATTGTCACATGCTTACTTACAAGCCCTTAACCAACAATGCAGTTTTAAGAAAATACCATTAAAAAAAAAGTATGAGATAAGAATACCAAATAATTAAAGAGCAGCAGTAAATAACAATAGCGGTGCTATATACAGGGGTTACCAGTACAGGGTCAATGTGCGGGGGCACCGGTGTCGAGGTAATTGAGGTAATATGTACATTTAGGTAGAGATATTAAGGTGACTATGGACTTAGCCTTGTAGTTCTAAGTAAATGACCTAATCAAGAGACCCTGTTTTTACCTCAACTTTAGCGTTGGTTGGCTGGCTTGCTTGGATAAACCTTCCACAATGGTTATGTACACTGCTGGTCCTGGAAAGAAGACTGTTCACTACTCACTGCTTCGCTGCTGCTGGCTCACTGTTTACAAAGGCATAGGAAAACAGATGACCTTTTGCCTGTTCAATCAACTGAGAAGTGTGTATTCAATCATTGTGAGAAAAAAGGCTGGTTTATTTTTGCTAGAGAAAGACTTTAGTTCTCCAAACAAGAGCCATATTAATCACCACTTCATCACATCCTGATACTGACAGGGCAGAGTAAACCGCTTACATCCAAAATGGCACCCTATTCCCTATATAGTGCACTACTTTTGACCAAGCCCCATAGTGCTCTGGGCAAAAGTAATGCACTATTTAGGTAATAGTGTGGCATTTCGGACCTAAGCCAGACCTTAAACAGGGGGAGTTACGAAAAAAGACACGTGAACTCTGCATTGTACTAAACGCTAACACACTGCTATTTGATTTGGAATTTTAGGACTCTTGTAGGTATTCCCAAAAAATATTTAAAATATACAACTTGGCCTTTACTGCTATAGCACATAGAAATACATTGAATAACACATTCATAAAGGGCAAAACAGACAGTACAAAAAATACATCATAAGGAATAAGGTATTGAGATATAAGAAAGCTCAGGGATTATTTGTAAGATGTTTTTTTTTAAACATATTTAAACCCTTTTTTTTTGCCCGGCACAGAACTACTTCCATTCCTTTTCGAAATTGGTAGAACTAAACGGGGAACACCATCGTGTTCGTGAGTCTCCCCTTTCCATAGAGTAGTAAATTAGTTTGTAGGCAAACCTATACGGACGCCACAGACGTTTTCTTGAGAAGACAGATTTTCGTAACTGTAGTGTTTGAGAGATAAGCAGCATGTTATTATGCACACCTGGTTGAAATGGTATGCACGTGTTCAGTGCGTGATATTAGAAATACGTATCTGATTGGATTTCCATAGCTTAATTGGCAGGGCCTGATTGGTTTTGGGCCAGGGTATTCACGTGTGCTTCCTTTTGAGCGGGTGCAGATGGACTCAGCTCGGAACCTGCTACGTTGTATCTGCTGTCATGTTGAAAATAAACCGTCTTTGTGATGTTAAGACTTTATACTGTCGAGTTTCTCTTTGCAATAACTAAAAAAGAACCCGCTTCCTTTAACCGAAGATGCAACGGGAACGTCTCCTGGTCTGACAAACAGCTCTGTAGCTCTGCCACTTTTCACCGCAAAGGCAAAAAGCCGACATCGATGGATGCGGTGGATTGAGACACAGCCCATAGCTAAATAATTAGCTACACTGTGAAGAGGTTATTGTGCATTTTCCAGTAACTCAATGGCAACTTGTAGCCAGAAGTTGCTGTGTCACGTTTGTCGTAGGAAGGAGTCCAAAGTGCAGCATGGGTATCGTTCCACATCTTATTTTTAAAATGTGAAACTATGCAAGACAAAATAATCTCCCACAAACAAAGGTAGGAAAAACAACTACTTAAATATGATCCCCAATTAGAGTCAACGATGACCAGCTGCCTCTAATTGGGGATCATCCAAAAACCCCAACATAGAAAAAAAAGAAACTAGAACCAAACAACATAGAACTAGATAAACACCCCCCCCCCCCAGTCACGCCCTGACCTACTCTACCATAGAAAATAACAGCTCTCTATGGTCAGAACGTGACATGCTGTGAATTTGTCATTTTTTATCTGGAAACTACTGGAAGCTACTTGTCAGTAAGTTACAATAAGTAGTTTGGGGGTTGGGGTGCTATGTTTATATTTTATATATATATATACATACACACACAGTAGCAGTCAAAATTTGGACACACCTACTCATTCAAGGGTTTTTCTTTATTTTTACTATTTTCTACATTGTAGAATAACAGTGAAGACATCAAAACTATGAAATAACACATATGCAATAACCAAAAAAGTGTTAAACAAATCAAAATATATTTTAGATTATTCAAAGTAGCCACCCTTTGCCTTGACAGCTTTGCATACTCAATGCAGCTCTTGATTGTCACAATCTTCTTACTAAGATTGCAAAACTGACAATTTCAAAAGACATGCTCAACCTTCAACAACATAATCATAAAACCACAAACTGGGACAACATTTCCACTGACGTTTGCCACAAAGACAACATGCCCTCAAATATGCTAATGGAACGCCGGCAACACTTTGCCCCACCTAAATTTCAAAGTGCAGTAATGAGTGTACCTTAATGCTGCATTCGTAACCGAGTGGGAATTTACCACATACAACTGGGAAAAATTATATTGAAGGGCCTTCCAACTGGTAATTACTGGTGAGAAACACATCTATCATCTCTGAGCTCCGATTTCTCACACATGCTGACCTCGGACGTCACCTACTACGGTAATGACCTCAATAACAGATTTTTTTGTCAGTTAAACGTAACAACAAAACATGATTTATAAAAAAATCTATTCATATGGTTTTTGAACTCTATAATTTGTTTTCAAGTATGATAGCTGTACTTTTAGTTTATGGTTGAAGAAGTTTTTTGTCTCTTAGCCAATTTCCATTTCCCAACGATTTCAAAGCACGTGAATGCATCCAACTGGTATTTACAACTTCACAACTGGTAAATTCTCTCTTCCCACATGATTACGAATGCAGATTTCTGTTCAATGTATTGGGTAGAAAAAAAATGTATCATTATACTAGATTATCTGCACATGTACCCTAAAAGGTAGCGACCATCACCATGTGAGTTCCTACGTGTACCTCTGAAGGTACCTTATGTGTACCTATGACCTTACACTGATCTTTCCTTAAAGATTAATTACCTAGAATACATCTCTGCACTTAGCAAACGGGTGCCATCTACACTGCTATTCTCAGACTATTCTCTCTATTCTCTGTAGGAATACTGGGGGGGGGGGGGGGGGGGGGAAGCAGTGAGTGGAACAATGGTTCCTTGTCTGCCAGTACTCTCCATGGCCCTGCCATTTATACACTAGTCTACTGGCAGTCCAGTCATCCAGCCAGGACCCATTCTTAACTGAAGACAGACAGCATGGCCCTGCCATTTTCACATTAGTCTACTGGCAGTCGACCGAAGACCGACAACACGGTCCTGTAATTTATACACTAGTCTACAGGCAGTCCAGTCATCCAGCCAGGACCCATTCTTAACTGAAGTCAGACAACATGTCCGACCACCATAGCATTCAGAGAAAGCACATTTTATGTCTCCCACCAACGTCTTTGGATTTGCGTTCCAAATGGCACCCTTTTCCCTACACAGTCCATTGCTTTTGACCCTATGGTCCCTCATCAAAGTAATGCACTATATAGGGAATATTGTGCCCTTTGGGACTGATCCCAGGTCTCAGCACACTGACTGCTGCTAGGGCCATGATTAATGACTTATGGCCTTATTGTGTAGAGGCTCACTAATTAACTGCAGACTGAGTGAAGACACGCTATGAAAATCTTTCCTGATAACCTGAACTCTTTCCTCGCTCCCTTCCTCCCACTCGCAGAAACCTTGGCATGTGGAAGCTCTTACTGACACATTTGTAAGCAGCAGACCAATGTTGAGTAAGATGAATGGTCTTTCCAGGAATAGTAAACAGGCTATAATTTAACAGTGTTTAAATGTATGACATACTGGCATTATGCCTCTGCACTGTTCGTGCTCTCGAACAGTTTGGAAACTGCAGTCCAAGTTTCCCCCGCTGTTGGTTTAAAATTAGTATTGGTCTATTCATGTAGGGTATTTCTGAGATACTAACCTGGCAGGTATGTGCTCTTTTCCCTTTTAAGAGTTTTCAGCACTTTCTTTTAAACATAGTTAACTGGGACAAGGCAATCAGTTGACTTCTTTAACGTTTCTGTGTACTGTAAAAACAACTGTCTCTGGGGGTGTTCTCCGTCAAAATTCAACATCGATTTGAATTTCAATCAAAACAGACAAATGCAATTATTTCCTGTCTGATGGGCACTGAGGAAACATACACACTTGTACGAACACAACATTTAGTACAGACTAACAAACAATATTCACAACTAAAATTGAAAGTTCCCAAATGTACCATATTCCCTATTTAGTATACTTAACTTGTCCAGGGCCCATAGGGATCTGGTCAAAAGTAGTGCACTATGTAGGGAATGGGATGCACCCTGTGCTAGCCGACACATGCCTTGTGAGATATGCTGTAGCCATCGCACACATTTTATCACCCACGTGCCTCCTATAATTAGGTTTGTTAACATATTGCCGTTTTTTTTGCAGTTATGTTGACGGGCTAACTTAATCAAGTTACTATGGAACTTGTTGCGCCTCGCCCAGGGTGATGGTTTTAGTGCCAGAAGAATAGACTTGACCTATGGGAAGAAGAGAGCTGTGGCCGATTAATGTGTGCTTTTTCCAGATTTAAATTATTTATTTGCCAGGTGAAAGATATTGTTTGGCCAGGCATTGACAATGATGGAAACAAAAATGTTCCACGATAATGTAGTGAATTATGTAGTTGATAATGTGGTGGAAATTGTAGTGAATGATGTAGTGGATAGTGTAGTGGATTATGTAGTGGGTGATGTAGTTGATAATGTTGTAGATAATGTAGTGGGAGATGTGGTGGATGATGTAGTGGATTATGTGGTGGATGATGTAGTGGATTATGTGGTGGATAATGTAGTTGATAATGTGGTGGAATTGTAGTTGATAATGCGGTGGATACTGTGGTGGATGATGTGGTGGATAATGTAGTGAATTATGTAGTTGATAATGTCGTGGAAATTGTAGTGAATGATGTAGTGGATAGTGTAGTGGATTATGTAGTGGGTGATGTAGTTGATAATGTTGTAGATAATGTAGTGGGTGATGTGGTGGATGATGTAGTGGATTATGTGGTGGATGATGTAGTGGATTATGTGGTGGATAATGTAGTTGATAATGTGGTGGAATTGTAGTTGATAATGCGGTGGATACTGTGGTGGATGATGTGGTGGATAATGTAGTGGATGATGTAGCTGATGATGTAGTGGGTGATGTAGTGGGTGATGTAGTGGATAATGTGGTGGAATTGTAGTTGATAATGTAGTGGATGTTGTAGTTGATAATATGGTGGAATTGTAGTTGATAATGTAGTGGATGTTGTAGTTGATAATGTAGTGGAGAATGCGGTGGGTGATGTAGTGGATGATGTAGAGGATGATGTAGTGGGTGATGTAGTTGATAATGTAGCGGATGATGTAGCGGATAATGTAGTGGGTGATGTGGTGGGTGATGTAGTGGAGGATGTAGCAGGTGATGTGGTGGGTGATGTAGTGGAGGATGTAGCAGATGGTGTGGTGGGTGATGTAGTGGAGGATGTAGCGGGTGATGTGGTGGGTGATGTAGTGGAGGATGTAGCAGATGATGTGGTGGGTGATGTAGTGGAGGATGTAGCAGGTGATGTGGTGGGTGATGTAGTGGAGGATGTAGCAGATGGTGTGGTGGGTGATGTAGTGGAGGATGTAGCGGGTGATGTGGTGGGTGATGTAGTGGAGGATGTAGCAGATGATGTGGTGGGTGATGTAGTGGAGGATGTAGCGGGTGATGTGGTGGGTGATGTAGTGGAGGATGTAGCGGGTGATGTGGTGGGTGATGTAGTTGATAATGTAGCGGGTGATGTGGTGGGTGATGTAGTGGAGGATGTAGCGGGTGATGTGGTGGGTGATGTAGTGGAGGATGTGGTGAATGAAGAATGCCACTAGGACATTAGAGTGTAACAACATGCATAATGCCAGCTGGCAGACCATTATGGGTGATGGACATCTCACTTACCTGAGTCAAATAGAACAGACTGGTGTTCATTAATATACAGGAGGAGCTGCCGAATCAAGCCTTACCGTCTGGGGACAGAATCATCTACGGCTCGTGATTAGGTCTAAGGACGAGAGTTTCTCTTTAATCTTTTTCAGCTTTCACATCATTTCTCTTCAAGACGGATGGACTATTTTCCCATGTTCCTAAATTAGATCAGCAGAACACAATCAATCTTGTCACGGCCTGAGAAAATAATCTAGATTCCGATTTCATTTCTCAACCTCTAGTTTTCAGTGTCTAGTTTTCAGACAAGGCTCCTTCTCTCTTTCACTTTCTCTCTCTCTCTCTCTCTCTCGCTCACTCTCTCTCACTTTTTCTTTCTCTGCACCTCTCTCCATCTCTCTTCAGGTTTGGCTATGTGGCTAACACTATCTGCATCTCCATCGCTCTCTGCTCAGTGCCACCTCATAAATGGTATACTAGTGTCACTGTTGATGAATATGACTTGAAAATGTGCCTGAGCATAGTGATCATTCTTCGCTGCCTACCGCCCATTCCCCTGGTACGCCCGCCACAGATTGTGACCTGTACACATCTGTGGCTACATCCAAAATGGCACCCTATTCTGTATGTAGTTAATTACTTTTGACCAGGGCCCATAGGGCTATGGGCCCTTTTGACCAGGGCCCATAGGGAATACCAGGCCCCAGTCAAAACAACTGCACCAGAGAATAGGGGGACATTTCAGCAACAGCCTATGACATCATAACCAGAATAAGTGTGATGGGGTGTGAGTAAAAAAATAAATATAAAAAAAAAGTAATTCAGTCAGTCCAACTCCAGCAAATTAGCGAGACAACACAACTGTCAGGTGTCAGCCTACTGTGACAGTTGTCGCCCATTAGGCCGGTGATGTTTCCACAGTGATATTTTCACTTTCCGCACCGCACCACAAAAGGGAAATGTCTCTTGTGGTGTTTTTAATAGGAGTCCTGTCCTGTCCTGTCCTGTCCTGTCTGTCAACTGCGGCTCTGGAGTCATAACAAATCACCGGCACTCAGCTGAGGCTGAACATTGCGGACGTCAAGAGGAAGACGGATGACCTGAAGGCCTTTGAAGTGCTTTGGCAGTTCAGATGGGTCTGCTTGACGCTGACTGAGAAGCAGTTCAGATGGGTCTGCTTGACGCTGACAGAGAAGCAGTTCAGATGGGTCCGCTTGACGCTGACTGAGAAGCAGTTCAGATGGGTCCGCTTGACGCTGACAGAGAAGCAGTTCAGATGGGTCTGCTTGACGCTGACAGAGAAGCAGTTCAGATGGGTCCGCTTGACGCTGACTGAGAAGCAGTTCAGATGGGTCCGCTTGACGCTGACAGAGAACCAGTTCAGATGGGTCTGCTTGACGCTGACTGAGAAGCAGTTCAGATGGGTCTGCTTGACGCTGACTGAGAAGCAGTTCAGATGGGTCCGCTTGACGCTGACAGAGAAGCAGTTCAGATGGGTCTGCTTGACGCTGACTGAGAAGCAGTTCAGATGGGTCTGTTTGACGCTGACTGAGAAGCAGTTCAGATGGGTCTGCTTGACGCTGACTGAGAAGCAGTTCAGATGGGTCTGCTTGACACTGACTGAGAAGCAGTTCAGAAGGGTCAGCTTGACGCTGACAGAGAAGCAGTTCAGATGGGTCTGCTTGACGCTAACAGAGAAGCAGTTCAGATGGGTCCGCTTGACGCTGACTGAGAAGCAGTTCAGATGGGTCCGCTTGACGCTGACTGAGAAGCAGTTCAGATGGGTCCGCTTGACGCTGACTGAGAAGCAGTTCAGATGGGTCCGCTTGACACTGACAGAGAAGCAGTTCAGATGGGTCTGCTTGACGCTGACAGAGAAGCAGTTCAGATGGGTCTGCTTGACGCTGACAGAGAAGCAGTTCAGATGGGTCTGCTTGACGCTGACAGAGAAGCAGTTCAGATGGGTCTGCTTGACGCTGACTGAGAAGCAGTTCAGATGGGTCTGTTTGATGCTGACTGAGCAGCAGTTCAGATGGGTCTGCTTGACGCTGACTGAGAAGCAGTTCAGATGGGTCTGCTTGACGCTGACTGAGAAGCAGTTCAGAAGGGTCAGCTTGACGCTGACAGAGAAGCAGTTCAGATGGGTCTGCTTGACGCTAACAGAGAAGCAGTTCAGATGGGTCCGCTTGACGCTGACTGAGAAGCAGTTCAGATGGGTCCGCTTGACGCTGACTAAGAAGCAGTTCAGATGGGTCCGCTTGACGCTGACTGAGAAGCAGTTCAGATGGGTCCGCTTGACGCTGACTGAGAAGCAGTTCAGATGGGTCCGCTTGACGCTGACAGAGAAGCAGTTCAGATGGGTCTGCTTGACGCTGACTGAGAAGCAGTTCAGATGGGTCTGCTTGACGCTGACTGAGAAGCAGTTCAGATGGGTCTGCTTGACGCTGACTGAGAAGCAGTTCAGATGGGTCTGCTTGACGTTGACTGAGAAGCAGTTCAGATGGGTCCACTTGGCACTGACAGAGAAAATACATAACAAAGCAACTATTAATGAGAACATTAAACATTCCAGCCACCTGACAGGCTGACAAAAAACAGCCTGGCCCGACATCAATCATCCTCCCAGACCTAACCTTGACAATTAGTCCCCTCTGATACTCCCAGTAACCTCTCCCTCTCTTGCTCTCTCTGGGCTTTCACTTCAATGGGATAGAGCAGCTGTAGGATGAGGACTGAGGAGGAAACAGAGAACACATCATTTGGTTACATTATCAGCTATATTAGGAGAAATTATGTATTTTAAGAACAGCTGATTGTCCCTTTTTTGAAAATCCCATAATGTGTTAAAAAACAAGTCTCATTATACATGTATATACATGGCTCTAATAGTATGTTATGAACTATTATACATGTATCTACATGGCTCTAATAGTATGTTATGAATCATTATACATGTATATACATGGCTCTAATAGTATGTTATGAACTATTATACGTGTCTACATGGCTCTAACAGTATGTTATGAAGCATTATACATGTATCTACATGGCTCTAATAGTATGTTATGAAGCATTATACATGTATCTACATGGCTCTAATAGTATGTTAGTATGTATTGTTACTTTTATTTTACAGAGCAGTGCAATATTGGTTCAACATATTAAAATATTTCATATGCGTTTACACACGAACAAGTGGGGTAGTAATGATTCTCTTTAGATACCTGAGTAGGCTATAAAGCAAAAGTTTGTGTCATGGGCGTCGTAAGGACTGGACCAAGGCGCAGCGGGTAAAGTGCTCATCTTCTTAATTTATTTAAAGAAAACACTTTAACTAAATAAACAAACGATGAAACAGTTCTGTAAGGCAACACAGGCTAAACAGGAAAACAACCACCCACAAAAACACAAGTGAAACGAACCCAACTAAATATGGCCTCCAATTAGAGACAACGACAACCAGCTGCCTCTAATTGGAGGTCATTGCCAAAAACCCAACATAGAAATAGAAAACTAGATAATAAACATAGAAATAGAAAACATAGAACCTAAACCAAAAACACCGAAACACACAAAACAAACACCCCCTGCCACGCCCTGACCAAACTACAATGACAAATAACCCCTTTTACTGGTCAGGATGTGACAGTACCCCCCCCCCAAAGGTGAAGACCCCGAATGCACCTCCAAAAACAAAACCCCCACAAAAACAACCCCAAACTTAAAGGGAGGGAAGGGAGGGAAGGGAGGGAAGGGAGGGTGGCCACCGTCAATGACGGTCCCTGTGCTACACCCCCCCTTCCTAATCCTCCCACTACGGAGGTGGCTCTGGCTCTGGACGTAGCTCCCGTTCAGACGACTCTGGGCTGACCGGCATCACTGGAGGCCCCGAGCTGAGAGGCGTCGCTGGAGGCCCCCGGCTGAGAGGCGTCGCTGGAGGCCCCCGGCTGAGAAACGTCGCTGGAGGCTCCTGGCTGAGGAGCATCGTTGGAGGTTCCGGGCTGAGGAGCGTCGCTGGAGGCTCCTGACTGGGAAGCGTCGCTGGAGGCTCCTGGCTGAGGAGGGTCGCTGGAGACTCCGGGCTGAGGAGCGTCGCTGGAGGCTCCGGGCTGAGGAGCGTCGCTGGAGGCTCCTGACTGGGAAGAGTCGCTGGAGGCTCTGGGCTGAGGAGCGTCGCTGGAGACTCCGGGCTGAGGAGCGTCGCTGGAGGCTCCTGACTGGGAAGCGTCGCTGGAGGCTCCTGGCTGAGGAGCGTCGCTGGAGACTCCGGGCTGAGGAGCGTCGCTGGAGGCTCCGGGCTGAGGAGCGTCGCTGGAGGCTCCTGACTGGGAAGAGTCGCTGGAGGCTCCGGGCTGAGGAGCGTCGCTGGAGGCTCCTGGCTGAGGAGCGTCGCTGGAGACTCCGGGCTGAGGAGCGTCGCTGGAGACTCCGGGCTGAGGAGCGTCGCTGGAGACCCCGGGCTGAGGAGCTTAGCTGGAGGCTCCTGGCTGAGGAGCGTCACTGAAGGCTCCTGGCTGAGGAGCGTCGCTGGTGGCTCCTGGCTGAGGAGCGTCGCTGGAGGCTCAGGGCTGAGGAGCGTCGCTGGAGGCTCAGGGCTGAGGAGCGTCGCTGGAGGCTCAGGGCTGAGGAGCGTCGCTGGAGGCTCAGGGCTGAGGAGCGTCGCTGGAGGCTCCGGGCTGAAGAGCGTCTCTCTAGGTTCCGGACTGGGGACCTTCGCTACAGGCTCCGTGCCATGGGTCATCACTACTGGTTCCGCGTCATGGATAATCACTGGAGGCTTTGTGCCATGGATCATCCCTACAAACTCCGGGCCATGGATCATCACTGGAGGCTTCGTGCCTTGGATCATCCCTATGGGCTCCGGGCCACGGATCCTCACTGGAGGCTTTGTGCCATGGATTAACACTACAAGCTCCAGGCCATGGATCATCACTGGAGGCTTCATGCCATGGATTATCGCTGGAGACGTCGGACCATTGACCATCATTAGAGGCTTCCTTCGGGGCGTTGGAACTGGTCTCACCGGACTGGGGAGATGTACTTCAGACCACCTGCTCACAGCAGGCACCGGCCTTTCCGGGCTATGGTGGCGCACTGGAGGTAGAGTGCACGGAGCAGGCAGAGGGTACACTGGGTCTTGGAGGCGCACTGGAGGTCTGGAGCGCACAGCCTGCACAACCTGTCCTGGCTGGATGGTCACTGTAGCCCGGCACAGGCGGAGCGCTGGCACAGGGCGAACTGGGCTATGCTCGGGAATGAGGGCTGCCGTGCGAAGAGCAGGCGCAAGGTAAACTGGGCCGAGGAGACGCACTGGAGACCAGATCCGTTGTGCCGGCACACTTCTTCCTGGCTGCCGGCCAACTCTCGCCCGGCAACGCTGCGGAGCCCTTATTCGCCGCACCGGACTGTGCGTGCGTATGGGCGACACCGTGCGCATTTCTGCGTAACAAGGTGCTTGCTTGATCCGTCTCTCCCCATAATAAGCACAGGGAGTTGGCTCAGGTCTCCAACCTGACTCTGCCAAACTCCCCGTGTGCCCCCCAAAAATGTTTTGGGGATGCCTCTCGGCCTCATGTAGCTCCCTTAATTTCCTCTCCCAGAAACGCCGTTTTGCCTTCCACGTCCATCCTTCTCCTCGGTGCTCCAATCCCCGCTGCTTGGTCCTTGTTTGGTGGGTGGTTCTGTCATAGGCGTCGTAAGGACTGGACCAAGGCGCAGCGGGTAAAGTGCTCATCTTCTTAATTTATTTAAAGAAAACACTTAAACTAAATAAACAAACGACGAAACAGTTCTGTAAGGCAACACAGGCTATACAGGAAAACAACCACCCACAAAAACACAAGTGAAACAAACACAACTAAATATGGCCTCCAATTAGAGACAACGACAACCAGCTGCCTCTAATTGGAGGTCATTGCCAAAAACCAACATAGAAATAGAAAACTAGATAATAAACATAGAAATAGAAAACATAGAACCTAAACCAAAAACACCAAAACACACAAAACAAACACCTCCTGCCACGCCCTGACCAAACTGCAATGACAAATAACCCCTTTTACTGGTCAGGACGGGACAGTTTGTTAACCACAAAAAAAAAAACCTGCCTTATTTCCCTGAGAATGTTGTATCCAGCAGTGTGTATTTTATTATTACAGCAGCCTGCAAAAATATGTGTATTAATGATGCCCTGTAGGCATTTGGACATTATATTAATATGTCCAGCAGATCCAACACGTTTGAGTATTACTGGCTCACAGAAGGCCATGGTTCAACCTTAAACATGGCTTTAATGGGCTGGGCTGGGCTTTAATATTTTAACAAGGTCATACAAGGTCTCCAAGTCTTATCTCTGTATCATGGTTACCATGTCTTACAGTACATTAAATTAAGTCTCGAAGTCCTCATAATATCAAAAAATAATCTCTTAAAATACTCTGGTTCTTGAATAAAAAATTTCTCATGACCTCAAAATGTATATAATATGAATTCCATAAATACAACAACTGATTTTAAATCTGATACAATCTGAGTACCACAGTCATAAAACCCAGACATGGTTCCAATCGTTTTTTTCATCATTCATTTTTCCATCTGAGATTTCATATTTCAGCACAAATCCCTCTCGGACAAGGTCACTTTCATCAATAATTAGTGTTGTGAATATTTGAGAGTAAATTGAGGCCAATATATTGATATAACTCACCTTGTCCAAGAGAGAATTACATGGCTATCAAAACCTCACGCCAAGGTAAGCCTACACCAAATACAAATTAAGGAGATTTTTTGGGTAAAATTCACGAAGTAAAAACTGAATGGCGGAAAAACCGTTGGAACAATTTTCATGTTTTCTAAGAATTATGAAGGGTCCAATGTCGCAAACTATATGCCTTCTATAAATAGTGCTCTTAATTCCTATAGGCCTACATTGTCACGGTTGTCGTAAGGAGAAGCGGGCCAAAGTGCACGGTGTGTGACGTTCCACATTTTATTAACACTGTGAAACTATGCAATACATAAACATGAACTAAAGAACAAAACAACAAACCGTGATGCAGAGGTGAAACATACACTACTCAAAAACAATCTCCAACAAATCCAGGTGGAAAAAAACCCTACTTAAGTATGATCTCCAATTAGAGACAACGAGGACCAGCTGCCTCTAATTGGAGATCATCCCAAACAAAACCCAACATAGCAATACAAAACTAGAACCTGACAACATAGAAATAGAAAAAAAAACCTGTCACGCCCTGACCTACTCTACCATAGAAAATAACATCTTTCTATGGTCAGGACGTGACATACATCTAGATTCCCAAGGTCAGTTTAATTTAGTTACACTATGACAAAGGAGTCATGTGAAATTACTTTTCCCTTTTCCTAGCCTATACCCTAACCCTTTGCCTTAGCCTACACCCTAACCCGTTTACTTAGCCTACACACTAACCCTTATACTTAGCCTACACCCTAACCCGTTTACTTAGCCTACACCCTAACCCGTTTACTTAGCCTACACCCTAACCCGTTTACTTAGCCTACACCCTAACCCGTTTACTTAGCCTACACCCTAACCCTTATACTTAGCCTACACACTAGCCCTGTTTTACTTAGCCTACAGGCTAACCCTAACCCTGTTCCTTAGCCTACAGACTTGCAAAAAGGTATGTGATGTATGACAGGGGGTGGATAGATGTCAGACTCCCAAGCCAAGAACGTATCTCCACTTCAACTCATTGTAGAAGCAAGCCAGCCATGTAAGTGGACCGGACCAGTAACTGACTAGTCTATTACAACATAGTGGACCAGTAACTGACTAGTCTATAACAACATAGTGGACCAGTAACTGACTAGTCTATAACAACATAGTGGACCAGTAACTGACTAGTCTATTACAACATAGTGGACCAGTAACTGACTAGTCTATAACAACATAGTGGACCAGTAACTGACTAGTCTATAACAACATAGTGGACCAGTAACTGACTAGTCTATAACAACATATTGGACCAGTAACTGACTAGTCTATAACAACATAGTGGACCAGTAACTGACTAGTCTATAGCAACATAGTGGACCAGTAACTGACTAGTCTATAACAACATAGTGGACCAGTAACTGACTAGTCTATTACAACATAGTGGACCAGTAACTGACTAGTCTATAACAACATAGTGGACCAGTAACTGACTAGTCTATTACAACATAGTGGACCAGTAACTGACTAGCCTATAACAACATATTGGACCAGTAACTGACTAGTCTATAACAACATAGTGGACCAGTAACTGACTAGTCTATAACAACATAGTGGACCAGTAACTGACTAGTCTATTACAACATAGTGGACCAGTAACTGACTAGCCTATAACAACATATTGGACCAGTAACTGACTAGTCTATAACAACATAGTGGACCAGTAACTGACTTGTCTATAACAACATAGTGGACCAGTAACTGACTAGCCTATTACAACATAGTGGACCAGTAACTGACTAGTCTATAACAACATAGTGGACCAGTAACTGACTAGTCTATAACAACATAGTGGACCAGTAACTGAATAGTCTATTACAACATAGTGGACCAGTAACTGACTAGTCTATAACAACATCTCTACCTGAAACTGAAGCTGAATAATTAGGGTTACTGAGGTTGATGAATCACTTTCCTTACCCTCTGGGATTGCAGACTAAATGAGGATGGAGCTAATTGCCGTGTGAAATACTTTGGCATGAATGGGGGGGGGGGGGGGGGGATTCATCAAGCAAGCCGCAGACCTGGGTTCAAATGCTATTCGAAATCTTTTAAATACCTTGAGTGATTGCTCTAGTCTGCCTGGAGTGCCAGATCAGTGGGGGTTGGAGTTTCGTGACTAATCTATTGGTTCCGTTGTGCCAGGAACGCTCAATCAAGCCCATATGAAGTACTTGAAATTATTTCAAATAGTATTTGAACCCTGGTCTGGACTGCAGCCATCACAACTGTGACAGCTCTGAACTCCGACTTTGGCTTATTCCTGCTAGAGTTCACTGGAGGTCTATAAATCATTGGCTGCTTACAGCTGAGAGTGCCTGCCCTGAGTCATCAACATGTGATAATATGAGACCCTACTGACTGCATTATCCCCCCAGTTCAAACCAAGCTCACTCTCTTACTCCCGCCATCTTGCACGTTGCAGGAAATGAAGACCAGGTGGCTTTAAAAGACAGAGTGCAGCCTGTAATAGTATATCGCTGCCTGTTATAACATAACGCTGCATGTTATAACATAACGCTGCCTGTTATAACATAACACTGCCTGTTATAACATAACACTGCCTGTTACAACATAACACTGCAGTAACAACATAAAGCTGTCTGTTATAACATAAAGATGGCTGTTATAACATAAAGCTGTCTGTTATAACATAAAGCTGTCTGTTATAATATAAAGCTGTCTGTTATAACACAAAGCTGTCTGTTATAATATTATGTTATAACATAAAGCTGTCTGTTATAATATAAAGCTGTCTGTTATAACATAAAGCTGTCTGTTATAACATAAAGCTGTCTGTTATAATATAAAGCTGTCTGTTACAACATAAAGCTGTCTGTTACAACATGAAGCTGTCTGTTATAATATAAAGCTGTCTGTTTTAATATAAAGCTGTCTGTTATAACATAAAGCTGTCTGTTATAATATAAAGCTGTCTGTTATAACATAAAGCTGTCTGTTATAATATAAAGCTGTCTGTTATAACATAAAGCTGTCTGTTATAATATAAAGCTGCCTGTTATAACATAAAGCTGTCTGTTATAATATAAAGCTGTCTGTTATAATATAAAGCTGTCTGTTATAACATAAAGCTGTCTGTTATAACATAAAGCTGTCTGTTATAATATAAAGCTGTCTGTTATAATATAAAGCTGTCTGTTATAACATAAAGCTGTCTGTTATAACATAAAGCTGTCTGTTATAATATAAAGCTGTCTGTTATAACATAAAGCTGTCTGTTAAAACATAAAGCTGTCTGTTATAACATAAAGCTGTCTGTTATAATATAAAGCTGTCTGTTATAATATAAAGCTGTCTGTTATAATATAAAGCTGTCTGTTATAACATAAAGCTGTCTGTTATAACATAAAGCTGTCTGTTATAATATAAAGCTGTCTGTTATAACATAAAGCTGTCTGTTATAATATAAAGCTGTCTGTTATAACATAAAGCTGTCTGTTATAACATAAAGCTGTCTGTTATAACATAAAGCTGTCTGTTATAATATAAAGCTGTCTGTTACAACATAAAGCTGTCTGTTACAACATGAAGCTGTCTGTTATAATATAAAGCTGTCTGTTATAATATAAAGCTGCCTGTTATAACATAAAGCTGTCTGTTATAATATAAAGCTGTCTGTTATAACATAAAGCTGTCTGTTATAATATAAAGCTGTCTGTTATAACATAAAGCTGTCTGTTATAACATAAAGCTGTCTGTTATAATATAAAGCTGTCTGTTATAACATAAAGCTGTCTGTTATAATATAAAGCTCTCTGTTATAATATAAAGCTGTCTGTTATAATATAAAGCTGTCTGTTATAATATAAAGCTGTCTGTTAAAATATGAAGCTGTCTGTTATAATATAAAGCTGTCTGTTATAATATAAAGCTGTCTGTTATAATATAAAGCTGTCTGTTATAATATAAAGCTGTCTGTTATAATATAAAGCTGTCTGTTACAACATAAAGCTGTCTGTTATAATATAAAGCTGTCTGTTATAATATAAAGCTGTCTGTTATAATATAAAGCTGTCTGTTATAACACAAAGCTGTCTGTTATAATATTATGTTATAACATAAAGCTGTCTGTTATACCATAAAGCTGTCTGTTATAATATAATGCTGTCTGTTATAATATAAAGCTGTCTGTTAAAATATAAAGCTGTCTGTTATAACATAAAGCTGTCTGTTATAACATAAAGCTGTCTGTTATAACATAAAGCTGTCTGTTATAATATAAAGCTGTCTGTTATAACATAAAGCTGTCTGTTATAACATAAAGCTGTCTGTTATAACATAAAGCTGTCTGTTATAATATAAAGCTGTCTGTTATAACATAAAGCTGTCTGTTATAACATAAAGCTGCTGTTATATGTTACTGCCCTGGTTAATTACCTCCAGGTGTGTTTCTACTGCCCTGGTTAAATACCCTGAGGTGTTATACTACTGCCCTGGTTAAATACCTTGAGGTGTGATTCTACTGCCCTGGTTAAATACCCTGAGGTGTGATTCTACTGCCCTGGTTAAATACCTTGAGGTGTGATTCTACTGCCCTGGTTAATTACCTCCAGGTGTGATTCTACTGCCTTGGTTAAATACCCTGAGGTGTTATACTACTGCCCTGGTTAAATACCTTGAGGTGTGATTCTACTGCCCTGGTTAAATACCCTGAGGTGTGATTCTACTGCCCTGGTTAAATACCCTGATGTATGATTCTACTGCCCTGGATAATTACCCTGAGGTGTTATACTACTGCCCTGGTTAATTACCCTGAGGTGTGATTCTACTGCCCTGGTTAAATACCCTGAGGTGTTATAGTACTGCCCTGGTTAATTAGCCTGAGGTATGATTCTACTGCCCTGGTTAAATACCCTGAGGTGTTATACTACTTCCCTGGTTAAATACCCTGAGGTATGATTCTACTGCCCTGGTTAAAAACCCTGAGGTGTGATTCTACTGCCCTGGTTAAATGCCCTGAGGTGTGATTCTACTGCCCTGGTTAAATACCCTGAGGTATGATTCTACTGCCCAGGATAAATACCCTGAGGTGTGATTATATTTGAAACTACTGCCCTGGTTAAATACCCTGAGCTGTGATTCTACTGCCCAGGATAAATACCCTGAGGTGTGATTATATTTGAAACTACTGCCCTGGTTAAATACCCTGAGCTGTGATTCTACTGCCCAGGATAAATACCCTGAGGTGTGATTCTATTTGATACTACTGCCCTGGTTTAATACCCTGAGCTGTGATTCTAGGTTACAGTGTGTGTGTGTGTGTGTGTGTGTGTGTGTGTGTGTGTGTGTGTGTGTGTGTGTGTGTGTGTGTGTGTGTGTGTGTGTGTGTGTGTGTGTGTGTGTGTGTGTGTGTGTGTGTGTGTGTGTGACTTTGCTTTTCCCAGCCACAATACTGAGTTTGAGCTTTTTTTGTAGCCTACTTGTGTGAGACGTAAAATTGTTTCATAACTCTTCCAAAGTCGCAATATTCATAAAATGAATTAGCATCACAAATCCCCTTATTCACTATGATTTAGTGTGTAAATTCTATCTTCTATCCAACAGGCTTTCCATGGAGATGTCAGGATATGAGGAGACATTAATTTTCTCCCTCATCTGAAATCAATTACATTTCCAGTTTGTTTGCAACTACACCACTAAGCAAAAATGGTGTACGTCCCAAGTGGCACCCTATTCCCTACAAGCCCACAGGGCTCTGGTCAAAAGTAGTGCACTATGTAGGGAATAGGGTGCCATTTGGGACATGTATGACATATCCCTCGCCACCTGCAAATCAAGCAGCCAGCCAGACATTATCTGTGTGTTTTACTATCAGTTAAAACTGCTGGAGACTCAAACATTTCAATTCAGTTGAACTGGAACGTTTTAGAGCACAGTGTGTTTTTGATGTTTCCTGGCTCAAGCTGAAAACACCTGACCAGCTCTTACTGTGCGAGTCACTGCTAATATATCAACAGAGTAGGTGCCTGAACAGATGTTGTGGAACCAGCAGAGATCCCAGCTAACCCAAGACCTGGCTGAATGACAGGCTGCTTTTTAGAGAACACTGTATTTGTGAGACTAGATCAGAGGTCCAATGCCATGTTTTGTTAATCGTCTCAATAAATCTTCATATTCTTTTTAAAGACATGCATACTACCTATTCAGTTTTGTTGACCTGTAAGTTGAAAGGTTAACTGTAGGCATACTGTAAGTATAAAAGTTCACATCGAATCTTTTGATGCTTCATGTTAAGTATCATTGCTAAGTATCAGGGTTATTGTCCCGTTATCCAAACTCAAAAGAGGGATGACAACAACCTCAAGAAACTAGTCAACAAACCACCACGTGAACGTGAACATTGATCGCTGAACAACGTCGATGAATGTTCTAGTACACCTAGTGAATTTTCTCCACCCAAAGACTTCAATTGATTTCTCCTGTGTGACCTTTTATTAACACTTAAAGAGTATGGATCACCCTCTCACCTTGGTTAAACGATTACTTAGCTATTTATTTTGCTCTAAGTATAATACGTTATGTAATATGTAAGGAACAAAACCACTCTTCAACACAGTATTGTGTGAGGATAATAGCATCTAATATTGCCACTTAACGGTAAGTCTCAGGAAGCTTGATGTAAGCCATTGTAAACAAGACTCCGAAAGTCAATTGACTGTAACTAAAATGTACTGAAAATGAGATAGAGGACACTGAAGTATCAGACATAAGACAATACATAGTGATCTATAGCACTGTTGTAATGGTATATCATACTCATTGATCTGAACTTCAGAAGGTTACTCGAGACATCTCTTTCTGCCAAAAGGAGTTCTATTACAACTCAAATATTTCTCTTTGACAGCCTCCCTATAGGATACATTACAATACAATCTCCCACTTGTATTGAAACGTACAACTTGGCAACCAGCTGAGACTGGCTAGGTATACTGTAAGCAATCTAATAGAAGAAGCTAAAATGGACACCAAGTAGATGTTTACTTTCCCATTATCATAGCAGCTTTGCTGTGGTATGTATACAGGATTTAGGCTGGTCTAAATCAAGAACACAGGGATTCCCACGGTACGGTTGCATAACTCAAAAGCTGAAAGAAAAACAGCAAAGAAAATACTGTTCTAAGACATGAATATATAAATACATAAATAGTATATCTACAGTACATTCAGTATTTTTAAATCAAGCTTATATATATAGAAACACTTGGGATACACTGTATAAAAATCCTGTTGTTTTTACGGTTGATGGTAATGTTCTTTGAACCAAAGTTTCCTTGGAATTTACGGTAATATACTGTACCTTTGTTTACAGTAACTTACAGGTAACTGGCTGCCAGTAAGTTACCATAAAAACAACAGGATTGTTTTTTTTTTACAATGTATGGTAGTCTACAAGTGGTCTAGGTAATTGTTATGTATGGTACGGCGTGCTGTAGTTGTACTGTACGTTGCTATGGTTTACTGTATGACAGTGTGCTGCTTTACATACGAATGGGTTATCAGAATGACACAGTTGACAAGTCATTAGACATCAGAGGGATGTACAATGTGAAACTGTGCAGACATGCATTCGTTTACAGCTAAGCTACACTGAACCAAAATATAAATGCGACATGCAACAATTTCAAAGATTTTACTTCAGTTACAGTTCATATAGGGAAATCAGTCAATTGAAATAAATAAATTAAGCCCTAATCTATGGATTTGACATTACTGGGAATACAGATATGTAAAAAGGTAGGAGTGTGGATCAGAAAACCAGTGAGTATGTTGTGTGACCACTTGCCTCACGCAGCGCAAAACATCGCCTTCGCATAGAGTTGATCAGGCTGTTGATTGTGGCCTGTGGAATGTTGTCTCACTCCTTTTCAATGGCTGAACGCCGTCGTACACGTCGATCCAGAGCATCCCAAACATGCTCAATGGGTGACATGTCTGGTGAGTATGCAGGCCATGGAAGAACTGGGACATTTTCAGCTTCCAGGAATTGTGTACAGATCCTTGTGAAATGGGGCCATGTGTTATCATGCTGAAACATGAGGTGATGGCGGCAGATAAATGGCACGACAATGGGCCTCAGGATCTCGTCACGGTTCTCTCTGTTCACAGCGTTGACATCAGCAAACCGCTATCTGCCCGGTACAGTTGAAACCGGGATTTCGTATGTGAAGAACACACTTCTCCAGTATGCCAGTGGCCATTGAAGGTGAGCATTTGCCCACTGAAGTCGGTTATGATGCCGAACTGCAGTCAGGTCAAGACCCTGGTGAGGATGACGAGCACACAGATGAGCTTCCCTGAGACGGTTTCTGACAGTTTGTGGAGAAATTCTTTTGGTTGTACAAACCCATAGTTCCATCAGCTGTCCAGGTGGCTAGTCTCAGACGCTCCTGCAGGTGAAGAAGCTGGATGTGGTTGTTCTGGATTGACGCGGTTACTCATGATCTGCAGCAGTGCTTCATTTGTAAATCGGGAGGTACCGGAAAACAGCGAGAGGGAGGTGACCTGGGAAGCTCTGAGGTACCAGAAAATCCCCTTTATAATAAATCACTGAATGCATATCATCCCATGTGCGTAGCAGTCTAGACTAGAGCAGAAGAGTAGAGGCGATTGTAGCCTAGGGTCCGGGAAGAAATGAGCCTTTCATAAACGCATTTCATGCAATTCTATGTCATTTTACATGACTGGAGACTTTTGCAGAATTATTTTTTAATACCGCACAAATTATTGAAATGTCAGGCTACTTTGACACTGCCAAACTGAGAATGTGAGATCAATAAAAAGGTGTGTGGAGACACACATTGTACAATATGAGGAGGATATTATAGTCCTAAAAATGCTTTCCAGTTTCACTGACTCACCCAATGATTCGCAGCTCACTAACCAGCGATGGCCGATGTGCCAAAAGCCTATCTCTTTCGTTTTAGTTTGTAAAAACAATGCTGTTCGCTCCATAGGCCTATTTGGAAGTTGATCAACTAGCCTACAGACAGAATAGTATTTTTGTTTCAGCAGGAGCCATTTGCTTTCCAACCTGTGCTATCCCACAATTGTGTTTGAAATATTGCAAAAGGCCTGTTTTGGCTACATGCTGTTCGCTGACAACATTCTACCCACGGCTATGATTCTATAAGGAAACAAATGATCAAGTGCAACGCAGGAGAGATGAGAGTTGCAAGCTCATGTCTATCAGAAGAGAGAGGGAGAGAGATCCTAGAAAGTGAATCACATTTTGGTTCTGTGAGAGATACAGGCAAGCTTCTCTCTCACACCACAGCAACTGCCATGTGTTGGTCTCTAGGCTACAATGTTGCGTAAATCATAAACCTGGGCTGAATCAATTCTTAGAATATCAGGCGTGGGCTGAAAATCAACATTTTCACATTAGGCCACGTTTTTTTTAAAGGGGCATGATACTTACAGAGGGGGCAACTCGAATGAACTAAAATTTTTACATTGCAAACTGTGAAAATTATTTTTCATGCCAGGAGAGGTACCTGATTCTGGCAAATAAGTTCCGGAACGAAACAGTCTCTAAAATGATGTTGGAGGCGGCTTATGGTCGGGAAATTAACATTAAATTCTCTGGCAACAGTTCTGGTGGAAATTCCTGCAGTCAACATGCCAATTGCACACTCCCTTAAAACTTGAGACATCTGTGGCATTGTGTTGTGTGACAAAACTACTCATTTTAGAGTGGCCTTTTATTGTCCCCAGCACAAGGTGCACCTGTGTAATGATCATGCCGTTTAATCAGCTTCTTGATATATGACATATGTCAGGTGGATGGATTATCTTGGTGAAGGACAAATTCTTACTAACAGAGATGTAAACACATTTGTGCACCACATTTTAAAGAAATAAGCTTTTTGTGCGTATGAAACTTTTCTGGGATCTTTTATTTCAGCTCATGAAACATGGGACCAACATTTTACATGTTGCGTTATTATTCCAGACATTACGGTGAAATTGAATCTGTTTTCTGTGTTTACTTTGTTATCATTTCAGAATGATCACAGACTAATAATTACGTCTGCCAGTCACATGACACACACACACACACTCATACACACACACACACACACACACACTCATACTCCAGAAAATCTCTGACATCTTCCGTTCGTGCTGTCTTCTCCTCACATCTCACATGCACTCCATCATCACCAGCCCACAACAAAGAGAGTTGCCCCAAGTCATCATCCATCAAACCAAGCCTTTTATGGCTCATCAAAAGACAATGTACTGTCAAAGCCAGAGGAGTGTTTCAGACATGATATGACAGCAAATACTCCTGACGGAGATGAAACCGTCTGCTGAAATGAAAGGGCTACATGATGTTTGGGTAATTTGAAAGAATTAGTCAATATTATCCGTCTTTATGAAGGAATTCACAGGAGTGTGGGAAAGTTCTCTCTCTTGTTCCCAATTGCAGTTTGATCCTTTGCCTTGAAGATTATGCTTGGCTTCGGATCCACCATTTTGATGGGTTTAAGTGTTGTGTATTTCATTGTTGACATATGTCAGCAGTGTTCTTCAGTTCTGAGGTGCATGCTGGGAATAAAAGCAGCATTCTGAAACAATATATCATTCAATTAAATCAAACATTATTGTATTCAAACTAAACATAGTGTAACACAGGGCAAGAAATGGTTGGAAAGATATCAAGAGAACCTTCGTTGGCTACTGGCACTGAAGAATGTAGATCAGTATTATAGTGAAGAATGGATGGAAGACTAGCACCCCTTAAGGAAAAACCACATGAATTTCACATGTGATCACGTGTGTCATGATTTATGTAAAAGCAACATGTGATAACATGAAACTACACGTGACAATATTTGAAAGATTTTCACGTGTGAAAGTGCCAATTCGAATTTCACATGTGAAAGTTCGATTTTTACATGTGAAAGTAAAACTGCAATTTTCACGTGACAGTTTTTCACATATAGAAATGCAATTCCATCAGTAGCGGCTCCTCAGAGGAGGAAGGGGAGGACCATTTTACTCACTGAATTTCATAAAAATCTAAATTGCGAAACGCTAAAAAAGTTAGATTTTTTGATAAACTATACTAAATATATTCACGTCGTCAAATAACTGATTAAAACACACTGTTGTGCTATGAAGATCTACAGTAGCCTCAGCAGCACTCTGTAGGGTAGCACCATGGTGTAGCAGGAGGACGGCTAGCTTCTATCCTCATCTGAATGCGTTGACTTCCATAAAACACTTCTCATCCCCTTTCCATGATGACTTCCAGGAGGATGTCTTCCAACCTATCAGAGCTCTTGCAGCATGAACTGACGTGTTGTCCACCCAATCAAAGGATCAGAGAATGAATCTAGTACTGAAAGCATAAGCTACATCTAGCTAGCACTGCAGTGTATAAAATGTGGTGCGTAGTTTTCTCAAAGAGATAAAGAGAATAGTTAAACAGGTTTTGAACAAATTCATTTCTTTAAAAATTAAGGAGAAGCAGCAGAGAGAGAGAGAGAGAGAGAGAGAGAAACATATATTTCGTTGTATTTATTTCACTTACTTACTGTAGCTACTTATTGCAGCTAGATAGTTTATCCTACTCAAACACCCGGCTCAAACAGATAGGAATGCTATTTATGTTAACTAGATGGCCAAGACTATCCAACACTGGAATTCTTCCAAGTCAAGGTAAGCCTTTGGTTTTATTAATTTATTGCCACCGGGGCCCGCCGGTGTAACTGCTAAACCTTCTTGCTGACTATACTGTACTGCATGATTGTAGCGGGTTTACTAACGAGTTAGATCTAGTAGCTATGTTGACTATGTCAGCTAAAATGGTGACAACGATGTAGGCTGTGTGTAGTGGTTAGCGGTTATGATATGAAGGTTTGGCTTGGAAAGGATTTTTTGCCTGGTCACAGACAGCTGTTATGTTGTGCATTGAAGTGAGACAACAACATCAAACAAAATGATGATGCTGTTTGTATGTGGCTGCTATGAAAGTGGCTATAAAAAGCCAATTTACTCCTGAGGTACTGACCTGTTGCACCCTCTACAACCACTGTGATTATTATTTGACTCCTGCTGGTCATCTATGAACGTTTGAACATCTTGAAGAACAATCTGGCCTTAATGGCCATTTACTCATATAATCTCCTCCCTGCACAGCCAGAAGAGGACTGGCCACCCCTCAGAGCCTGGTTCTTCTCTAGGTTTCTTTAAAGGTTCCGGTCTTTCTAGGAAGGTTTTACTAGTCACTTCTACATCTGCTATTGCTTGTTGTTACAGGTTTTAGGCTGGGTTTCTGTATAGCACTTTGTGACATCTGCTGTTGTAAAAAGGGCTTTATTAATACATTTGATTGAATTAAATACATTTGATTGATTGATGAAAGTGAACTGTGTGTGTGTGTGTGTGTGTGTGTGTGTGTGTGTGTGTGTGTGTGTGTGTGTGTGTGTGTGTGTGTGTGTGTGTGTGTGTGTGTGTGTGTGTGTGTGTGTGGGTGGGTGATTAGGGGTGTATTCATTCCAACGATTCTGTTTAAAAACGTTTCTTAAACGGAAGCAAACGGAATGAAATGGAGATAAACCTACCTGAATTTGTCCAATACAAAGTCTTGTTTGCAACTGTTGGACTAATGATTACACCCTAGATCAGCTAGATGCAGGCAAGAGTGTGCAAGGCCATATTGAATGTGTCACTGTCTGCCACCTTGATTACTCAAATTTCTCCAATTTGTCTCTCGACCTGTGCACCTGCGTTGTAAACTTTCATTCATAGGCTAGGTTGTGATGGGTATCATGTAGTATCATGTAGTAGCCTAAACCTATCCATGTTACATTGAACTGGGTGAATAGAATATGAATGACAGTCATCCAACATGCTGTAATAGAAATAAGGCCATGCTCATAAAAAACTAAATCGACCTCCATAATCTTAAACAGCACCGACCTCCATAATCTTAAACAGCACCGACCTCCATAATCTTAAACAGCACCGACCTCCATAACCTTATACAGCACCGACCTCCATAACCTTAAACAGCACCGACCTCCATAACCTTAAACAGCACCGACCTCCATAATCTTAGACAGCACCGACCTCCATAATCTTAAACAGCACCGACCTCCATAACTTTAAACAGCACCGACCTGCATAACCTTAAACAGCACCGACCTCCATAACCTTAAACAGCACCGATCTCCATAACCTTAAACAGCACCGACCGCCATAACCTTAAACAGCACCGACCTCCATAACCTTAAACAGCACCGACCTCCATAACCTTAAACAGCACCGACCTCCATCTGAATTTCACATCTGAGTGTTTTTCACGTGATAACCGCAAATTCTGCAATTCACATGTAAGTTGGAAACATGTTATTCTCCTCACTTGCGAAGAGGTGGTCTTAACATGTGAACTCTATATTGAATACATTGTGAACAACTGACCTCACATGTGTCTCTTTTGTTTTTACATGTGAAATGTTCAACTCAACATGTGAAAGCAGTTATTTCAATTTTCGCAACTGCAAATTTAACATGTTTTTTTGGAAGGGGGTAAGGGAAGTAATGAAATTGTATGGTTGTTTTAAGGTAAGTTGCACGTTATTCCGCTAAAATAGTGATACAAATCTTTAATCAACAACAACATGATAACTTAGTATTGACTTTTCAATATGTCCACACATGTGATTTGAACTCACGATCTCTAGATTTGGGGTACGCTGATCATTCTGATGCCAACACAGTCCTATCTCAGCAGTTTCAGGGTTTTCTGTATAGTACTATGTACTATGTGTCAAACAGGGCTATTCCTCTCTGTGTGTTTTGGCTTACAGTACTATGTGTCAAACAGGGCTATTCCTCTCTGTGTGTTTTGGATTACAGTACTATGTATCAAACAGGGCTATTCCTCTCTGTGTGTTTTGGATTACAGTACTATGTGTCAAACAGGGCTATTCCTCTCTGTGTGTTTTGGATTACAGTACTATGTGTCAAACAGAGCTATTCCTCTCTGTGTGTTTTGGCCTCAGTCCTCCAGTAAACTCTACAACACAATTAATCACTGAGCTGAGCTCAGTGTCAACATTGTTTGTCATCAGTGGTCCGTAGCAGTCACTCTTAAGTCGGGAGTGCAAGGATGTTGCTGACAGAACCGCCTTAAAAAAATCTGCCAGAACTTTCCCGGCTGTAAACGAACACATTTTGACACTCCCTATCACTATCAGTGAGCTCAGGACTCAGTCAGGAGCTTCTTCCTGGGTGACTAGACAGGGGAAGCTAATCCATAAGGCCCTGCCTGCCGCTCTGGCATTCCTGCCTGGTTCTCAGGACCCTTGTCAACAACCCAGAGGTGCAGATGCTCCGGCTGTCAAAGCCACTTCAGGACGACTGGAAAGAAGGGATTTGTCCTACATGGCACCCTATTCCCTATTTAGTGCACTACTTTAGACCAGAGCCCCATAAGCCCCAAAACCCCACTCTAGGTCAAAAGTAGTGCACTAAATAAGTAACAGGGTGTCATTTTGGATGCAGAAGGATAAAGGGCTGAGGCTCGACAGTCTTTGCATGTGATTTGTGATGTCAGCCGTGTGTATTACAATGGGAAACTTCATCACCACTTATCGTTTCATGTCCCATACGCTCATGACGTTATGCACCACTATGACAGCATCTTGGCTATCTTAGGACGATGACTTCACGTGTAGAGGTTGTGGAGTTGTCAAATTAACCACAAATTATTTTTAGGGAACTACTGTTTGTTTATAGGGCGTCATTGTAAATAAGAATATGTTCTTAAACTGACTTGCCTAGTTAAGTAAAGGTTGTCCTAAACAAGATCGTAGAATTGAAACTGTACCAATGCACATTGATTTAAATGGGTCCATAATGTATAGTTGAAAATGTAGACAGTTAAGTGTACTACACACCATGTTCAATGAATGGTTGGATGTGATCCACAGTGGGAGAGGCAGCCGCTTTTAAAGGTGGCTTTCCATTTAGTAGTGTTGACTACATTATCTCTAGAGCATTATTCAGAATAAATGCATTATCAGGAAGTGGACACAAACGACTAAATACAAAGCAGACAAACCCAATGTTCCCCAACAAGATTAACAGCAGCCATTCATCCTTCAGGATTGGATTTATTTTCTATTTTATTTCTCCGTTAACAACTAGCCGTGAACAACACTGTTAATATATCGACAATGTCTCCAGATTGGCAGTGAAACCCCAATGACTAATGAGAATTCAAAATGGCCCTTTTCTACATTCATGTATTTTCATTTGGAGAGTCAATACAGTGTCTGAGTTGGTGTGTGTGAGAGAGAGAGAAATGTATTCTAAGGGAGAGCAATCTGGAGTAAAGTAATCCGTTATCAACGATCTAATTTAAAGTGTTTTTAAAGCATATCATGTGAAGGTATTCTGGCTTCTATTTGGGTGTAGCCAGTACATTTTGTATTAATGCATTTCCAGCGCTGTTCGTATGACTCTTTTAGAGAAGTGCAAGATTTTTCGACCGCCTTTATCACCTACTAGGCCCAATTTCACTTTGATCAGTGTACGTATTATCACACCAACCAGATGTAAAATATTGAACGCTTAATGATGTAGACTGATGTAGAGAATCTGTTGTAAGCTATTTTTTTCCACCGAGAATCAATGTTATACATTAGTGGGATGAATGAAGTAACACGTTGCTGCCTTCAATGTGTTTTCTCTCTGTAGGATGTACAGTGTATTCTACCAGAGGCCTGAGGCAGAGAAGAAGATAGCATTCATTTTAATGAAAGAGTCAAGCTCAGAAATGACTCCTCTTGTGATTCATAATGAAAGAGTCAAGCTCAGAAATGACTCCTCCTGTGATTCATAATGAAACAGTCTAGCTTAGTATTAACATCTCCTGTGATTCATAATGAGAGTCTATCTTAGTAATGACTCCTTCTGTGATTCATAATGAGTCTAGTTTAGTAATGACTGCTCCTGTGATTCATAATGAAAGAGTCTAGCTTAGTAATGATTCCTCCTGTGATTCATAATGAAAGAGTCGAGCTTAGTAATGATTCCTCCTGTGATTCATAATGAAAGAGTCTAGCTTAGTAATGATTCCTCCTGTGATTCATAATGAAAGAGTCAAGCTCAGAAATGACTCCTCCTGTGATTCATAATGAAACAGTCTAGCTTAGTAATGACCTCTCCTGTGATTCATAATGAGAGTCTATCTTAGTAATGACTCCTTCTGTGATTCATAATGAGTCTAGCTTAGTAATGACTTCTCCTGTGATTCATAATGAGTCTAGCTTAGTAATGATTCCTCCTGTGATTCATAATGAAAGAGTCTAGCTTAGTAATGACCTCTCCTGTGATTCATAATGAAAGAGTCTAGTTTAGTAATGATTCCTCCTGTGATTCATAATGAAAGAGTCTAGTTTAGTAATGATTCCTCCTGTGATTCATAATGAAAGAGTCTAGCTTAGTAATGATTCCTCCTGTGATTCATACAGTAAAGGAAATCGACTTCACATAAGCTAACAGGGGGAAACGGCATCTTTCAAAGCCCTTTAAATCCAAGCATTAGGGAAGATTCGCTGCCACATGCAATTACATTAAAACCTTCTGTTTCTCATCGACGTACAGGATAAAGACAGATTGATATAGTATACGGTGTATTCAGGTAAAATATAGCCTACAATAACTTGTTCTTAGCATGTTGTGCAATTCAAATGCTTAGGCCTTAGTCTTGACTGTTGTTTTGTTCATCTGTGATTTAGCATAGGGTGGATGACACCCTTAAGAGGACTTGATTGCCATGCGTGCTCTTTTACACCTGTCTAGGTGGTCATAAACACGGAGAAATTATTAAAGAAACTGTTTATCTACCTCCTGTATGGAGACGCACGGCAATAGTCTTGATTAATGACAAACGGAAATCTTTGAAAAGACGCCCCTGAGGATTTTGCAATAATATAATCTGTTTTGTTATCCTACATTCAAACATAATATGTCTCTTATTTAACTTTCATTTATTTATTATCGAACTAGGCAAGTCAGTTAAGATCAAATTCTTATTTACAATGATAGCCTAACCCCGACGACGCTGGGCCAATTGTGCGCCGCCCAAACACAGCTGGTTGTGAGACAGCTTAGATTTGAACCATGGTGTCTGTAGTGACGCCTCTAGCACTGTAGATGCAGTACCTCAGACAGCTGAACCAGGGTCTATAGTGACGCCTCTAGCACTGTAGATGCAGTGTCTTAGACCGCTGCACCACCCGGGAGCCCAAGTAGACACAAATCTTCTGTTGAGAGACCACAGAGCTGGTTCGGAGAGCTGACCTAACCATATTCTGTAATCTAGCCAGGATCGTGAGAAGTTCACAATAATACCACCTTGTGAGACGAAGAAGGCAGGAACCAGATGGAAAGACGTGTACACACTGCCCACATTTGTAAAGTGAAATAACAAAGAGTCATACAGGGGTAGCAGGTAGCCTAGTGGTAAGAGTGTTGGGCCAGTACCTGAAAGGTTACTGGTTTGAATACCCAAGCTGACATGCTGAAAGATCTGTCAATGTGCCCCTGACCAAGGATCTTAACCCTTGTGTTGTCTTAAGGGTAAGAAATGTTCAAATTAAATTTTTTGGGAAAAAAAGCCAACTTCATTGAATCAGATGGCTCATTCATCACAAAGCCCACTGATATTGCCAACTACTTTAATGACTTTTTCATTGACAAGATAAGCAAACTTAGGGATGACATGCCAGCACCAGATGTTGACACTACACATCCAAGTATATCGGACCAAATTATGAAAGACAAGAATTGTACTTATGAATTCCGTAAAGTCAGTGTGGAAGAGAAGAAAAAAGTATTGTTGTCTATCAACAATGAGCCACCAGGGTCTGACAATCTGTATAGAAAATTACTGAGGATAATAGCAGACAATATTGCCACTCCTATTTGAGACATCTTCAATTTAACCCTACTAGAAAGTGTGTGTCCTTAGGCCTGGAGGGAAGCTAAAGTCATTCCGCAACCCAAGAATAGTAAAGTCCCCTTTACTGGCTCTAAAAGCCTCCCAATCAGCCTCTTACCAACCCTTAGTAAACTTCTGGAAAGAATGGTGTTTGACCAGATACAATGCTATTTCACAGAATTTCAGCATGCTTATAGGGAAGGACGCTCAACAAGCACAGCACTTACACAAATGACTGATGATTGGCTGAGAGAAATTGATGATAAAATGATTATGGGGGCTGTCTTGTTAGACTCTTCATTGCAGCTTTTGACATTATCGATCATAGTCTGCTGCTGGGAAAAACGTATGTGTTATGGCTTTACACCCCCTGCTATAATGTGGATGAAGAGTTACTTGTCTAACAGAACACAGAGGGTGTTCTTTAATGGAAGCCTCTCAAATATAATCCAGTTAGAATCTGAAATTTCCCAGGGTAGCTGTTTGGGCCCCTTGCTTTTTTCAATTTTACTAACGACATGCCACTGACTTTGTGTAAAGCCAGAGTGTCTATGTATACGGATGACTCAACACTATACACATCAGCGACTGAAATGACTGCAACACTCAACAAAGAGCTGCAGTTAGTTTCAGAGTGGGTGGCAAGGAGTAAGTTAGCCCGAAATATTTCTAAAACTAAAAGCATTGTATTTGGAACAAAGCACTCACTAAACCCTAAACCTCAACTAAATCTTGTAATAAATAATGTGGAAATTGAGCAAGTTGAGATGACTAAACTGCTTGGAGTAACCCTAGATTGTAAACTGTCATGGTCAAAACATATTGATGCAGTAGTAGCTAAGACGGGGAGAAGTCTGTCTATAATAAAGCGATGCTCTGCCTTCTTAACAGCACTATCAACAAGGCAGGTCCTACAGGCCCTAGTTTTGTCGCACCTTGACTACTGTTCAGTCGTGTGGTCAGGTGCCACAAAAAAGGACTTGCAATTGAAAATTGCAATTGGCTCAGAACAGGGCAGAACGGCTGGCCCTTGGATGTACACAGAGAGTTAATATTAATAATATACATGTCAATCTCTCCTGGCTGAAAGTGGAGGAGAGACTGATTTCATCACTACTTTTATTTATGAGGTATTGACATGTTGAACGCACCAAACTGTCTAAACTACTGGCACACAGCTCGGACACCAATGCATACGCCACAAGACATGCCACAAGAGGTCTCTTCACAGTCCCCAAGTCCAGAACAGACTATGGGAGGCACACAGTACTACATAGAGCCATGACTACATGGAACTCTATTCCACATGAAGTAACTGACGCAAGCAGTAAAATTAGATTTTAAAAACAGATAAAAGAACACCTTATGGAACAGCAGGGACTGTGAAGCAACACAAACATTGGCACACACACACACACACACACACACACACGCACAATAAATACACATGGATTTAGTACTGTAGATACAGTGGCTTGCAAAAGTATTCACCCCCATTGGCATTTTTCCTATTTTGTTTCCTTACAACCTGGAACTAAAATAGATTTTTGAAGGGTTTGTATAATTTGATTTACACAACATGCCTACCACTTTGAAGATGCAAAATATGTTTTATTGTGAAACAAACAAGAAATAAGACAAAAAACCTGAAAACTTGAGCGTGCATAACTACTCACCCCCCCCCCCCCCCCCCCCCCCCCCCCCCAAAGTCAATATTGACTTTGGGGCCCTCTCTTGGCAGGTTTGTTGTGGTGCCATATTCTTTCAATTTTTTAATAATGTATTTTTTGGTGCTCCGTGAGATGTTCAAAGTTTCGGTTATTTTTTATAACACAACCCCCGATCTGTACTTCTCCACAGCTTTGTCCCTGACCTGTTTGGAGAGCTCCTTGTTCTTCATGGTGCCCCTTGCTTAGTGGTGTTGCAGGCTCTGGGGGCCTTTCAGAACAGGTGTATGTATACTGAGATCATGTGACAGATCATGTGACACTTAGATTGCACACAGGTGAACTTTATTTAACTAATTATGTGACTTCTGAAGGTAATTGGTTGCACCAGATCTTATTTCACGTACCACTTTTCAGGGGGGGGGGGGGGGGTGCGCATTTTTTGAAACAAGTTTTTTTTTTCATTTCACTTCACCAATTTGGACTATTTTGTGTATGTTCATTACATGAAATCCAAATAAAAATCAATTTAAATTACAGGTTGTAATGCAACAAAATAGGAAAAATGCAAAGGGGATGAATACTTTTACAAGGCACTGTATGTGGTAGTGGTGGAGTAGGGGCCTGAGGACACACAGTGTGTTGTGGAATCTGTGAATGTATTGTAATGTTTTAAAAATTGTATAAACTGCCTTAATTTTGCTGGGCCCCAGGATCCATAATATACAAATACAAAATACAAATCACGTTAGAAGTTCAGAATGAGAAAGTATAGGCTTTATAGAAATAATGACATGCACATTTAAGGTGCCCCAAAGCTTTTTACTGTCATTCTTTATATCATTTATCTTTGTTTCATAGTGTAGTTTATTTTTATTTTTATTTAGGATAGTCACATGATTTGCAGTACGTTTGCCATTCAGTTGTGCTGCCATACCTTTTGCCTCATTCCTCTCAACCATACAGTTTTTCAATTCCTCATCAATCCAAGGGGATTTAACTGTTTTTACAGTCATTTTCTTAATGTGTGCTTATTAGTAACTGGAATAAGTAGTTTCATAAATGCGTCAAGTGCAGTGTCTGGTTGCTCCTCATTACACACCCAAGACCAGCAAATATTCTTTACATCAACATATGAATCACTACAAAACTTGTTGTATGACCTCTTATACACTATATTAGGCCCAGCCTTGGGAACTTCGGTTTTCCTAGATATGGCTACTATATTGTGATCAATATAATAGCCATATTAGGATGGGTGTGGCTTCGTGACAATGATCAAGAGCAGCTGCTCACAGATTTGACAGCTCCAACACAGTTCCACCTCCAGCACCGCCACCTCCAGCACCGTCAAAACAACCGCTATGCGAGTGTCTGCTATCGCCGGTTAAAACTTGATCTGATTGAATCTGGGCCTTATTTCTTACCTCTTAAGATTGGAACCTTTTTTTTTTTAAATGTTCTCCTAAAATAACATACCCAAATCTAACTGCCTGTAGCTCAGGACCTGAAGCAAGGATATACATATTCTTGAAACCATTTGAAAGGAAACACTTTGAAGTTTGTGAAAATGTGAAATGAATGTGGGAGAATATTAGATCTGGTAAAAGATAATACAAAGAAAAAAACATTTGGTTGTATATATATATTTTTTTTTTTTCTCCATCATCTTTGAAATGCAAGAGAAAGGCCATAATGCAATATTTGCAGTTTAGGCACAATTTAGATGTTGGCCACTAGATGGCAGCAGTGGGTGTGCAAAGTTTCAGATTGAACCATGTAAGCGCATTATTAGATTAATGTATCAAACCAGTTGCCATGATACAAGTTTTTTTTATGTTGTGCACTCTCCTCAAACAATAGCATGGCATTTTTTTCACTGAAATAGCTACTGTAAATTGGACAGTGCAGTTAGATTAACAAGAATTTAAGATTTCTGCCCATATCTGTTCCTGCTACGCCCTCTTGTGTTCATCCGGTGTCTCCTTGACCCGCAGCCACTCCCCCAGTACACTCTCTCTCTCTCTCTCTCTCTCTCTCCCTCTCTGTGTGTGATTGTGTGGTTGGAGACAGGTGTGCTGGAGTCAGAGCAGATCCCCACCAGCTGCAACCCATTCCATAATCAAGACCTCTACAAATACTCAGTCCTGCCACTTCCACTCTGCCAGATTGTAATCCCTGCTCATTTCGCTGCCCTGATTCTGGTCCCTGTCTTCTGTTCCACACCCCGCTACCCTGTTGTGGTTTTGGCACACTACTAATCCCTTGGATTCACCTCCGGACCTGCTTACCCTGTTCTAATCCCGTTCACCCCAACCTCAGCCTCCGTATCTGGTTTCCTACAACCCACCTGAGCTTCCTCTGGCCTGCACTTCATCTCTCCCTGTTTTTGTAATAAATACTTTGATTTATTCATCCAGTTTCCTCATCTGAGTCTGCTCTTGGGTTCCCCTGTGCCTCTCCACCTAACATTATGTCCTGGGAAATGTTCTTGTTACTTACAATGTCATGCTAATCACATTAGCGCACGTTAGCTCAACCGTCCCAGTGGAGGGACACCGTTCCCGTAACACCCGTCAATGTAATGTGTTGCTAGTTTATTCATTGTAATCATGTGAGTATTAATGATGAGTTGATATGACATACTAGTACAGCCTCTGTCTCATTCAGTGATATGGAAATGAAATTGAGAGTTCTCAAAGACAAATGAACAAAACACCCATGGATAAGGCTGGGTGTATGATGGACCTGCCTTTTGAAGTGTTGCACTCAGTTTTTTCGGACTTATGTCATGTTCGTCACATGTTCTTTGCTGCTTTTTACATTTATACATCTTTGTCTGGTTGATTGTCTGAAACTCATGGGTTGATGCTGCTGTCTTGGTTCTGGTCTCTTTAAAAATAGTTTTATTTATTAGTAAAGGTTAAATAAAAGATGAATATAGGCCTTCATCCCTTTTTAGTAGGATAACAAAGTAGCATTACAGAGCCGTCTGCTTTGTCAGTCAATAGTGAGATGATGGGTTGGTTGGCAGTGGTGTTACACACACACACACACACACACACACACACACACACACACACACACACACACACACACACACACTGATCGTCAAGCTAAACGCCACTGAGTCATTAAATGGGGTCCTTCTGCTTTGTGTTCTCTCAATCAACACTAGTGATTTCACGCTGAAGTGAGAGACTAACTTGCCCTAAGCCAAACTCATCTTTGTCTAAACTGGAACGTGCTGGGCATAAAAAGGCATATTCTTGAGAGAATAGGCAACAAAACAATGGGTGCCTTAACAAGCCAATTCGGATTATTATTTGGTCAATTTAATATAAATATCACTGACTATTCTAGAGAAATATGTTTCTGAGAACACTAATGTTTAAAAAAATTATCTACAGGTTATATCTACAGGACAGACCGATACCTCTTGTAATATGATGAATACAGTTCAGCTATATCTACTATCCAGCTATTTAAAGTACCTTACAGCACTGGTAGCTGTATTGTTGATTAGCATCCAGCATTTCAAGTCATCTCCCAACAGCTAAATTGGTTATAGCTGGTTACAATTATCTGATGTCATTTTCCGGTTATAATGACGTCATTTCAACCAGTTTTGCCCACTGGGATTGGTTTCAACCACCAAAACAGGACAGGCAGATTCCCAACCACTGTTGTTTAGAAAAACAATCTTTCTGATCTGACCTCGCCCTACAACCTGGTCTCAAAGCATTTCGTATTATTCTGTACGTAAATCCGAGACACTCCATTTAGTATATGTTATGCTTGGTATGGTTACATAAGACAGATGGTTAATTAAGGCAAAAGTGAATGGAGGGTGGTTGGTTGGTGTGGATGGGTAGATGTATAACGCGAACGCCTAGCAACCCAAATGTTGTGAATTCTAATGTCCTCACGTACAACTTTAGCTAATTAACAACTTTTCAACTACTTTTTAGCTACTTTGCAACTACTTAGAACGTTACCTAACCCTTCCCCTGACCCTAACCTTAACTTGAACCCTTTTAACTAAACCATTACCTAACCTTAACCCTAACCCTTTAACCTTACTCCTAAACTTAACCTCAACCCAAACCTAAGTATGATATGTTACATTTCGTACTGTATGTATTATTCATTTGTGGATGTGGATGTGCATTACCCATTTTGAATGCTATGTTATGAATTACAATTCGAATAATATGTTTCGAATTTGCAAAATATACATTTAGCAAGTTCATAACATATTGTATGTTACGTTATGAGTGCTAGCTAGGTGGCTAACGTTAGCTAGCTCACTAATATAAGTTTGGCTAGGGGTTAGGGTTAAGGTTAAGTTGGGGCGGCAGGTGGCCTAGTGGTTAGAGCATTGGACTAGTAACTGAAAGTTGCAAAATCAAATCCCCGGGCTGACAAGGTAAAAATCTGTCGTTCTGCCCCTGAACAAGGCACTGTTCCTAGTCCATCATTGAAAATAAGAATTTGTTCTTAACTGACTTGCCTAGTTAAATAAAGGTAACAACAAAAAAGTTTAGGAGTGATAAGATTCCAACCTTTGGGTTGCTACCCATCCACACCAACCACCCTCCTTTCTGTTTTGCCTTAATTAATTAACATATACTAAATTTAAGTGTCTTGGATTTACGTAAAGAATAATATAAAATGCACTGAGACCAGGTTGCGCCTTGACCTGGCTTAGTTCAGAGTGGCTACAATGTAAGGAATGCCACCGGTGGGTTGTAAAGATGAGAGTTGAAAATAGCGGATGCTAACAACAACTTGACTTGAGCTTTGTCTACTCTGACGTTTATACAAATGTAACCTAAGATGGTGTTTTAAAAAGCATTTTGGAAATAACAATTCTGAAATAAAATCTGGGGTCAATTGCTAGATCAAGACATTGCGTATTTGTGTACATAAAATTCTGTCTGAATCAAAGAGCTAGCAGAGTACGGAGTAAACTGTAAGCCAATAGGGTACTCAATAAAAACACTGCTGCCCGTGGGTCCTCTCTGTTAGAAACATCAATATCCAGAGAGCAAAGAACCTATAGTCATCACTTAATTACCTTATCACTGTGATTTAGGGGACGAGGTGAATGTTAAATAACTGTAAATCCTTATCTTTGACTTTGTGGGTGGTTTATGGCAGTTTCAACAGCAGCTCGGAGACAAAACGTCTATAACTGCAGCAGGATACACAATTTATAGCTTTATTACTCTTTGTCTAAAAGAGCAGAGAAACATATAATTGAAAGGAAGAGATAGTGGCTAGCTAGCGGCTCTGGGAGCTAGGGGGGACTGGAGGGGGGAAAGGGGATTGAGTATCATCATTGGTAGAGACATATCTCGGTGACAGGTTAATAGCAGAAGGGGCTTGCTCTTTATTTTTGGAGCTGCTACTCTTTATGAAATGAGCAAGATCCAATTTTCTGATTCATCTGCAAACATTCCTAAGTTAGACACCACACACACACACACACACACACACACACACACACACACACACACACACACACACACACACACGCGCGCGCACGCACACACACACACACACACACACACACACACACACACATGCACAATAGACACACACACATACACACACACACACACACCAGACACACATGCACAATAGACACACATGCACACACAGACACACACACACACACACACACACACAGACGTACACATGCACGCACCAACTCAACCTCATGTTTTCCCTCCTCACACACTATCCACCCATATTTCCACCCTGAGTGACACAAGGCAAATTGTTCTCACTGATAAGACCACAATGTACAGGGTAATGGGACTTAGGGGAGGAGTAAGTCACACAGAAAGGGGGTGACAGCGGACCAATAGATAGTCACGGCTTTCTCGTGAACCCTGAGGGGCCATTAGTGGAGAGGACTTCTTTGTTTGTCTAATGGTGAAAGGCCAGCCCATCCCAAATGGCACCCTATTCCCTATATAGTGCACTACTATAGACCAGAGCCCTATGGCACCCTATTCCCTATATAGTGCACTACTTCTGTCAAAAGTGCACTATAAAGGAATAAGGTACCATAAGTTATGCAACCTGAGCTTCTCTCTTCACCTGTGGACAAAGACATTTCTACTTTAGAAGTTGACCTGAAAGTCAAGTCAAGCTAAATTCTAAATACATTTTTTTGTGAATTACTCTGAAAATTACATGAAACTAAGACACTTTTTGCCGCCACTGCTTATCTTTATGAACTAACGGCCGTAGACATTTTCATCAGGAAGTAGATACTTAATGTGTTCAGTGGACTGTAGGAAAGGTCTCAGAGCCTCATCTCCAGAGCAGCCGTATAGGCCTGCAGCTCTGGCTGCGCGCTGCAGTCTAGCCGGAGGACAGAAAGGAATTATCTCTAATCTTCCACAGTGTTCAAACTGATTACCCCGAGCATGTGACAAGTTCAATAGAAGAGATTCCACATTAAAGTTCTTAAGGCAAATGCATATTGTAGCCATCACTGTGATGTGAGCCCCCCCCCCCATCCCATATCCCATTTAAACGGACAGATCAATTGTTGTTAGTCCTACCCCATAACTACACCTAGTATCTCCGACTAGAGCTGAGCGAGCAATGTGCCAATTAAAACCAAATATATTAATTTGTGTATTATGATGGCGGCACATGCATTTTCACAATTAATAAATTCCACCCCATCGAGTTGCGATTTAATTAGGAATTATGTAAATGGTATATGGCATGAATCATTTATGCTTTTTATTAGCTAAATGGGGGAACGGAATGTAAGCACATCACAATGATTTGAATTAACCCTCTCCAAATGTAGACAGCAGAAGTAACAAAATAATCAGAACGGCATACAGAACGGCATTGCTAATGGCAAAACACATTTCAGATTACAGATGAATAATTGACAAATAAAACTTGAATGGCTTTTAAAGGGCCAGATGTACTATACATTATATTTATCTGGTCTTCGAACCTGTTGCTGGATCCCAGGAAGAGTAGCTGCTGCCTTGGCAGGAACTAACGGGGATCCATAATAAACCCCAGGAAGAGTAGCTGCTGCCTTGGCAGGAACTAATGGGGATCCATAATAAACCCCAGGAAGAGTAGCTGCTGCCTTGGCAGAAACTAACGGGGATCCATAATAAACCCCAGGAAGAGTAGCTGCTGCCTTGGCAGGAACTAACGGGGATCCATAATAAACCCCAGAAAGAGTAGCTGCTGCCTTGACAGGAACTAATGGGGATCCATAATAAACCCCCAGGAAGAGTAGCTGCTGCCTTGGCAGGAACTAATGGGGATCCATAATAAACCCCAGGAAGAGTAGCTGCTGCCTTGACAGGAACTAATGGGGATCCATAATAAACCCCAGGAAGAGTAGCTGCTGCCTTGGCAGGAACTAACGGGGATCCATAATAAACCCCAGGAAGAGTAGCTGCTGCCTTGGCAGGAACTAACGGGGATCCATAATAAACCCCAGGAAGAGTAGCTGCTGCCTTGGCAGGAACTAACGGGGATCCATAATAAACCCCAGGAAGAGTAGCTGCTGCCTTGGCAGGAACTAACGGGGATCCATAATAAACCCCAGGAAGAGTAGCTGCTGCCTTGGCAGGAACTAACGGGGATCCATAATAAACCCCAGGAAGAGTAGCTGCTGCCTTGGCAGGAACTAACGGGGATCCATAATAAACCCCAGGAAGAGTAGCTTCTGCCTTGACAGGAACTAACGGGGATCCATAATAAACACCAGGAAGAGTAGCTGCTGCCTTGGCAGGAACTAACGGGGATCCATAATAAACCCCAGGAAGAGTAGCTGCTGCCTTGGCAGGAACTAACGGGGATCCATAATAAACCCCAGGAAGAGTAGCTGCTGTCTTGGCAGGAACTAATGGGGATCCATAATAAACCCCAGGAAGAGTAGCTGCTGCCTTGGCAGGAACTAATGGGGATCCATAATAAACCCCAGGAAGAGTAGCTGCTGCCTTGGCAGGAACTAATGGGGATCCATAATAAACCCCAGAAAGAGTAGCTGCTGCCTTGGCAGGAACTAACGGGGATCCATAATAAACCCCAGGAAGAGTAGCTGCTGCCTTGACAGGAACTAATGCCGATCCATAATAAACCCCAGGAAGAGTAGCTGCTGCCTTGGCAGGAACTAATGGGGATCCATAATAAACCTCAGAATGAGTAGCTGCTGCCTTGACAGGAACTAATGGGGATCCATAATAAACCCCAGGAAGAGTAGCTGCTGCCTTGACAGGAACTAATGGGGATCCATAATAAACCCCCAGGAAGAGTAGCTGCTGCCTTGGCAGGAACTAATGGGGATCCATAATAAACCCCAGGAAGAGTAGCTGCTGCCTTGACAGGAACTAATGGGGATCCATAATAAACCCCAGGAAGAGTAGCTGCTGCCTTGGCAGGAACTAACGGGGATCCATAATAAACCCCCAGGAAGAGTAGCTGCTGCCTTGGCAGGAACTAACGGGGATCCATAATAAACCCCAGGAAGAGTAGCTGCTGCCTTGACAGGAACTAATGCCGATCCATAATAAATACAAATACAAATAAAACAGTAATATTACATATTATGTTATGGAATATATAATATAATATGTATGGATTTGACTGGGTAAAAAGAATGAAGCAGAATAAGACTATCAACCTCCTCAACACCAGGTTTTGTCTCTCACTTCACTCTGTTGTCAAGATGATGCAGTATGAGTATATTTAGCTTGAAGAGGGCTGTCAAATCGAACCGTCAAGACTGCACTTTTGGATGAAGCCTTATTGCTCGCTCATCTGTCAATCAATGGAGAAAGACTCCTGCCAAAGTCAAATTGAAGAGTTGAGAGAAACGGAGTTGTCTGACAAGCTAACATTTCACAGTGAGAGCTGGGTAATAGAGAGGTATTTGAAGGGTATTCTGACAAGCTAACATTTCACAGTGAGAGCTGGGTAATAGAGAGGTATTTGAAGGGTATTCTGACAAGCTAACATTTCACAGTGAGAGCTGGGTGATAGAAAGGTATTTGAAGGGTATTCTGACAAGCTAACATTTCACAGTGAGAGTTGGGTGATAGAAAGGTATTTGAAGGGTATTCTGACAAACTAACATTTCACAGTGAGAGCCGGGTAATAGAGAGGTATTTGAAGGGTATTTGTATATACTTAACGGGTCCTCAGGAAAAGGGTTGTTTCTCAAATGGCACCCTATTCCCTACATAGTGCACTACGTTTGACCAGGGACCACTACGTAGAGAACAGGGTGCCGTTTGGGTAGCCGATGATAGGGTATAGCCTCTCTGATATGAATGAGGAAGTATTACCACACCACACACATACTGTAGATACATAGCATTTCAACAAAAGCACACTTGACTTGTAGGTTATGATTTACGCATGCCGTAAGCAACTCAGCTAGACTACATACCATACTGGTCAATATAGTCTTCCTGAATTTATTTGTATCTTTCATAACATATTGCGGTAAACCGTGGGGTGTTGGGTTGAGCGTGCAGTGATTAACACAGAGACCAGGAGGTTTTAGTCAGCAAACATGACTTTACTAGGCCATAAAATAAACATAACAAAGAAAATCCCATAGGCTTGGCTCGGTCCTTTTTTTGCAGCTTTGGCTCTGTCGGTCTCTCCCACAGTGCTCCTTTTATGTGGCCTCCACAGCTGTTTGGCACTTTCCCCTAATTACCTCCACTTGGAGCCATCCCTGTCAGGGTGCTCAGCTCATGTACTCCCAGCAGAGGGAGCCAACGTTGCAGCACGTGCCTCCCCTCTATTACCACCCCCCCAGGGTAGACCTCCTGGGATACCACAATATCAACACAGTTAGCTGGAGATACACTGTTTTTAAAAAAAAACTAGGCAAGTCACTTAAAAACAAATTCTTATTTACAATGATGGCCTAGGAAAAGTGGGTTAACTGCCTTGTTCTGGGGCAGAACGAAAAATGTTTACCTTGTCAGCTCAGGGATTCGATCTAGCAACCTTTCGGTTAGTGGCCCAGTGTTCTAACCACTAGGCTACCTGCCATGCCTACAGCCATTGAGGCCCTTCACTCCACTAGGAGCTGAAAGGAATGAGTCAAGTCCAGTAAGTCATAGCCACATCAAGTAGTAGCCTAAGACTGTAGAGATCGGAGAAATAGAACGGTATTCATGATGATATCCTTCACAGTAGCCTAAGACTGTAGAGATCAGAGAAATAGAACGGTATTCATGATGAAATCCTTCACAGTAGCCTAAGACTGTAGAGATCAGAGAAATAGAACGGTATTCATGATGATATCCTTCACAGTAGCCTAAGAGTGTAGAGATCAGAGAAATAGAACGGTATTCATGATGAAATCCTTCACAGTAGCCTAAGACTGTAGAGATCAGAGAAATAGAACGGTGTTCATGATGACATCCTTCACAGTAGCCTAAGACTGTAGAGATCAGAGAAATAGAATGGCATTCGTAATGATATCTTTCACACCACAGCAATTTCCCAGACATACAGAGGAGTAATGCATCCCACCTGGATTTGTTGTGTGATGGTGTGATATTGCCAACGGTTAGGGTTAGACTCCTCCAGACGTTTCCTCACCTCAGTGGGCCAGCTCTGTCTTTGAGCTCCCATGTTTGGTCCCCATGGAGAAATACTCTCTCAGAGAGACAGATTCTGTATTCAAGGTTGCAACTGGACAGGATGGAACCTGTAGACACTCAGACAGACAGATTCTGGAACTGTGTATCACTTCACGTGATTTGTATTTTATATTGGGAACTTTGTTACTCACCAGGTCTCTGAGATAATACTCTGCTATTCACAATGTATGAGGTCACAAAGTGGCATTCTCTCTCTCTCTCTCTCTCTCTCTCTCTCTCTCTCTCTCTCTCTTTCAGTAAATTAATTGGTGCTATTTGCACCCCTCTAGTGGCACACCTGGCAGCTGCTTGCCCTGACCTTTCTCCTGGGTACGAGAAATAATAATATAATTGGTTAGTCACTGTGTAATCCTGAGTTTATTCTGCCCTGTGCTTGTCAAAACTGAGGCAGATCATCATCCAAAGCTCTTAAAACTGAGGCATATCCTGAACTAATGCAGTCAATAATGATTTTAGATTATGTAATGACATAGTCATGGAGGCACTGACATTTTCAGTGTCTCCTCTCTCTTCCTCTCTCCCCCTCTCCCCTCCTCTCTCACCCTCTCTCTTCCCTCTTCTCCCCTCCTCTCTCCCCTCCTCTCTCACCCTCTCTCTCCCCTCCTCTCTCCCCTCCTCTCTCCCCTCCTCTCTCACCCTCTCTCTTCCCTCCTCTCTCCCCTCCTCTCTCCCCTCCTCTCTCACACTCTCTCTCTCCTCCTCTCTCATTCTCTCTCTCCTCCTCTCTCCCCTCCTCTCTCATCCCCTCTCTCCTCCTCTCTCATTCCCTCTCCCCTCCTCTCTCCTCCTCTCTCCCCTCCTCTCTCACCCTCTCTCTCCCCTCCTCTCTCATTCCCTCTCCCCTCCTCTCTCCCCTCCTCTCTCATCCCCTCTCCCCTCCTCTCTCATCCCCTCTCCCCTCCTCTCTCATCCCCTCTCCCCTCCTCTCTCATTCTCTCTCACCTCCTCTCTCCTCCCCTCTCTCCTCCTCTCTCATTCCCTCTCCCCTCTCATTCTCTCTCACCTCCTCTCTCTCCTCTCTCCTCCTCTCTCATTCCCTCTCCCCTCCTCTCTCATTCTCTCTCACCTCCTCTCTCATCCCCTCTCCCCTCCTCTCTCATCCCCTCTCTCCTCCTCTCTCATTCCCTCTCCCCTCCTCTCTCATTCTCTCTCACCTCCTCTCTCCTCCCCTCTCTCCTCCTCTCTCATTCCCTCTCCCCTCCTCTCTCATTCTCTCTCACCTCCTCTCTCTCCTCTCTCCTCCTCTCTCATTCCCTCTCCCCTCCTCTCTCATTCTCTCTCACCTCCTCTCTCATCCCCTCTCCCCTCCTCTCTCATCCCCTCTCTCCTCCTCTCTCATTCCCTCTCCCCTCCTCTCTCATTCTCTCTCACCTCCTCTCTCCTCCCCTCTCTCCTCCTCTCTCATTCCCTCTCCCCTCCTCTCTCATTCTCTCTCACCTCCTCTCTGTCCTCTCTCCTCCTCTCTCATTCCCTCTCCCCTCCTCTCTCATTCTCTCTCACCTCCTCTCTCTCCTCTCTCCTCCTCTCTCATTCCCTCTCCCCTCCTCTCTCATTCTCTCTCACCTCCTCTCTCATCCCCTCTCCCCTCCTCTCTCATCCCCTCTCCCCTCCTCTCTCATCCCATGTCTTACTCCTCCTCTCTCTCCCCCTCTCTCTCACCTCCTCTCTCCTCCCCTCTCTCCTCTTCTCTCATTCCCTCTCGCCCCTCCTCTCTCATTCCCTCTCCCCCTCTCTCACCCCCTCTCTCCCCCTCTCGCCCCTCATCTCTCATCCCCTCTCTCTACTCCTCCTCTCTCATTCCCTCTCCCCTCCTCACTCCCCTCCTCTCTCATCCCCCTCTTTCCCCTGAAGTTAATTATCTACACCATTTGTCTCTGACATAACGCCAGCTGCTCTTGACCTTGTGCTCATGTGTCTCAGAGCAGCAGATGTAAGGGAGTCGTCCCCCTCATGACTGGATTAACCGCTGATATGGGATGTGTGCATTCCAAATAGCACCCTATTCCCTACATAGTGCACTATTTTTGACCAGATCGAGCTCTATGGGCCCTGGTAAAAAGTGGTGCACTAAATAGGGAATAGGATGCCATTTGGGATGTAGCTATGGTGTGTGTCTGGCACTATTAGGATCCTACACAGGGCCCTGTGATGACGCCCCCCCCCCCCCCCGTCCTCCAGCCATCTCTCCATGCAGAGCCTCGTCTCTCGGTGGGAGCATGCTGTCACCACACTATCACACGTTATGGTTGTGGAACTAAAAGGTCCTGAGGAGAAGACTGCTATTCACTTCAGCCACAGATCAGAGATATCAGCTCCCACTGGCCTGCTGATCACCACACACAACACATACTGTATGTAACTGGGTCAAAATACCACAGAGGCAGAGAGTCCATCTATGTTACAATGTTGGCATGGACTTCACTGTGTAGCCTAGTGAAAAATCCTACTGCTTTTTAATACGATAGAAAATAACTCAACCAGCCGACATGCAAGAGCATATTGTCGATGCAATAACATTACATTTTTGTTAGGTGAAAGTAGCGGACCGACGGCCCAGTGGATATACATCTCCAACAATACAGTATACTGAACATTGACATGACAACAGCGCCCCTCTCTGTACGAAAGTATGCATCACATGTTGGTCATCCCCCCCTCCCAGCTATTTATTTTCTCATGATCACGTTACATGCGTCATGGATGCTCTAAAGATGTATTTCAGACAGTCACAAACAGGCCAGATGAACAAGGGGTTGAGGTAGGTAGGGTTAACCTGGATATTCTGTGATACAGAATCAACTGCAGGGTGACAGTGTCGTTACCCTCGTAAGGTATCTGAAATGACATCAAAAGGTAAATAATAGTCCACGGTTTCCATGGTTTCTGACTGTGCTGTGGTAGAAAAGTAAATAACTCCCTACCTGGGACACTGACTGTAGTCATTAAGATTATACAATTTTGCAATTCAACAATGACATTGCAAAATTATAGTAGTCTAGAATGATATGTTTTTTCTTTTTCTTCTTTTTGGACATGGCCTCACATATTCCTACTGGAACTATTGTCAAGACGAGTTTTACATTGAGTTCAAAATAAACACACTGCTCAAACTGACTGTCCTTGTTGGCCTCTGTGTTGTGATGACAACCAATGTGTCCACATTCTCTAAGTGTTGTTGTTTCTGTAACAGCAGGGTCCATGGATGTATGTTCCACAAACCAGAAATGGAATAGGATAGAGGGAACTGTCCGTAACACAATACAACAATTTACAGAGACCCCAGAAGCCTCACAACTTTGGTAACTATTACTAGGTCTTTGTGTAAAACTACCATGGTTATGAGCATATGATAAAGCAATACCATTATCTAGATTTGGTGAAGCAAGTGTTAAATTGATTATTCGTGGATTAGGGATCAGAGACCCTCCCTCCATCCCTCCCTTTTTCTCAGAGGCCATTTTATAACAGTGAACCACATAACTGGCACCACGCAGATTCGTAGTTCGTCGATTTCATCTCTTTATACGCGGTAAGTAGGTTACTTTTGGTGCTAAACGTGCTCCATGTGTGAAGATCAGTTTATTTCTTCATGTTGACGACGAACTTTGTACAAATCTTTCTGATAATTTTGCAGCCATAAGATATAATGATACGAAAATGTCAGTGTCTGAATGGAGTTGGATGACAAGTCAACAATTCAACAGTATCTTGCTCAAAGTAAAAAATGTGTTCAATTGCAGACCACTTGTGTCTATGGGCGTTATTGCCGTTGCGGTGGTTTTAGCACATGAACGGTCACGTGCACGCGCTAATTATTCATTTGACCTAGCACATTGTAATATAAGCGCAATTTGATATATTGTCCGTTCTTGTGTATGCATTATATTTAGGGTGCGCCACTATATTACAGCTCCGCGGTTACGTATAGCAAACAAGGAAACAGGTTGTTACACGTTAAGACGTCCTTGATCTGTCAAACGGTCAATGAATAAGCGAGGAGATACATTGTTACAATGTCTTTTCACAGTGTATCCAGAGAAGCATTGATCGGGTCCGCTACACTTGGGGTTGTCTTTGTGGCTGGTTATTACATTGGTAAGGGGGGGTAGAATCAACGTGCCGCCTTATCAATTTCATCACATGTCAAGATGACGTTGAACAGTCAAATATGACAGAGAGAGTCATCGTGTATTGTTTCCCATTATTGTGAAATTATCAAACACTTAAACCACATGATTGCTCCCTCCAGGCAAAAGAAGATCCACATTTTCCATGGACATCTTCAAGAGTCACTCTGGGGCAAAAGATAACCCCTTGATGCAGTATGTCCTCAATCATTCATTGAGGGAGCATCCGGCCCTGAAAAAACTCCGACTGGTAAGAAGGTCCGGATCTTCATTATCTAATATGTTCATATATTTGCCTAACAGTAGAAACTGTCCAAAGTCCATGGTGTCTGTCTTTTGCCACAAGGGGGAACCATTTATTATGTTGTACAAATCACATCAAATCTAATTTTATTTATCACGTGTGCTGAATACAACAGGTGTAGACCTTACAGTGAAATGCTCACTATCAAGCCCTTAACCAACAATGCAGTTTTAAGAAAAATAAGTGTTAAAGTATTTACAAAAATTAACTGAAGTAAAAAAATGTAAAAGAAAATAGACAAATAACGAGTAATTAAAGAGTAACAATAAAATAACAGTAGTGAGGCTATATATAGGGGGTACCAGTACAGAGTCAATGTGTGGGGGCACAGGCCAGTCGAGGTAATTGATGCAATATGTACAGTACCAGTCAAACGTTTTATTTTTTTACTATTTTCTACATTGGAGAATAATAGTGAAAACATAAACTATGAAATAACACATGGAATCATGTAGTAACAAAAAAAGTGTTAAACAAGTCAAAATATATTTTATATTTGAGATTCTTCAAAGTCGCCACCCTTTTCCTTGATGACAGCTTTGCACACGCTTGGCATTCTCTAAACCAGCTTCACCTGGAATGCAGTCTTGAAGGAGTTCCCACATATGCTGAGCACTTGTTGGCTGCTTTTCCTTCACTCTGCGGTCCAACTCATCCCAAACCATCTCAATTGGGTTGAGGTCAGGTGATTGTGGAGGCCAGGTCATCTGATGCAGCATTCCACCCTTCTTGGTCAAATAGCCCTTACACAGCCTGGAGGTGTGTTGGGTCATTGTCCTGTTGAAAAACAATACAAATAAAAAGCCCAAACCAGATCGGTGTAGAATGCTGTGGGAGCCATGCTGGTTAAGTGTTCCTTGAATTCTACATAAATCACAGACAGTGTCACCAGCAAAGCACCCCACACCATCACACCTCCTCCTCCATGCTTCATGGTGGGAACTACACATGCGGAGATCATCCGTTCACCTACTCTGCGTCTCACAGACACGTCGGTTGGAACCAAAAATCTCCAATTTGGACTCATCAGACCAAAGGACAGATTTCCACCGGTCTAATATCCATTGCTCGTGTTTTTTGGCCCTTTCAAGTCTCTTATTATTATTGGTGTCCTTTAGTAGTGGTGTCTTTGCAGCAATTCGACCATGAAGGCCTGATTTCACGCAGTCTCCTCTGAACAGTTGATGTGTCTGTTACTTGAACTCTGTGAAGCATTTATTAGGGCTGCAATTTCTGAGGCTGGTAACTCTAATGAACGTATCCTCTGCAGCAGAGGTAACTCTGGGTCTTCCTTTCCTGTGGCAGTCCTCATGAAATCCAGTTTCATCATAGCGCTTGATGGATTTTACGACTGCACAATGCAAATAGTCCGGGTAGCCATTTGATTAGCTGTTCATGAGTCTTATGGCTTAGGGGTAGAAGCTGTTAAGAAGCCTTTTGGACCTAGACTTGGCACTCTGGTATCGCGCGGTAGCAGAGAGAACAGTCTATGATGTGGGTGACTGGAGTCTTTGACAATTTGTACAACCTTCCTCTGACACCGCCTGGTATAGAGGTCCTGGATGGCAGGAAGCTTGGCCCCAGTGATGTACTGGGCTGTACGCACTACTCTCTGTAGTGCCTTGCGGTCGAATGCCAAGCAGTTGCCATACCAGGCAGTGATGCAACCAGTCAGGATGCTCTTGATGGTGCAGCTGTAGAACTTTTTGAGGATCGGAGGACCAATTCAAAATTTTTGGCACCACACTGCCAGGTCTCTGATCTCCTCCCTATAGGCTATCTTATCGTTGTCGGTGATCAGGCCTACCACTGTTGTGTCATCGGCAAGCTTAATGATGGTGTTGGAGTCGTGCTTGGCCATGCAGTCGTAGGTGAACAGGGAGTACAGGCGGGGACTGAGCACACACTCTCTGTTCACAAGTGTCTGGGTCTGAGACTTGTAAATATAAATGTACACTTAGTAAACAGGCTGTTTATCATGTTAACTTTTCTATTTTTGGAGAAAAACTAAACATGAACATCTCCTTTCTTCTGTTTTATCTTCCAGAGGACGATGGATGATTCCTGGAACTTCATCATGGTTGCCGCTGAGCAGTCTCAGCTGATGGCTAACCTGGCAAGACTCATCAAAGCCAAAAAAGCTATAGAAATCGGTAAACATGATTCACATTAAACTCTTTATCACATGTAATAATCTCTTCTCACTAGTTTCTGTAGCCTAGGATTTTATTTAATGTTGCTATCACCACCAATAACATAGTGTAATTCTAGTCCATATTGGCTCGCAAAAATAAATACTGTTTTTATGTAAAACATTTACTGTATACGAGTATCATAATACTTGTTTTATTTGTCTTCCCTGTAGGAGTATACACAGGGTACAACACTCTGAGCATAGCGCTGGTTCTGCCAGACGACGGGAAGATGGTGGCCTGTGACATCAAAGACGAATACCCCAACATCGGCAAACCCTTCTGGAAAGAGGTGATATGTGGATTTGTGTTTGCTTTCTCTGACACACCAGTGCTACGCGACCTACTGTTGACGTAACTCTTTTAGACAGGCATTTCAGCGAGCTGGCAGAATCATTTGATTGACTATATGTCATCTCTCACACCATTGTAGTGATTCTGGCGTGTGCAGGCCAGATATGGGTGTATTTGTAAGGGATAGCACCCCTAGCCTTGTCAAGCTCCCCAGGTAACAAGTTACATTCTGAAACTATTTTATTCACATTAGCCTCGTCCCAGATCTGTTGTCTCCTTCTATAGCCTGGTCCCAGATCTGTTTGTGCTCTTGCCAACTCCTTTGCTGTAATTGTTGGCATGATGGAAATAGTTGGCATGATGAAACAGACTGGCACTCAAGCTACATTTTCAAGTAAACCTAAATGCATGCTCTTCAACCGATTGCTGCCCGCACCTGCCCGCCCGTCCAGCATCACTACTCTGGACGGTTCTGACTTAGAATATGTGGACAACTACAAATACCTAGGTGTCTGGTTAGACTGTAAACTCTCCTTCCAGACTCACATTAAGCATCTCCAATCCAAAATTAAATCTAGAATCGGCTTCCTATTTTGCAACAAAGCCTCCTTCTCTCATGCTGCCAAACATGCCCTCGTAAAACTGACTATCCTACCAATCCTTGACTTCGGCGATGTCATTTACAAAATAGCCTCCAACACTCTACTCAACAAATTGGACACAGTCTATCACAGTGCCATCCGTTTTGTCACCAAAGCTCCATATACTACCCACCACTGCGACCTGTATGCTCTCGCTGGCTGGCCCTCACTTCATATTCATCGCCAAACCCACTGGCTCCAGGTTATCTACAAGTCTCTGCTAGGTAAAGCCCCGCCTAATCTCAGCTTACTGGTCACCATAGCAGCACCCATCCGTAGCACGCGCTCCAGCAGGTATATCTCACTGGTCACCCCCAAAGCCAATTCCTCCTTTGGTCGTCTTTCCTTCCAGTTCTCTGCTGCCAATGACTGGAACGAACTGCAAAAATCACTGAAGCTGGAGACTCATATCTCCCTCACTAGCTTTAAGCACCAGCTGTCAGAGCAGCTCACAGATCACTGCACCTGTACATAGCCCATCTGTACATTGCCCATCTGTAAATAGCCCATCCAACTACCTCATCCCCATACTGTTATTTATTTATTTTGCTCCTTTGCACCCCAGTATCTCTACTTGCACATTCATCTTCTGCATCTATCACTACAGTGTTTAATTGCTAAATTGTAATTATTTCGCCACTATGGCCTATTTATTGCCTTACCTCCCTAATCTTACTTCATTTGCACACACTGTATATAGAATGTTCTATTGTGTTATTGACTGTACGTTTGTTTATTCCATGTGTAACTCTGTGTTGTTGTTTGTGTCGCACTGCTTTTCTTTATCTTGGCCAGGTCGCAGTTGTAAATAAGAACTTGTTCTCAACTGATTTACTTGGTTAAATAAAGGTGAAATTAAAAATAAAACAATAAAAAAAAATACATTTGCATGGCATCAGAAAAGCTGTCTCACTGGGCTAAGAACTAGCTGCACCTCGATGGGTGAGCAGCTTGATGGGTGAGCACCTCGATGGGTGAGCACCTCTGGGTGTGCAGCTTGATGGGTGAGCACCTCGATGGGTGTGCACCTCGATGGGTGTGCACCTCGATGGGTGTGCACCTCGATGGGTGTGCAGCTCGATGGGTGTGCAGCTCGATGGGTGTGCAGCTCGATGGGTATGCAGCTTGATGGGTATGCAGCTTGTTATGGTTGTTGCTTTTTATGGAGCTAAGATAACAAGCACAAAACACTGTTATGAAAAAAAATACCTTTAAGTTCATCATTAATCCCATAGCTGTGAACCTGTAGATGTACACTACTGATATTCTGGACTTTACAAAAAAATATATAAACTCAGACATGCTTTTTCACAGTTCCTCCTCAAAATCAATTCAAGTTTTTGAGAGACTGGTTGTGTGCTAGATTGATGGGAATGTGAAAGTAATCTGATCCATCATAGAGTCTGTCAGAGCATCCATTACTAATGGTCTCACCTGATAACAGACGTTCTCACCTACCACCTTCAAGAAAAGCCCTTCTTGTCGACATTGTAAGCAGAGTAGAAAATTGGTGTCAGAAAAAGTCATGCGTAACCATGCATAACTCATCCACCAGGTCTACCTCTGTGCTTTCTTTGCAGGCTGGAGTGGCACAGAAAATAGATCTACGCATCCAGCCGGCATTGAAAACTCTAGGTATAGTAATAACATGTTTATAACAGATCTATTACAAACAACACAATGAACAAATGTATTCACACTCACTCCTCTTCCTCAGATGACCTCCTGGCCAATGGCGAGGCCGAGACATTTGACTTCGTCTTCATCGATGCAGACAAAGCAAACTATGACAACTACTATGAAAAATCCCTCCAGCTAGTGAGGAAAGGAGGCATTATTGCCATTGATAACGTGAGTGTTTCAATATGAGGGCTGTAGTCTCAAATCACATGGACAGCCGTAAGCAACTAAAAGATATCGCTTAGAAATGTCCTTGTTTTTGAAAGAAAAGCCAATTTTTTTGTCCAGTAAAATAACATCAAATTGATCAGAAATACAGTGTAGACATTGTTAATGTTGTAAATGACTATTGTAGCTGAAACGGCTGATTTTTATATGTAATATCTACATAGGCGTACAGAGGCCCATTATCAGCAACCATCACTCCTGTGTTCCAATGGCACGTTGTGTTAGCTAATCCAAGTTGATCATTTTAAAAGGCTAATTGATTATTAGGGTAGCCTAGTGGTTAGAGCATTGGACTAGTAACCGAAAGGTTGCAAGGTACAAATCTGTCGTTCTGCCCCTGAACAAGGCAGTTAACCCACTGTTCCTAGGCCGTCATTGAAAATAAGAATTTGTTCTTAACTGACTTGCCTTTTGCAATTATGTTTGCACAGCTGAAAATTGTTGTCCTGAGTTAAAGAAGCAATAAAACTGGCCTTCTTTAGACTAGTTGAGTATTTGGCGCATCAGCGTTTTGTGGGTTCGATTACAGGCTCAAAATGGCCAGAAACAAAACCCGCAAAACACCAGTCTCAACGTCAACAGTGAAGAGGCGACTCCTGGATGCTGGCCTTCTAGGCAGAGTTCCTCTGTCCAGTGTCTGTGTTCTTTTGCCCATCTTAATCTTTTCTTTTTATTGGCCAGTCTGAGATATGGCTTATTGTTTGCAACTCTGCCTAGAAGACCAGCATCCCGGAGTCGCCTCTTCTCTGTTGACATTGAGACTGGTGTTTTGCGGGTACTATTTAATGAAGCTGCCAGTTGAGGACTTGTGAGGCGTCTGTTTCTCAAACTAGACACTCTAATGTACTTGACCTCTTGTTCAGTTGTGCACCGGGGCCTCCCACTCTTTATTCTGGTTAGAGATCATTTCTAAGTTCTTTGTTTCTGGCCATATTGATCCTGTAATCGAACCCACAAATGTTGATGCTCCAAATACTCAACTAGTCTAAAGAAGGCCAGTTTTATTGCTTCTTTAATTAGAACAACAGTTTTCAGCTGTGCTAACATAATTGCAAAAGGGTTTTCTAAGGATCAATTAGCCTTTTAAAATGATAAACTTGGATTAACTAACACAACGTGCCATTTGAACACAGGAGTGATGGTTGCTGATAATGGGCCTCTGTACACCTATGTAGATATTCCATTCAAAATCAGCCATTTCCAGCTACAATAGTCATTTACAACATTAACAATGTCTACACTGTATTTCTGATCAATTTTATGTTATTTTAACTGCTTTTTTTTTTATTTTTTAAAAAGGACATTTAAGTCACCCCAAACTTTTGAATGGTAATATATATATATATATATATATATATATACTGCTCAAAAAAATAAAGGGAACACTTAAACAACACATCCTAGATCTGAATGAAAGAAATAATCTTATTAAATACTTTTTTCTTTACATAGTTGAATGTGCTGACAACAAAATCACACAAAAATAATCAATGGAAATCCAATTTATCAACCCATGGAGGTCTGGATTTGGAGTCACACTCAAAATTAAAGTGGAAAACCACACTACAGGCTGATCCAACTTTGATGTAATGTCCTTAAAACAAGTCAAAATGAGGCTCAGTAGTGTGTGTGGCCTCCACGTGCCTGTATGACCTCCCTACAACGCCTGGGCATGCTCCTGATGAGGTGGCGAATGGTCTCCTGAGGGATCTCCTCCCAGACCTGGACTAAAGCATCCGCCAACTCCTGAACAGTCTGTGGTGCAACGTGGCGTTGGTGGATGGAGCGAGACATTCAGGTCTGGGGAACGGGCGGGCCAGTCCATAGCATCAATGCCTTCCTCTTGCAGGAACTGCTGACACACTCCAGCCATATGAGGTCTAGCATTGTCTTGCATTAGGAGGAACCCAGGGCCAACCGCACCAGCATATGGTCTCACAAGGGGTCTGAGGATCTCATCTCGGTACCTAATGGCAGTCAGGCTACCTCTGGCGAGCACATGGAGGGCTGTGCGGCCCCCCAAAGAAATGCCACCCCACACCATGACTGACCCACCGCCAAACCGGTCATGCTGGAGGATGTTGCAGGCAGCAGAACGTTCTCCACGGCGTCTCCAGACTCTGCCACGTCTGTCACGTGCTCAGTGTGATCCTGCTTTCATCTGTGAAGAGCACAGGGCGCCAGTGGCGAATTTGCCAATCTTGGTGTTCTCTGGCAAATGCCAAACGTCCTGCACGGTGTTGGGCTGTAAGCACAACCCCCACCTGTGGACGTCGGACCCTCATACCACCCTCATGGAGTCTGTTTCTGACCGTTTGAGCAGACATATGCACATTTGTGGCCTGCTGGAGGTCATTTTGCAGGGCTCTGGCAGTGCTCCTCCTGCTCCTCCTTGGACAAAGGCGGAGGTAGCGGTCCTGCTGCTGGGTTGTTGCCCTCCTACGGCCTCCTCCACATCTCCTGATGTACTGGCCTGTCTCCTGGTAGCGCCTCCATGCTCTGGACACTACGCTGACAGACACAGCAAACCTTCTTGCCACAGCTCGCATTTATGTGCCATCCTGGATGAGCTGCACTACCTGAGCCACTTGTGTGGGTTGTAGACTCCGTCTCATGCTACCACTAGAGTGAAAGCACCGCCAGCATTCAAAAGTGACCAAAACATCAGCCAGGAAGCATAGGAACTGAGAAGTGGTCTGTGGTCACCACCTGCTGAACCACTCCTTTATTGGGGGTGTCTTGCTAATTGCCTATAATTTCCACCTGTTGTCTATTCTATTTGCACAACAGCATGTGAAATTTATTGTTAATCAGTGTTGCTTCCTAAGTGGACAGTTTGATTTCACAGAAGTGTGATTGACTTGGAGTTACATTGTGTTGTTTAAGTGTTCCCTTTGTTTTTTTGAGCAGTGTGTGTATATATACACATTAGAATGATGATGCTGCTCTGTGCTTTAGGTTCTGTGGAGTGGGAAGGTGGTGAACCCTGCAGCTGATGACATTGACACCCAGGCCATTGACAAGCTGAACAAGAAGTTGTACCGGGATGTCAGGATCAACATCAGCATGCTCACTGTGGGAGACGGTGTGACACTGGCCTTCAAACTCTAACACTATGTAGGAATGGGAGATTGGCCAACACTGGTCTGTACTATAGTATCGAAATAGTGACAAGTGGCTTTGGGTTATGATTGACCAACACTGGCCTTTACTGTGGTAAACTGTAGTACCCAATTACTGAGAAGTAGCTTTACGGTATGATAATCAAATGGTACAAGTGCTGACTTTTCAAATTGTTGTTTATATGTCATTAAATTCATGTGTGTAATGCTGCCCTTGAATATATGTGACCTGAAAAGGTTTAAATGAAAGAACTAGGACTGTCGGAGTTAATCAGGTAACTTTGTAATTTTAGTGCACTTTTTAAAAAAAATCATTTTTTAATATCATTGTCTGAAAGCATTCAAAAACATACCTCTAAAAACAAGTGAAATGTCTGCTTTCTCAATTTACATCATTTTGCCAACCGCTACTTTAGATAAAAAAAGAATATTGACATCTTAATTTTATGAAAAATCTTAAATCACACCTTCATTTGAGCAAATTCTGAAGATGTGATAATTCACAGCAAACCCTGTGATTAAATAAAACTTGATGGCCCTAGAAAGGACCAAAGTAATGTAATGTTTACAGTTCTACACATATTGTACTCAGGTGAGTCATACTTTCACTGTTAAGGTTGTTTTAAATGTCCATTATGTTTGAGCTGTACATTAAATTGTAAAACAAGTGACTTGTCATGTACAGTTTCATGTTGTCCAACCGTGTGAAGGCACCATGACATATCCAAGAACAAAGGACTGACTTGTTTAAAGACTTTATTGTAAAGGTAGACATAGACAAGTGGACTTGGTTTCTGGTTTCCCAGTCATATCATTTATACACAGCTAAGGGAAGGTGGAGGATTCGCTCAGTTATAATAGTTTCCCCTTTTCCTTTCTAATGACACCCAGAAAATCCCATTTGGCAATGTCGTGCAAGTTATATTACCGTGTTCAACTAGGAAACAGGTTAGGTAATCAAGATCGTATGGGTCTGCCAAAGACCGCAGAATGGGTGGCGAAGCAGTAAGCATAATTAATTAACATGTCCTCAAGAATATGATCTAAATAGATCATCACCCAATAGAATAGAGGTTTAAGGTCTCTAGAATACGTGATGAACATTCTGAGTCGTCCTGACAACAGGCAAAGCGTTGCTAACCGAAGGCTACTATATGTGCAAATGAAACAGGGAAAGAAAGGATATAAATTAAGATATAATATAATTTGCTAGTGTGCAAAACAACAGTTCAGGATTGTCACATAATGACAACATAACATTGTTATTATATATAGAATTAAATCAAAGTATACATCTTAATATAACCCTCCTCGGATTGTCCGAGCCAAACCAATAAAACAAACGTAAAACATGCAGAATGAACACGCTCTTTGAGAAGGAGGATGTATTTCACTAGTGGTACAGTACAGGAATACATGACTGAATACATAACACGCTTAGTAGTACTGGGCTACTGTTCATAGGACACACAGGATGACTGAGTACAAACCAATACATAACAGGCTTAGTAGTACTGGGCTACTGTTCATAGGACACACAGGATGACTGAGTACAAACCAACTGAAAGGAAATGACAGTGGCTGATAAGTCAGGGATCCATCTAACTGACAGAACTGAGGGCTATGTTGAGGATGTTTTAGATTAGATTCATCACTTTCCTTTGAGACATCCCTTACTGGTTGTTGGGTTGGAAATAAATAAGGCCAAATTCTTCTGATATTCCCTCAAATATTCAAATATGAAGACTTCACTAGAAAGGATAGCTAGATACTTATGCCTCTAGCTCCAGGCCCAGTCCCAGTTTGTGGCCACCGGCGTTGATGCTCTTACCATCGACCAGTGCAGACAGGACAAGTTTCATACCTGCAGAACAGGAAAAATAAATAACTTAGCTACAATAATCCACTTTGGTGATGGCTGGCAGTGCTATTGCACAGTAGTGAGCCAGTTCTTACCTGGTCGCAGCGTCTGGGTATAGCCCACTCCCACCAAGCTGGCATTGTTAACTTTAGCCTGGAAAATATAACAAAGACATACAATTAACAATGGAATACAACGGGTTATGATAATTATTGGCATTGCGTAAGAACGTCACTTAATTGTCCAGTTACTTCCTAAAATATCTCATTTGACACAACCCATTCCCATTTAATAAACTACTAATCCTGCAGAACCAGTCTGAATATTAAACAGCCGTCAGGCTGATAAACAAGACAACCAAAAGAGCAGCACTCACAGATATGGAGGCACTGGAGTCCAGCTGATACTTGGCAGCGATGCCAAAGCGCGTGCTGTTGCTGCCTGCTGTCCAGGCCAGGTTCACAGCAGTCTCCAGCTTGTCATTCACCTTCTGGTAAATGGACCCTCCAAACTCTGTGCCATCATTACTGGGATATAGGACATAAACATACATATTGTGTTATCCTTGTCTGATGAAAAGCCCTTTTTGTTTAATAATAACTCAACAAAAGATGAACTGAAATGCTCAAATCAACCTACAACCTATTAAAAATCGATGTAATCGATGTAACTTGTTAAAAATCGATACAACCTATTAAAAATCGATGTAACCATAGTTACCAATAAGCACAAAGGTGACCATCTTTCTAGTAGAAACACAGTCATACTTTTCACTTCACTGCTGAGACACAAGTCCTCCAAAAATACAATCCATATGAAGCTTACACATTGGTGTGCAGCTGGAAATCTCCCGTCTTGTAGCCAACAGCGAAGTTGCTCTGGGTCATTTTGGACTTCGCCGTGTCGAAGGTCATCTGGTAGCCTGCCAGCCATCCCTCATATCCGGCCACTGCTGCCCCATGGATGGCCGGGCCGGCAAAGTCGAAGTCTACATCCACGCCCAAGTTGACGTATTCACGCTTATACGCAGTCTTCACCTTACCACTCTTCTTGCTGTTAGAAGGAGAATAGAGGAGGAAAATAGGATTAATAAACATCAGTCTCATATTTCTGTTGTTCCAGTTCAGTCATCACTGATTATTTTCAACAAAGGAAGATTGGTGGTGGACTATGCAGTGCTGAACATGCATGATAAATGTTATCCACCTCAGGGTTTCAATGACTGGTGAGAAACATTTAGTTGTGCTTGAAACTAAAAAAGCCACAACCCTTACCCAGAATTAGGTGAGAACTGGGTGTCGAACGTAAGTTTCAGTCCTTTGGTGATCTATGGAAGAAAAAAAACTAAGCATAACTGAATAGAAAGCTTACAAATTACAGTATAGACTGGTTTCTCCTCTCTACCTGGTCTTCAACAGTGATCTCAGTCCCCAGAGTGTTGTCTGTGGTCCACTTCTCTGTAAACGTCAGGCCGTATTCAGCCCATTTGTACTTGGTCTCCAGGTTGCCATTGACTTTGCTGGTGTCAGTGTTGGATGAGCCAGAGGTTTTGAATTCCTAAATAACAATAATGACAGACTTAGCACGCCTATATCTTGCTATGGAGGACCAGAATGTACAGTAGCCCTGGCAGGGTTGAAAAGCCAAACTCACCACTCCACTTGAAGACTTAGTCTTGACATCAAGTTTCACCAATCCAAAACCTAATAAAAGAACAAACCATAACATTCAGAACACCACATGTTCCATTACATATTAAGGTAGTGGCGTTAACCTTGTTTTGATTAGCATCTCCTTAACATTTAAATACTTGCCAAATGGACTACTACATGGAGAATACTGATCCAGTCGGCCCAATTGTGACATGTCTTGAACAAATTGAATGCCCGGGTGTAATGTTAACTTCCTTGTAAAATGTCATGTCAGTGTGAAATGTGTTCTGTGCATTGATGGAAACATTCCCTTACGGGCTCAAGAGAGGCCAAACGAAAGTGATGTGAACGTTTAAGTTGTCAGAAGAGGTCCCTGTTACATTAATGTCAATGTGTGTCCTGCTCATCATTCCTACAGGGGTAAACCAACCAGTTTCAAAGACATTTACCATATCCTTTGTTGAAGATGTCCTTTGCAGATTTACCAAGGTCACCATATGATGGAGGGACAGCCATTCTACCTGTGACAAGAAGGAAAATGGCAGATGTCAAATTATGCTATCATAGTACTACTGACCGAGTTCAGCATGTAGCCTATTGCAGCAAATGTAGGACATAGATGGTATTGCCACAAAGGGATAGTCCTAACATGCATGTTGTTCGCCATTTATTAACTAGTAGCAGTGTACTCCACCACCAAGTAACTGATCAGATAATAGGGAATGTACGGATCATCTCCTCGTAGGAGTGTGAACACATTTTATGGGATATAGCCAGGGCTACACAACCATCTCTACACACGTAAAGCTTTGAAGAACAAGGTTATCTGCAAGCAGCCATCTTGACGTCGATATTAGCACGTCAAAAGCCCCTGCCAAGTCTCAAGTTGTTTGCTTGCCTAGCTAGCTACAGTAGATCGTTACAATATGCAATATCAATGTGACTTGCGGCTGGTTCAATGAAAGTCAAGTTAGCTAGCTAGTAGCCGTTAGCAAAATAGCTAGCCGGCGAGCAAGTTAACAAGCCATTACATCACAGACAGGGATTTGCTCACAGCAGCAATCTGTTCTCTCAACTTGAACTAGACAATAAGACGTAGCTAGGTAACTAGGCAATGGCACATCATATTTCGACCTCGAATAAAAGTCCAAATGTAATTAGTTATACTGTAGTTAATATGTCAAAGATCGGGACATGTATTTACCCTTGACAATGGACTAACGTTAGCTAGTTAGCTATCCATGTAACGTTAGCTATCTGGCTACAGATTTCTCAGCGCTGGATCCCGGCCACATCCCCTACCTAGCTAACGTTTAGCTAGTTAGCTGGCAAGCAAGGTACCTAATTAGATAGCAAACAGAACTATGGCAATTACTTACTGGAAGTTTTGCGTTGGTGCAGATAGTTGGTTCGTTGTTTTCAAGCAGTTTCTAACACCGCGTCGCGACAGTCCTATCCAGCTGGAGGGCGATGAAGGAGAAACAGCGAAAGCAAAACAACCTCTCATGACCCCAGGATCGCAGGACCCTATAAATATAGGTGTTCGTTTTTTTGCCTGTCTAAATCAAAGTAGGATGACTGAGTTCTGGGTTTATTTGAGTATTTCTATGTCCATATTTAATAATTTTGTTAATACAAGACTGAAACACTTTAACATTTGTGTATTAATTTACTTAATACAATTGTCTTTACAAATAATACACCTGGCAGCTGGAAGATGTCTTTATCACCATAGAAACCACGGTGCTTTACCTAACACGATAGGTCTAGCAGCTAGCTAATAATATCAAATCAAATTGTATTTGTCACATGCGCCGCATACAACAGGTGTAGACCTTGCAGTGAAATGCTCACTATCAAGCCCTTAACCAACAATGCAGTTTTAAGAAAAATAAGTGTTAATTAAAAAAATAAGTAAAAAAAAATGTAATTTGAATTTAAGAGCAGCAGTAAAAATAACAATATACAGGGGCTATACAGGGGGTCAATATTCGGGGGCACAGGTTAGTCGAGATAATTGAGGTAATATGTACATGTAGGTAGAGTTAAAGTGACTATGCATAGATAATAAACAGTAGCAGCAGTGTAAAGGGAGGGGGGGGGGACAATACAAATAGTCTGGGTAGCAATTTGATTAGCTGTTCAGGAGTCTTTTGTCTTGGGGGTAGAAGCTGTTTAGAAGCCTCTTGGACCAAGACTTGGCGCTCCGGTACCACTTGCCGTGCGGCAGCAGAGGGAACAGTCTAAGACTAGGGTGGCTGGAGTCTTTGACAATTTTTAGGGCCTTCCTCTGACACCGCCTGGTATAGAGGTCCTGGATGGCAGGAAGCTTGGCCCCAATGATGTACTGGGCTGTACGCCTTACCCTCTGTAGTGCCTTGCGGTTGGAAGCTGAGCAGTTCCATACCAGTCAGGATGCTCTCGATAGTGCAGCTGTATAACTTTTTGAGGATCTGAGGACCCACGCCAAATCTTTTCAGTTTCCTGAGGGGGAATAGGCTTTGTCGCGCCCTTTGCACGACTGTCTTGGTTTGTTTGGACCATGATAGTTTGTTGGTGATGTGGACACCAAGGAACTTGAAGCACTCAACCTGCTCCATCGATGAGAATGGCGGCGTGCTCAGTCCTCTTTTTCCTGTAGTCCACAATCATCTCCTTTATCTTGATCACGTTGAGGAAGAGCTTGTCATCCTGGCACCACATGGCCAGGTCTCCGACCTCCTCCCTATAGGCTCTCTCATCGTTGTCGGTGATCAGGCCTACCACTGTTGTGTCATCGGAAAACTTGGTGTTGGAGTCGTGCCTGGCCATGCTGTCATGAGTAAACATGAGTACAGGAGGGGACTGAGCACACACCACCGAGGGGCCCCCGTGTTGAGGATCAGCGTGGCGGATGTGTTGTTACCTCCCCTTTACACCTCCGGCGGCCAGTCAGGAAGTCCAGGATCCATTTGCAGAGGGAGGTGTTTAGTCCCAGGATCCTAAGCTTAGTGATGAGCTTTGAGGGCACTATGGTGTTGAACGCTGAGCTGTAGTCAATGAATAGCATTCTCACATAGGTGTTCCTTTTGTCCAGGTGGGAAAGGGCAGTGTAGAGTGCAATAGAGATTGCATCACCTGTGGATCTGTTGGTGCGGTATGCAAATTGGAGTGGGTCTAGGTTTTCTGGGATAATGGTGTTGATGTGAGCCATGACCAGCCCTTCAAAGCATTTCATGGCTACAGACGTGAGTGCTATAGGTCAGTAGTCATTTTGGCAGGTTACTTTAGTGTTCTTGGGCACGGGGACTATGGTGGTCTGCTTGAAACATGTTGGTATTACAGACTCAGTCAGGGACAGGTTGAAAATGTCAGTGAAGACACTTGCCAGTTGGTCAGCACATGCTCAGAGTACACATCCTGGTAATATGTCTAGTAGTCATCTTTTCTCTGTACAGTTTGAGGTTTGCATTTTGTTGACAGCTGGATTAGCAACTATAACAGGGGCTGTCAAACACTTCAAAAACCCTTAACTGGAAGAATTCTGCATGGTAAGGAATTACACGAACTGAGCTGTGATTAAATAAACATTTGCTGGAGCTGATCACTGTGCTGCTAGCTGAGGGCTGCAGTGTGGTTGGAGAAAGCTTTTGGTGGTCAAAACAGAAACCAGTGGTCTAGCTAACTAAAAACAGTAAACACTGAATCAGCACCGTCAGAGGACTTGACCTGAAGTGGTACTAACTAAGCTAATAAGATCAGGCTGAACAGACATGCTGGTTTTCCATTGCAGACAGACCTGGCATGTAAACTCAGTAGTAGGTTAAATCCATGATTAGACACTGGACCTCAGACACAGTAGGAACCATGGCCATCAACTGGACGGGATTTCAAAAATGTAAACTGCTCGGGATAGCTCTGAGCCGATTCCCAGAATCCACTGTAATCCACTGCACTCTGGCTCTATCCCGTGCAGATGTGTCACCATGTCCTCTAACCGTGTAGCTAACTGAATTACAGCCTTGCCCACAGTGCTCCAGGGTGACTTTTCACTAGGTAAAGATTTAAGATCAGCTTCCCCTCCCCAATACTAACTTTAACCATTTGTAGGGAAACTGCAACAAGGTCAGCATATAGGGACAATGTCACACTACACTCACAAACCCTTCTCTTCTGAAGAATCACATCATTGATGTCAACTGTTTAATGACGGTAAAGACATGTCATTTGCAGGACATTAATTAACCCAATACAACCACACTTTGTCTGATTGCTACATTTCAAATGGTAGCCAATTACTGCATCTTGGAGGTATGCAACACACCATTATAACCACACCAGTGTTAAGGATTAGTAACAATTTATTAGAGGGGGTTAAAAATGACAATAACAAATACATGAGAGAAAAGTCATAATTCTCCTGTACATATCTAAAAAAAAATTAAAAAAATCTTAGCAGCAAATGATAGATTTGCAGTTAGCACGAGCTGGCATTAGTCAAACCAGAAGTTCAATGCATTACTTTATTTGGGGGGGGGGTAATAAAAAGATTCATAGCATGTAAGGGATCTAGTAACTATTCCACAGCTGAAATTCCAAATAAAACATGGGATGAGATGAGACTTAACCCACTGGACACAAACCGGTAGAATCAACATAAAAAAAATCTATGACGTAGAAACAAATGTGATGATGAATCAAGGTGGAAAACTGATCCGATTCTCAAGTCATCAACATAAAAGGAATTTGGAAAATGTGTCCTTTTTTCACCTAACTTATATCCAATGACATGGTTCAAATATAGATTTTCTTACATTGAGTTGTCAACTTGCGTGAATTCAATCAAATGTAGGATAAAAACTAGACGTTGAACTGACATCTTTGCCCAGTAAAGTAATACTTAATTGTCTTACAAAAGTGGTTTGTAACCAATAATGGCCATTTCAGATCTGATTAGAGGGACTGTGTGGGGTGGGGGTTTGTGTTGGTTGGAATTTGTTTTAATGATTTGGGTGAGAGGGTGATTCTGAAAATCAAGCCTATACATAAAAGCACATTGTGTTTTAAACAAATATATTTCCTCACAACTGTAAACATATTCCTGTTCAAGTGTATATTGCAATATCCTTTCTGTATATCAAATATTTAATAAAATAAAACAATTCTATTGACATACAAAATTAAATAAATTAAGACAGTCCAAGGGATCTATGGAAGTAGTAAAACTATTATTTTATAAGGATTTATATCCTTGTATGTTATCGCGAAGCCTGGGCATTTACTAAATTACAAGCGAGTACGCAACATCTGAGATATGCATTTCTTATAAAAAGACAATGTTACTATAACACCTAAAGTTATTGGCAAATGGAATGATATTTAAAAACGATTGTTCACCATTTTCCATTCCATAGTTTTGGCTGCTTTTTGCGATCTCCGTTTACGGCAAGGTATAGTTCAGAAAAGGTAGGATACCTGAACAATACAAATATTATAAAGGAAACCACATACGCGTGTGTATAATGTATGTGGACACCTCTTCAAAGTAGTGGAGTCGGCCATTTCAGCCACACTCATTACTGACAGATGTATAAAATCAACGAACACAGCCACGCAAACTTCACAGACAAACATTGGCAGTGGAATGGCCTTATTGATGAGCTCAGATGACACATTCCCAACAAGCCAGTTCGTCACATTTCTGTCCTGCTAGAGCTGCCCTGGTCAACTGTAAGTGTGGTTATTATGAAGTGGAAACATCTAGGAGCAATAACAGCTCAGCCGCAAAGTGGTAGGCCACACAAGAGCACAGAACGGGACCGCCGAGTGCTAAAGGGCATACATTTTTTAAAATGTCTGTCCTCGGTTGCAACACTCACTACTGAGGTCTGGGGCTGTTTTTCCATGGTTCGGGTTAGGTCCCTTAGTTCCAGTGAAGGGAAAGCTTAACGCTACAGCATACAATGACATTCTACACAATTCTGTTCTTCCAACTTTGTGGCAACAGTTTGTGGAAGGCCCTTTCCTGTTTCAGCATGACACTGCCCCCGTACACAAAGCGACGTCCATACAGAAATGGTTTGTTGAGATCGGTGTGGAAGAGCTTGACTGGCCTACACAGAGGCCTGACCGCAACCCCATCGAAGATCTTTGGGATGAATTGAAACACCAACGGCGAGCCCGGCTTAACATCAACGCCCGACCTCTAATGCTTGTGGTTGAATGGAAGCAAGTCCCAGCAGCAATGTTCCAACATCTAGTGGAAAGCCTTCCCAGAAGAATAGAGGCTGTTATAGCAGCAAAGGGGCGGGGACCAACTCCATATTAACACCCATGATTTTAGAATGAGATGTTCGACAAGCAGGTATCCACATACTTTTGGTCATGTAGTGTAGTTCATGTCAACGTGACTAATTCAACATTCTAGTAATACAGCCAAAATCCACAGTAGTGTCTTAAGGAATGCAGAAGCTTTTCACACTACCTAAAGTAATAAAGATAAAGTAACAAGACCGGTCACAACATCTGGAACTTAGATATTGTTATACAGAAATTCAGGTACAGTATCATCTGTGACATTTTGAAAATTGCTTTAAAAAAACAAAAAAAAAAGTGGGCCGTACCTGTATTAGAGCCAGAGTCCAGATAAAAACACCACAATAATATTATACCCTAATTTCTCAGGATATCTAAATGAACAAGAGTTTGTTTTACTATAATACTGTTGAACTTTAGATTAACAAATTCTATTGGACTTAAAAAATAAACATTTTTGGTTACAATAGGCTGCCTGAGAATTCTACTTTCATGTCCCCCCCCCCAAAACCTCTAGCTTGCCATTACCTTCGACGTTCACTCAGACTGCAAGTTAAGAGCTGTTAAGCGTGGAAATGCTAGCCTGGCAGTAGCAGGTCAGTTTGTGCTTTAGCCAACTCCTCTGTCGAGTTCGCTGTCATGCCATAAACAGTAAGGCATAACAAGAGATGAGTTGACTAAAGCACTTACATCATATCTGTAACCTGGTTATTGATCATGGCAAAAGGTGTGGGAAATATCTTCAAAAATCTCAATCCCTTTTCAAATGAAGAGAGGAAGTGGAGGATTAGTCTTTAGCATGTATCCAACACGGCACCTTATTCCCTATGTAGTGCATTATTTTGACGAGATGCCATAGGGCTCTGGTCTAAAGTAGTGCACTATAAAATGAGTAGGGTGTCATTTTGGACACATCCTTAGTTTAATCCCTTTCAACAGGCTGCCGTGGGACAAACGCCAACCACTAAGTCACAGAATATGAGTAGTCAAGTGTCCCGTACCCTGTCGCACCAATAGGACCCTACAAGCCATCTCAGTTTGCAGTCTCTGCAGCTATTGGAATATAAAGTCAATAATCACACAACCACAGTTGGCAACTCCTTGAAGGCAGCAGCAGAATGACACGACGGGGCTCAGAGTAAACAGTGTTAGAAGAGATCAACGTCGTGGCTGAGTCGCAGACCACCTAGTACCCAATCATGCTCCTGATCATGGCGGGTTTAGAGAAGGGCCAGCCGTACTCGTTGGGCACGGGGCCGTTGACGTTGCATTCGAAGAAGGAGAACATGGGGAACCAGATGCGGGCCCTGCGACTCTGCTGGTAGGCCCTGGTGTTAGCCAGGGTGTGGTAGTACAGGAACAGCCTGGTTGTGATGTAGAAAGCGATGAAGACGTCGATGGAATAGTGTTCATGGGCCGCCAGGATAAAGAAGATGCCAAACAAGTTCAGAACCCAGGACAAGGTGTGGATGAAGTTCCAGCCTCGCGGGGTATCTGTTAGTGAATACATACAAGCAGAACATTGAACAATGTGTTAAGATGGTTTTGAGTTTCAGTTATGGTCTGGTCTTCATGTAGTTATAGCTGATGGACACACGATGTACAGAAGTTCTTCCCACTACAGTCAATGACATCTTATAGTCTGCACCAAGGGGACAGTAACAATAAATGATATGGAACACTTACATTCTGTCACAAAGAAGTTGAGCATAGTGATGACCACCGTGTGACCGCTGAACATGTAGTCCCCACACGTATGGACCCCTGTGAGGGACATTCCAAATCCACTCCATATGGCCAGAGCTCGATGCAGTTTGGCCCACATATCACCATACACCTAGGGGAAAGAGAAGGGAAAAAGTCACAATTGATATTCTAGTCTGTTGTGAGAAGTGTAAATTGCCACCCATAGCCTGTGTACAGCAGGGGGGTAAACTAATCCCCACCGTGGGTCGCATTCCTTCTTCACCGAATGCGACCCGCGGTGCGACTTCAGAGGGCCAAACTTAAAATTAGTTACATTTGCTCGACGTCAATTTGCTAAAAAGATGGTCATATCCATCACTTTTGGATTTTTTTTTATCAAGCTGGACAGAGTGAAGACTATAAATGTAGGTCCATCATTTCTAAACAGTTTTGATTTAGTTAGTGGAGCGGTGGTACCTTTCCTGAGCACTGCAGGTGCTGTCCTGGCACTGACAGGGAGGTCACAAACATGGTGATGCAACGCAGCATGAACACTGTTCCCATGAGGCTGCACAGCCGCCGCAGTAGAATGGACCTTAAGCAGAGCAAACATTACACACATTAACATAGCACTTACCACAACTTCAATAACTAGGCCAATGGTTTCCAAACCTCTCCTCAGGGACCCTTAAGTTTCACAATTTTGTTGTAGCCTTAAAACTAGCTCACCTGATTCATGTAGTCAAAAGCCTAATGTTTAGTTGACTAGTTGAATCAGGTGTGCTAGCTCTGGAATAGATTGAATACATGAAACAGGTTCCCTGGAGGAGAAGCTTGAAAACTCCTGGACAACACACTCCTATTCTACACGATTCCTCTATTCTAGTCAGGGAGACATTCTAGACACTAGCTTAAAAAAAAAAATATTAATGTCTAGGCTGTGTGATGAACATGTTTTCCTATGGACCAGTCAGTAGCCAGTACTCTACCTGTGCTTGTGCAGCAGCAGAACTAGCAGCCAGATATTACACAGGATGACTCCACATGCCTCTGCCATGGCAAAGGCCCATGGTATTCTAGGTACACTGTTAAAAAGAAAGAAAAATGGTTATAGGCTGATCTTCAAGCTGTCTGCTACGGAGCACTGTGGGTTATTCTCCCAGGCTTAGACAACTTTATTAAAAAAGGGTCACTGACTCCTAATCACTAATAACCTGAAGTATTAACCTATATTCAACATTACTTAACTGGAACAAACTAAATAGCCTAGTAGATTTCTATCCCAATTAAAGGATGCAAAAAGGGTCACCCAGCGCAACTGGGATAACACCTGACAAACCTGCATTAAAAGTTCTCACAAAAGGCCTTTTGCTATTTCACTATGCCGCGTCTCCACGTCAACCTCTAGTCCTGCTAGACCATAAACACAGAGCTACATTCAGCCTAGTTACTGCTTAGTCATTTCGCCAACAGTAATCTGCCACATTATCACACCACGAGTAAGTCGGACTCAGCACTCGGTGAGAACAAGCCGGACAATTCAAGCGCCGCCCAATGGAAGTCATTGTGAACAGAAGATTAGACAATCCAAGAACACTTAATGGCACCCCATTCCTATATAGTGCACTACTTTCAACCAGGGCCCATAGAGTAGTAGTACACTTCATGGGAGCAATTTGGGACACACACACCATGTCAGGCTTATAATAGACAGTTGCTATCAGAAAGTAGGGCAAGTATCACAATGTCCATCCAGACTGATTCCCCCCCTCAACAGCTTGATTGCTTGTTTTAACAGATCACAAGATGCTGCATGTGCACCATCATGTATAATGTCACTATCAAGACAAACTTTCACTGTTGCTCTGAGAGCCTAGTCAGGGTTGTATTCATTAGTCGGACACCGACTAATGAATACATTTTGCAACGGAAGCCATTTACTCCAAACGGAAAACATTTTTGCTATGAAAAAGAGTTTAAATTAATGAAATTCAGATTAGTTCCTCCCCCATGTCGTCACCAAAGCATCAGTTATGTTGATAATCGGAAAAGAGGTGCTTGCTGAAAAGTCACAAGATCAAGTCGGTCTAAACGTACATACATCGTTTAGGATGTGGGCGAACAACATGAGCAACACACCTGTCTAAGAAAATGTCTGGCAAGGGCGGGTAGGTGCGCATGTCCGGCACCCTCTCGTGCACGATCACCATGACGAAAGAGGTAAATCCAAACACAAACACCACATAGACGGCACTAAGCGCCGTCTTCCAGTACTCAGGGTCCAGCCTCCCGCTCCCTCCATGCTTGTACTTCCCATTCCTATACTGAAGATACTGCTCTCCAACCGGTGCTGTGTCTGCGTTAGAGTTATCGCACTCTCTACTGGAGTCTCCGTTGCAGTGCCAGTCCCCACCCTGAGGCGAGTGTCCGTCGAACGGGACCCCCAGCTCCTCCAGGATGTCTAGGTTTTGTTTCTGCAGCTTGCGGAGGGACACCATCAGCCTCTTGATGTCCCCCAGCACCTTGAGTTCCAGCGGGGGAGAGCGGAGGTCATATTCACTTAGGGTGAGTAAGGACATGCCATCCAGACGGTGCTTGTTGCACAGTAGGTCTACATAGTGGCAGAAGCCCTCATCCTTCAGCCACTTGGCTACATGCTTGGTGGTCCAATGCCGGATGCTCAGCTGAGTACTACTAGACATCTCTTCACTCTGTAAACTGTAGAAGACAACAAAAAACAAAATATTAATCTCGACTCCAAAACCCAAATCAAACACGTGCTCTCAAAAAGGGTGACTGCATTCCTGATTTGACCTCGTTTTATATGTGATTCATTAAGAAATGCTAGTGTCCGTGACTGAATTCAAACATGACTTTGTGTCTGGGGTGTGGTTTGATGTGGGTCTCTCACAGGTGGGAAGAGTTAACCAAATTATTTCACCAATTAGCTTCAGCAGGCTGGTGTTTAACGTGGCAAAGTTGGTTACCTCATCTCTGGGGGATAGTTCTGGACCATCAAATTACACAAGAAAATTATTTTCATGTCGCACATCTTTTAGTTGTCTCATTAAATGCTTTCAATGGTTGTATATGAATTTACAATTGGTTTGAGGTGAAGTCATTAAATTTGGAGCTATTGAACTTTTAAATATTGTCCCATGTGCATTGTGTAATTTACTGATGGTCTAACAAACCGGGTTGGATTGTTCAGCAACTATGGGACAAAACGGACGGGGTTGGTTTACATTGTATTCAATAAACATTGTCAACATACAGCTGCACAATGAGCACTTGTTGTCTATCAAATATAATGTTACTGTTGTTGGTTAGCGATTTTTTTGCTGTTGCCATATTAACATAGTCAAAACACGGAATCAAGAAGGGGAAGAAAAAAAACGTAATGAAACCAGCCACTTAGCATTCCCCACATGGCAGTTTGTCATTGTTGCTATCCATTTGGCCATCCAGAATCACAACACGAACATCTGTCCCATTGACGCTCTCAGCAAACCCATCTATAGAATCGACTAAGTGGAGAGGAGAAGAAAAAAAAGCTCTGCCGATGTGCCCTTGAGCAAGGCACTTAACCCTAATTGCTCCTGTAAGTTGCTAAATGACTAAAATGTAAATGATCGGGTCGCGTACAGCTGCGCTCTGAATTGATTACTTAGGTGCTGCCAGCAGGATTGAAATAAACAAGGAAAACTTACTGTATCCTTGTAAATCTCTGTTTTGGACGAGACTGACTTTACACGTTGTAGTCAATTTTGACACTAGAATAAAATGTTTCTAACTCATAACGATGCCACATGAGCCATTTTCAAAACGAGGAAAGCTTTTTAAAAGGCAGTCGCTCTTTAAGATTGTCACAGGAAACATGCATATCACATGAAAAGATATGCACTGTATGGAATAGACAAAAAGTCCCCATATCGACTGGAGGAGCCAGTACCATTTCTAAAGAGAAAACACTGCCATTACACAAGCCACTGAGAACTAGGCAGTCACCATGTTTCACTGAATCAGCAATAGTCTGGTTCCGTGTCTAGCATAACATATTTCTACACGAGTGACTTACTTTCCACTGCTTCAAGACAATCTTCTCCATTTCTTCCAGTCTGGTTAAATTGTAGTCACTCAAAAGCAGTTTTCAGCTAAACTTCTAAAGGACTAACGTTAAGTCTAGCCTACAGTACACTGTCAGACAAACCTCTGTATATACACCGAGTAATTGTGTAATACAGCCTAGTTAAAAAAAATCAGACTACATAGAGGTCAGTGTCCCTGGCAAGACAAACTGTCCCATGGCATGTCCCCCATGCGATTGCATTTCCCCACTCACCTCTTGCAACCATTAAAACGCAATACAGAGAACTAGTGTGGGGTGCTAATATGCACAGGTCACTCATTATACTAAACAACAAGACAGAGAGACAGAGAGAGAGAAGGGTGGTGACATCTCTGGCAATAGCCGAGGAACGCTGAACTCCGTTCTCGTATATCCGCTACTCTGGCAACAGCCAACTGTCTCCAGCAGGCCAGGCAGGGGTTAGTTAGCTAACAGCAGCTAGCTAGCTAGCTAGCTAGCCATACACAGCTTTAACTACAGAGCTAGCTAAGTGTACGAGTGACTGATATACTGATATACCTCCAAGCCCAGTTAGCTTGCTGTGTGGATAGGCTAGCTAGGTAAAACACATTTCAACGCTCAGAATACATTAGCTATCAGCAACGTGTACATTCCGGTATAACGTCACCAGCTTGTTGGTATGCAAACGTTAGCCTGATATGTTAGCTAGTTAGCAATCTAGCAGTAAATACTCACCGGAATTCAGACACAACTGTTAGTTAGCTGCCGCGGAGAGTAAATTGACTATATGGCATCTCACATGAGTCTGACGAAACTATATTTACGTTTAGGGTGATAAAACGATTGAAGCAAATCATTTCGTTCCGCTGCTGGTTAGCATCTGCTTTGCTGTTGACATTACTGAAGGAGCTCCGTAAACACTGGAAGAGCCGCGCACCACGTAGTTTTCTCGTACTGAGCAGAACATTGCTCATAGCTCAATATATAGCCACTACACTGACCTCTACTGGTGAAATGACAGTATCGGTACGCAAAGACAGCAGCACAGTATGTACTCTGAAACAATGTATTGTTGATGACCAATAAAGTAACCTAACGTCATGTCAGCCTGGTCTCAGAAACTAGACGTAACATAGTAAATGGGTAAACCAGGACACTTCATTTAATATGGGTATGTTATGTTTGGTATGGATACATAAGACAAAAAGATATATCGAGCAACCCAAACGGTTGTGTGTTTGGTGTTTGAATCTCATCACGGACAACTTTAACATTTTAGCAACTACTTACTACTTTTTTGTTTTACTCCTAACCTTAACCTTAACCCCTAGCCTAGCTAACGTTAGCCACCTAGCCAACTAGCTAACATTAGCCACAACAAATTGGAATGAGCTATTTTGTAACTATTTGTAAGAATTACAATTCATAATGTATTGTACGAATTGCAATTTGTAACATATCATACTATTTGTAATTTGTAACATATACAAAATGGTTGATGACACCCACAAATTAGTACATGCCATACGAGACGTAACATATCATACCATTTGGTGGATTTACATTTACTTTGTTACATCTAACCCTGAGTCCAGGTTGCATAATGTAGAATAGATTTCAATTAGGTAAGTCACTGTAGCCAACATTAGCTCTATGTAAAGTTGCAAGACACATATAATAAGATTTAAGACGTAGGTTCAAAGTTCAATTACACAAACAGACATCAATCAGGTCATTTTAATTTTAGACTGAGGGGAAGGAACAACACCTGTTCCTGTCACTATACATAAGCCTAAAGCCTCAACTAGGCTAATTACCATCCTACAACATCAGAAAATGAAAAGGAAAGATAGCTGATGTCTCATGAGAGCCATTTATACCAGACTGTATGTGTGTTCTTGTCTTTATAAATGTATTCTATTGAATATCATGTACAGCTGTTGCATTGTTTGACAGAAGAGCTTGCAAGTAAGCATTTCATTGTACTATATATTACACTACACTGTATCCTGTGCATATGACAAATACACTTTTATTTGATTTGTGTGTTGGAAGTACACTTTAAAAAGTAAACGTTGTTAAATGGTTCTTCCTCAGCTCTTATGGTTCCGTGTAGAACTCTTGCCTGAAAAAGAACCTTTGAGTTAAAGGTGTGGGGTTCCTTGTAGAATTCTTCAGAATTCTAAAATGTTCTTGAAAGGTTCTGGAAGCCTGCAGATGTGTCCCTTTCATAGCACACAGCACATTGGCCAGTGTTAACTAGTGTTGATTTTTTTTTCAGTGTAAAATTTCTAGTGGTTATTCAATAGGTAAATGAACACTGTAAAATGTTAAATTAACACTCAGTATTGTAAAAGAACCCCAGTGTTTGGGTTAATAACGAGAGTTTAACTATTATCATATTTCCCAGCATACTCTATTGCAGGTTGATTTTTATAATTGTTTGTTTCAATATCAATGTTTTTGCATGTACATTGATTGATTAATTAATCTTATGCTACTTAAATATAAATAACATACATTTTCTAAACTATTCCAATCTGTTACTTGGACTTATTGCACCCGGGACGGTCCCATATTTCAGCCCCTTTTCAGGTGTTATAACTTTTCTTTTTACAAAAAGGTCAATTTGTCAGCAAGACGCACCAATTAATTCGGGCAACAAGAGTGTAGGCCTAATGACAATGGCCGAATGTCACTTTTTTTTGTGTTTCATAACGGATGTGTCTTTCCATTCATCAAATGGCTTGGATTTGGATTCTGAAACTACTTTGGAGTGGACAAACTTGTGCAGGTAGTCTACTTTTTGAAGTGATTTGTTTGACAATCAGATGAAAACATAATGACTGGTTGTGTTTATGCCACATTAAATGGTAATTACATTTTTACCATTAAATTACATGTCTTTACTATTAGACTCATAAAAATAATTCCCAATGAAAAATTTGAGAACCCCCCCTGAATGTCATGGTATAATTCGTACTCTGCTCAGGTATGGTCTTGTGTCAATTGAGAACAGTTGACTAAATCAGTGGTTATCAATTCTCTCCTCAGGGACCCCCAGCCATTGCAGGGCTAGCACACCTGATTCATCTTCTCAATTAACACAAAAACAACGCCTTAGGAATTGTAACAATATAATATGGCTAACCAGAATAAAATAACCTGTATGGTTCTTCAAAAGGATCTTTCTAGAACCATTTTCCATATAGGTTCTATAAAGAGCCATAAAAATAGTTTTATAAATAGCCCCCCGAAAGGGTTGTAACCATAGCGGAACCATTTTTTTGGTGCTACAGTACATAGAACCTTTTTTAAAATGGTTCTTTATAGAACCTTAGAAAACCTTATGAGCATGATTCTTCATAGAATCTTCAAAAAAAGGTTCCATATAGCACCAGAAAGGGTTCTGCTATGGCTACAAGCCAAATAACCCTAATTTAAGCCTTCAGAAGGTATTCATATTCCGTGATTTATTCCACATTTTGTTGTGTTACAGTCTAAATTCAAAATTGATGACTTTTTTTTTTGTCTCACCCATCTACATACAATATCCCATAATGACAAAAATAATTTCAAAAATTAATTGAAAATTAATTGAAAATGAAATACAGAAATATGTCATTTACATAAGTATTCACACCCCTGAGTCAATACTTTGTAAAAACACCTTTGGCAGCAATTACAGCTGTGAGTCTTTCTGGGTAAGTCTCTAAGAGCTTCCACACCTGGATTGTGCAACATTTGCCGATTATTCTTTTCAAAAGTCTTTAAGCTCTGTCAAATTGGTTGTTGATTATTGCTAGACAACCATTTTCAGGTGGACTGCTAGACAACCATAGATTATCAAGTAGATTTAAGTCAAAACTGTAACTCGGCAACTCACTGTCTTCTTGGTAAACAACTCCAGTGTAGAGTTGGCCTTGTGTTTTAGGTTATTGTCCTGCTGAAAGGTGAATTCATCTCCCAGTGTCTGGTGGAATGCAGACTGAACCAGGTTTTGCAGCCACCACTATGCTTGAAAACATGGTACTCTGTAATGTGTTGTAAACATAACACTTTGTATTTGAGACAAAAAGTTAATTGTTTAGCCACATTCTTTTCAGTATTACTTTATTGCCTTGTTGCAAACAGGATGCATGTTTTGGAATATTTTTTTATTCAGTACAGGCTTCCTCATTTCACTCTGTCAATTAGGTTAGTATTGTAGAGTAACTACAATGTTGTTGATCCATCCTCAGTTTTCTCCTATCACAGCCATTAAACTCTGTAACTGTTTTAAAGTCATCCTTGGCCTCATGGTGAAATCCCTGAGTGGTTTCCTTCCTCTCCGGCAAGTTAGTGAGGAAGGACACCTGTATCTTTCTAGTGACTGGGTGTATTGATACACCATCCAAAGTGTAAGTAATAACTTCACCCTGCTCAAAGGGATATTCAATGGCAGATATATATATTTATTTTACCCATCTACCAATAGGTGCCTTTCTTTTTGAGGATTGGAAATCCTCCCTGGTCTTTCTGGTTGAATCTGTGTTTGAAATTCACTGCTCGGCTGAGGGACCTTACAGATAATTGTGTGTGTGTGTGTATGGGGTACAGAGATGAGGTAGTCATTTAAAAATCATGTTAAAGACAATTATTGCACACAGAGTGAGCCATGCAACTTATTATGTGACTTGTTAAGTGAAATTTTTTACTCCTGAACTTATTTAGGCTTGCCGTAACAAAGGGGCTGAGTAATTATTGACTCATTATATTTCAGCTTTCAATTTTTAATGAATTGGTAAAAATGTCTAAAAACACAATTCCACTTTGACATTACGGGGTATTGTGTATAGGCCAGTGACAAAAAATGTACATTTAATCAATTCTTTGTTCAGGCTGTATTACAACAAAATGTGGAACAAGTGAATACTTTCTGAAGGCACTGTACAGAACCTTTTGTTTTTAGTGTGTACTTCATTGGAAGTGTACATAAAACACCATGCCATTACAGCTTTGAAAATAACCCTTTTGTTTCGACATAATAGGCTGCTGTTACTGTCTAAGATACTGTCTAAGGTGTTGGCATACTCTGGGGATTGAGGATAACATTGTAGCGAATTAGAAGTGCACCATGACAGGGATTACTTAGCACTATAGTAATATGGTTATTATATGCTAAAAAAGCATGAATTTCTTTGCTACTAAAGCCAATTCTAAAGTATAGTGTCACCAGGTCATCTAACCCAGGCATTTCAAAGGTTGCACGCCCAACAACAGGGAGCCAGGAAGGCATGTAATTAATAACCATATCTCCTACTTTAATCTTTAAATATAACTGCAACTTTATTCTCAAGATGTCTATTTTATTCTCAACATTTTGACTTTATTCTCCCAATTTTTTTGTTGAGTTGATTCTCAAAATATTTTGACTATATTCTTGAAGTTGAATATTCTCAGAATATTGCAAATTTATTCACAAAGTTCAATTTTGACTTTATTGTCAAAGTATTAAGAGTTTTTGAAGAACTATCCCCATCAAATAAACATTTTTATCTCTTTATTTGGCCCTAATGCTCTTCCGTATGATGCACTTTTCACTGGAAATATATATTTTTTTGCTTCTTTCTGTATTATATTTGACCCATTTACAATAAATAGGCAGCACTGTTTTACAGCTTTGTCTTTCTGTTCCTGAAATACGCTACCAACTCAGTACAATGACAGCAGGTAGTGTAGTGGATAAGGAGGTGAGCCAGCAAACGGAGAGTTGTCATTTCGATTCCTGGATCTTACGGGAAAAATGTGGTTGGAAGCAAGCTGCAACCGGAGGGTGGGTGGTAAGCCCCCACAACAACTGCTCCATGGGCACCCAGTGTGGCTCTCCAACCTCTCTAATATGTGTGTCTTTCGGAGGTTGGGATTAAAGTGGAAGTCAAATTTCGGTTGGACATGAAAAGTGGACGAATAAAAATGATTTTAATCTACTCTACAGTATACTGTAGAAACACATCTTTAACATGTCCATGATGTAAAATCATCCGTGCTCATCAGATGCTTCCTCTCTGTTTGTGGTTTATTGAATTAAGGGTCTTTGTTTGCGTCCCCAAACGGAACCCTATTCCCTGTATACTGCTTTACTTCTGACCAAGGGCCCATAGGGTTCTGATCAAAAGTAGTCATAAGCAATAGGGTGCCATTCGGGACACACGCCCCGGGTGGTGTGAAAGGACACAGTCACAGCCGCCTGTTTGTGATCCTGCCCTCTGCCTGACTTACACGCTAGCCTGAGCGCTACATTGGGTAACTGTCCCAGTGAGGGTAAACAAACACCAGCTCACACATATCAGCTGAAGTAGGAGTGTACTGCTGCTTTAACACATTGAAAACATTGAGTAGTAGCCTAGTCATTGATTTGTAATTTGAGGGGGATTTGGAATTGGAATAATGGCAGCCCTGAAGACGAAAAAAGAACCCAGGAAAGAGTACCTATCTGTGAAGGACTTGGAAAAGATTTTGGATTCTTGCACGCTGCGGTTGACCCAGATAAATGAGGTTTGGCCGAACATATTCATAGGAAATGTGTAAGTATTCATTTGAATAATTATTAATCTTAACTGCATTACACTTAGTTTATAGTTCAAGCATTTGTAAATAAAAAAATACTCAAGCAGTTATGATAAATTCTATGTCGAAGTCACAGTAAACAGATCAACTATAACCCAAGGTCATATCATAGGCTACTGCAAACATCTAATGTAATTAAACAGAATTATTATTTTATGGTTTGTACAGTTTCTGACAAGTTGAAAACTATTTGACAAACTAATGTAGCTAGTACATTCACAATAGTTCAGTCTCACCACCTTCTCTCTCTTTGTCTTACCAGGGCAATAGCCCAAAACAGGAGTACCTTGCAGAAGTTAGGCGTCACTCATGTGTTAAACGCTGCTCATTCCAAGCGAGGCAGCATAGGGGACCACAGATTTTATGGCAACAGCTTTGTTTATTATGGTATTCCAGCAGAGGACTCGACTCACTTTGATCTGGATGTTTACTTCAAGCCCGCAGCTGATTTCATTCACAAAGCATTGAAACAACCAGATGGTAAGACTCCTATTCTAAGTCAAGTAGGGCCAATCAGCAGTTGAAACTATAACAAAGTGTTTTTTTGCCTGGCTCTGTATCGGTAAAAAGCTGAAAAAAATGGAATCACTCTCAAATTCATAGACAGAGCTATTTATTTAACTAGACAAGTCAGTTAAGAACAAATTCTTATTTTCAATGACAGCCTAGGAACAGTGGGTTAACTGCCTTGTTCAGGGGCAGAACGACAGATTTTTACCTCGTCAGCTCAGGGATTCGATCTTGCAACCTTCCGGTTACTAGTCCAATGCTCTAACCACTAGGCTACCTGCCACCCCAGCTATGGATGCAAAAACTGACCATCCATGATATCTACATTATAGTTTGAACCATGTTTTGAGGCTGTACAGTGTTCATTTACATTTCCAATGTTTATGAACATTGGTGTAAAACAAGCTTATATTTTGGGTTCTGATGGGCTACGACAGTTCAACTAAGCATTTCTAAGTTATATCCTTCAAGAATAAGTCCAAAAATGGATGTAGCAACTGCGGATTTTCCCTTTAATTTTCCCTAGGATATCTTTACAGGCAGAGTTATGAACACCAAAATAGATAATTTCAAGTTGACACATTTCATCTGTTAGGCTTACATTTGGTCTTTACAAAAGCACCGACCTCAACCCACTCCCACAGTACCCCACTCTGTCCCTGTATAGCACCGACCTCAACCCACTCCCACAGTACCCCACTCTGTCCCTGTATAGCACAGACCTCAACCCACTCCCACAGTACCCCACTCTGTCCCTGTATAGCACCGACCTCAACCCACTCCCACAGTACCCCACTCTGTCCCTGTATAGCACCGACCTCAACCCACTCCCACAGTACCCCACTCTGTCCCTGTAACGCACTGAGCTCAACCCACTCCCACAGTACCCCACTCTGTCCCTGTATAGCACCGACCTCAACCCACTCCCACAGTACCCCACTCTGTCCCTGTAACGCACATTGAATAGTTAGTTATACAGTAACTACTTCCAATCCACACAAACAAGAAAAATAAATCTTAACTTGCATTACTTTATAAAGTCTAACCATGGATCCTCTCAGAGAGCCTCACCACCAGAGGACAGCCTAGGCCTCTCTCTCTGGAAAGGCAACTTAAATGATCAAAGGCAATGAATTATGGAAACTATTTTTAGATCTCTGAGGGGAACAGAAAGGCCACAGTTTGAGGCGGGCGGTCATGTATGATATTAATAACATGGTGGCCTCTCACTAATCCCTCTCCATCACTTTCTTCTCTCCTTTCATCTTCTCTCACCACTTCTCAGGCCGTCATTCTAAATAACAATTAGTTCTTAATTGACTCGCCTGGATAAATTAAAGTTAAATAAATAAACAAACAATTCTCCTCTCTTCTCTCCTCTCCAGGGAAGATTCTCGTCCATTGCATTATGGGTATGAGCAGATCGTCTACCTTGGTGTTGGCATACCTCATGTTGTATTGTCACATCCCCCTCCATCGTGCTCTTCAGAAAGTAATCCAGAAAAGAGCCATTTACCCTAACAGGAACTTCCTGGCTCTGCTGCTGGACCTAGATCTTCAGCTGAAGAGAAAACAGAAAACATGGAAAACCTGTCTGATTCTGTAGAGATCAGAACACAGCAAAACAGACCAAATGCCACAAGTTAATATTTGTATCAGTGCACAATGAAGAAGCTTAAAAAGAGGGAAGTTGATTTTCAAATCAAGTGGGAATGAATCTATGTCAAATCCCTTTCTAGTGCACAAACTACCTAAAACAAACAAGTATACCTCACCTACTGTCACACCCTGACCTGAGGGAGAGGGTTTGTTTCTCTATGTGGTTAGGTCAGGGTGGGCATTCTATGTTTTGTATTTCTTTGTATTGGGCCGTGTATGGTTCCTAACCAGAGGCAGCTGTCTATCGTTGTCTCTGATTAGGAACCATACTTAGGCAGCCTTTTTTCCCACCTGTGTTTGTGGGATCTTGTTTTTGTATTGCTGTTAGTAGCCTGCAAAACTTTTTGTTCGTTGTGCATTGTTTTGGCTGGTTCACCGTTAAATAAAATATGATGAACCCACGCTGTGCCTTGGTCTACCTTCAACGACGGACGTTACACCTACATACGGTATGTTGAATAAAATATGTTGCAACATTTTTGGGGATCTAAAATTTATTTGAAAGAGCAGACTGTTATTGGCATTATGGATGTTTTAAAAAAACAGACTTCTATTTTCAGCAGTGCCATCAAATGACATCATTGGTAAACAGAGCTCAGACAATGGCTGTGTCCACACAGTGAAGGAACATCCTTTTAATTAAATATCAACACAGAAGGCACGAGCAGTATCTCTAAAGCTATTTTGTCGCTGCCGACAAAACCAAATGGTGTCCACTCCTACTCTCCATACCTACTGGTGGTATGCAGAAGAGATGCCAGAATAATTTTGAGCTGAGGTCATTCAGGTGTTTAAATAGAAAGGAAGAGTTAAGGCAGATGTCTACTACCTACAGCCAGTTGTCCTGCTAGAATACATGTACAAGAGATCCGGTTTAATCAGATTCTAATATGTTTTATGAGTAAGTAGTCTGTTGGAAGAATCATCTCTGCACAATATCAATTTGGATATACACTGAGTGTACGAAACATTAGAAATACCTTCCTAATATTGAGTTGCACCTCATTTTGCCCTCAGAACAGCCTCAGTTCGTTGGGGCATGGACTCTAGAAAATGTCAAGTGTTCCACAGGGATGCTGGCCCATGTTGACTCCAATGCTTCCCACAGTTGTGTCATGTTGGCTGGAAGTTCTTTGGGTGGTGGACCTTTATTGATATACACACAGGAAACTGCTGAGCGTGAAAAAAACAGCAGCGTTGCAGTTCTTGACACAATCACACCAGTGCACCTGGCACTTACTACCAAATAAAATCAAATCACATTTTATTGGTCACATGCAGATTTTAGTGTGGGTGTAGCGAAATGCTTGTGTTCCTAGCTCAAACAGTGCATTAGTATCTAACAATACACATCTAAAAGTAAAATAATGGAATTTATAAATATTAGATTGAGCAATGTTGGAGTGGCATTGACTAAAATACAGTAGAATCGAATACAGTATTTACACTACCAGTCAAAGTTTTAGAACACCTACTCATTCAAGGGTTTTTCTTTATTTAGACTATTTTCTACATTGTAGGATAATAGTGAAGACATCAAAACTATGAAATAACACACATGGAATCATGTAGTAACCAAAAAAGTGTTAAACAAATCAAAATATATTTGGTATTTGAGATTCTTAAATTAGCTACCCTTTGCCTTGACAGCTTTGCACACTCTTGGCATTCTCTCAACCAGCTTCACCTTGAATGCTTTTCCAACAGTCTTCAAGGAGTTCACACATATGCTGAGCACTTGTTGGCTGCTTTTCCTGCGGTCCGACTCATCCCAAACCATCTCAATTTGGTTGAGGTCAGGTATTTGTGGAAGACAGGTCATCTGAGGCAGTACCATCACTCTCCTTCTTGGTAAAATAGCCCTTACACAACCTGGAGGTGTGTTGGGTCATTGTCCTGTTGAAAAACAAATGACAGTCCCACTAAGCCCAAACCAGATGGGATGGCGTATCGCTGCAGAATGCTGTGGTAGCCATGCTGGTTAAGTGTGTCTTGAATTCTACATAAATCACAGTGTCACAACTCCTCCATGCTTTACGGTGGGAAATACACATGCGGAGATCATCCGTTCACCCACATCGCGTCTCACAAAGAGATTGTCCTCAGCACAAGGTACACCTGTGTAATGATCATGCTATTTAAACAGCTTCTTGATATGCCACACCTGTCAGGTAGATTGCCAAGATAATCTAAAGAAGGGATGTAAACAAATGTGTTCACAAAATTGGAGAGAAATAAGCTATTTGTGCGTATAGAAAATTTCAGGGATCTTTTCTTTTCAGCTCATGAAACATGGGACCAACACTTTACATGTTGCGTTTATATTTTTGTTCAGTATAGAGCAGAGCTGCAGCTTAACATGAACACCATGGAAATCAGCTTTTTGCCCCTGACTTGAGAAGAGGAGGATATGTACTTATAGATAAAGAAGATACTTAGTATAAAGCAAGCACGTCCTGTTCACCGGACGTGCTTGTTGCACCCTCGACAACTACTATGATTATTAATATTTGACCATGCTGGTCATTTATGAACATTTTAACATCTTGACCATGTTCTGTTATAATATCCACCCGGCACAGCCAGAAGAGGACTGGCCACCCCTCATAGCCTGGTTCCTCTCTAGGTTTCTTCCTAGGTTCTGGCCTTTCTAGGGAGTTTTTCCTAGCCACCGTGCTTCTTTCACATGCATTGCTTGCTGTTTGGGGTTTTAGGCTGGGTTTCTCTACAGCACTTTGAGATATCAGCTGATGTACGAAGGGCTATATAAATAAATTTGATTTGATTTGATAAAGCACATTGATTTGTACTTGTGCAGAGACACACTTTAGCTACACCATAAAACCTTTCCTGTTGTTTTTACTGTAATTTACAAACAACTAAGGGGAGAAGAGGTTTGTTTTTACAGTATTTTACAATAAATTTAGGGGGTATAAAAGACCAAATGTATCTGTTCAATATCACTTTCACTTCAAGAGGCCTTAACAAAGGCTCCCACACTGGCAGTGAATACAGGGTAAAACAGGCCAAAGGACATGGCAAATAGTGAGACTTGCCACCTCTCCAATCTGTCCCCTATACACATTTTAGTGTAGGAACACTATTATGACAAATCAGTTAAATTGGCACAGGACTCTCACTCACAGGTGGCACAAATTTAGCCTCTTATAAGGCACAACTCAAAACATGTTAATGAGCCAGAAACACAATACCATGCAACCTCTAGTAGTCAAAAGGTTTTTGGCGGTCCAAAAATACAGTACAGTGCTGTATTCTGTGTGTGTGGGGGGATTATAGCACCATTCTAAATACAGCAAATATTTTCCTGCCCACATTTTCCCACAATGCACCATTGTTACGTTCCCCAGTTTCTGTGTTGTAGTTTGTGTATTTGTGAGTGTGTTTCAGGTAATGGCTTCATGAAGTTCTCCAAGCAGCTGATTGGTCGGCCCCATTGCTGATTGGAGAGCTGACCCCGCCCCCTCGTCAGGACCCAGCTGTCTCCAATTACCAACCCCACCTAAAGCTATATAAGCCAGTGTTCTGTTGCTCAGAAGGAGAGATGATTGTAGAGAGATATATTTGCTGAGAGAGGAGGCTGATGGCTATAGCATGTTGGCTGATGGCTATAGCATGTTGGCTGATGGCTATAGCATGTTGGCTGATGGCTATAGCATGTTGGCTGATGGCTATAGCATGTTGGCTGATGGTTATAGCATGTTGCTGTTACTAAGAATTTTGGTATGTACTGTGTTCGTTGTTGCTGAGGGAGCTGATTGGTCTTGTGTCAATAGGACACAGTGTTTTGATTATTGAAATTATTTGTGTTATTCTGTTTCATTTGTTCCCGGGGGGGGGAGGGGAAGGCACCTAGGGAGTGCTTAGGCAAGAGGCCCGCAGGCATACATAACCCGTAGTAGTTTACTGTCTATGCGCACTAGGAAAGACCTGGGTGGACCATCCCCTGTATTTTGGTTAGTGCACCAGGTGGTGCTAGTTAGGTAAGTAGTGGGTAGGTCACCAGGCGGTGCTAGTTAGGTCAGTAGTGGGTAGGCAGGTAAGGTAGGAGTGGGGGCTTTGATATTTACTTTATTTGCTTTGGTTCCGTCCAGCCCCTTTTCCCCAAACTTACCGTGCGAAGGAATAAATTCCCTGTAAACGGTATTCTCTGAATTTTGTCATCCTTACTCACACCTACAGTCCATACCTCTTTCACACTACGGAGAGTTGAGTTGTAGCAGGGTGTTGCGTTCCCTCTTACTAGAGGTGTGCGTAACAACCATACTTTACAGTGTTTTACTGTTGATAAATGTACAAATTTACTGTGTCATGACGTTGGCCTGTGGGTAAGGTTTATGACCCCCCCATAAATACCTTTCTCCCTTCCCCTCTCTCTGACCCTACTGAAGGACTTTTGAATAGCCTTTGTTAAATATAGAGAGTCTGGGAACATCAAACAAGTGGGGGGAAAGGAACCATATTTCGGTAATAGAACCAGTTGGAAATATACCAGGTACTTAATGAGTATGGATGTCAGTTTGGTTGTCATCTGAGACATTATGACAAACTGTACCTGGGAAAGTCTACACATTCTAGTCAGATTCACATGGAATTGTTGTGCAATTTAAATGTTTAATATTGAAACTGTTTGTTAGGAGATTAAATGTAATTTTAGCTTCCAAATGAGAGAATTGGGTTTTCATAAGGAAAGAGCCCTGACCAATCAGTGGCCCGCCCCTGTGAAGAGACAGGGGTTATAAACGATGAAACACATCCTTCACCCCTCGCCACTATATAAGTCAGTGACAAAATGTAACCAGCCTGTTCCGGGTACGTGAGGTCTGCAGCCTCTGCGTTAAAAGGACACACATGTCAAGTACAGAACTAAGCCAACCTCAGCGTGAGCTTTGGTTGCGAATGGTATGAACTTTGAACCTTTATTCACTACAGAAGTGATACTTCCTAGCTGTTGAGTTAGCAGCGGCCCCTGTAGACGTGGGCTAGGAAAGGACAGATGACGTATCCAGTCTAACACACAACGAAGATACTACAACATATCCATTTTACCACCAGTGACATTCTTCCGAGGACAGGAAGATCTCTGTTGGCCAGCATCTACGACCAACCTACCAAAGTGCAGCTCAGAGTAAATATTTATTGCATTTTCCTTTTCCAAATAGGCGGTAATTTAGAATGCATACGATACTGTATTTACGATGGCATAGCTGCTTTCTGTGTTCCTCAGTCTTCCCGCTCTTTCATTCAAGCCCAACCCCCTTTCTTTGTGTACCAAGCCGCCATGCCGGTTTAGCCCACTAGGGCACATTCTCCTATCATTTCCTTGTAACCATAGCTGTTTGTTATCCATTTCTGTGAATTACTAAGATTAGTAAATAAATGATTTTAAGACAATTGATGTATGGCCGACTCATAGTGAAGACTGGGTTCATGCAGATAACCAACAATTTACGACGTTTGGAATGAGACTGGCAAGGTAAATAACACATCATTAATCAGAGGACTCAGAGATCAGATATTATATTATCCGAAAGTTATATTAGGAAAATTATAACTTTAATCTGAATATTTTCCTTGGTGCCCCGACCTCCTAGTTAATTACAGTTACACGATTAATCAGTTTAATCACGTAATAATAATTATAGAGTTATTTGATAAACATGTCTTCAGTTTAATGATGCCAAAGACAGGACAACTGTATAAGTCACCGTTTGCCACAATGTGCATTTTAGGCATTACTTAAATCCTTAACATGCATTGGCAAATGATAGAATTAGAATTCTGGTCAAAGATTTTTTTTTTCATGTATTTTATTTTAACCTTTTATTTAACTAGGCAAGTCAGTTAAGAACAAATTCTTATTTACAATGACAGCCTCCCCTGACCCGGACGACGCTGGGCCAATTGCGTGCCGCCCTATGGGACTCCCAATCACGGCTGGATGTGATACAGCCTGAATTCGAACCAAGGACTGTAGTGACACCTCTTGCACTGAGATGCAGTGCCACTAGGGAGGTCTAAATGCTGTGCGGTTACAGTAAAGTACTGTTAAACCAAGTTTATTTGGAATTTACAGTATAATTTACTGTTTACTACAATTTACTGTAAATAATTAATACAGTCCTTTACTTGAATGTTTTATTGTATAATACTGTCAAAACAACATTCTACAGTGTACCTCACACACACACACACGTGCTAATATCACGTGTGTGTGTGTACATTTGTGTGTACGTGTGTGACAGAGAGATGGATAATGCTATCAAAATGTTGCAGTGCACTTCCATATGCTACACCAGGCCGCTTTTACGAAAGGTCAAAAAAACAGATTTGGTCTCAATGACTCTTCCCCACGGACATGACAGTAATTCTCCAAAGCCCACCACTGAGCATCACATTAAATCTCTACACCACAACTAGAATAAAAAAAATAAGCTGCAGCTGCATTGCTAATGGTTTATTTACAATGACAATGAATAGGATAAATAAGTATGATCTCTAGCCAATGCCTAGAGCAGAATCAGTCCTAGCTAAACAAACGCAAATATATACAGTATGAATAATATATGAGACTTTTCGCATTCCCAGCGTGTAAATGTTGCTCTCGTTTGAAGGAAAAAAGGGATATATTTTATATATTATACAGTATTAGTTATACTGTATATATAGAATACTGATTCTGAGGAAAGCAATTTGTTTTATTTGAGTGTTACTGTATTAAAGACAAGTTATTGTAAACTGTATGGCAATTTTATCTGGACTACCTGATTTGTCATACATACAATAAATACCCCAGATCAAAGGACTTAGAGTGCTTATCTCAAAATAAGTGTTTTTGTGTTGTTTATGAATGGGGTTGAGGGCAGAGCAGATGGTGCATTACGGATGTAACAGGTGGACAAATATAGTTGTGTTTTATTGAATAGTATTGTGCCGTATTCTATCATATCATATTGGAATCTCTAATAAAAATGCCAATGTCTGACTCCAATAGTAGACTAAGTAGGAGGTTTACCACCAACAGGAGTTTCATGCCCTCAAAACCAGCACCACCCAGACAGCCAGACAAGCCTCGGGGCAGCAGCACAAACAGCTGTTTGGAGGGCTCTGAGAGGCAGACGTGGACCAAACCAGGGACCCGTGGCCATATGGACGAGGTCCAGCCCAGGATCTACACAGGAGACATACTCAAATCAAATCAAAATACATTAGTCACATGCGCCGAATACAACAGGTGTAGACCTTACAGTGAAATGCTTACTTACGAGCCCCTAACCGACAATGCAGTTTAAAAAAATACGGATAAGAACAAGTGATAAAAGTAATTAAAGAGCAGCAGTAAAAAATAACAATATATACAGGGTGCCGGTACAGAGTCAATGTGTGGGGGCACCGGTTAGATGAGGTAGTATGTACATGTAGGTAAAGTTAATTAAAGTGACTATGCATAGATGACAACTGAGAGTGGCAGTGGTGTGGAGGGGGGCAAATGTGAATAGTCTAGGTAGACATTTGACTAGATGTTCAGGAGTCTTATGGCTTGGGGGTAGAAGATGTTTAGAAGCCTCTTGGACCAAGACTTGGTGCTCCAGTACCGCTTGCCGTGCGGTAGCAGAGAGAACAGTCTATGACTAGGGTGGCTGGAGTGTTTGACAATTTTTAGGGCCTTCCTCTGACACCGCCTGGTATAGAGGTCCTGGACGGCAGGAAGCTTGGCCCCAGTGATGTACTGGGCCGTTCGCACTACCCTCTGTAGTGCCTTGTGGTCAGAGGCCGAGCAGTTGCCATACCAGGCAGTGATGCAACCAGTCAGGATGCCCTCGATGGTGCAGCTGTGGTACCTTTTGAGGATCTGAGGACCCATGCCAAATCTTTTCAGTCTCCTGAGGGGGAATAGGTTTTTTTCGTGCCCTCTTCACAACTGTCATGGTGTGCTTGGACCAAGTTAGTTTGTTGGTGATGTGGACGCCAAGGAACTTGAAGCTCTCAACCTGCTCCACTGCAGCCTCATCGATGAGAATGGGGGTGTGCTCGGTCCTCGGTTCTTTTTTTCCTGTAGTCCACAATCATCTCCTTTGTCATGATCACGTTGAGGGAGAGGTTGTTGTCCTGGCACCACATGGCCAGGTCTCTGACCTCCTCCCTATAGGCTGTCTCGTTGTTGTCGGTGACCAGGCCTACCACTGTTGTGTCATTGGGAAAATGAATGATGGTGTTGGAGTCGTGCCTGGCCGTGCAGTCATGACTGAACAGGGAGTACAGTAGGGGGCTGAGCACGCACCCCTGAGGGGCCTCTGTGTTGAGGATCAGCGTGGCGGATGTGTTGTTACCTACCCTTACCACCTGGAGGCGGCCCGTCAGGAAGTCCAGGATCCAGTTGCAGAGGGAAGTGTTTAGTCCCAGGGTCCTTAGCTTATTGATGAGTTTTGAGGGCACTATGGTGTTGAACGCTGAGCTGTAGTCAATGAATTGCATTCTCCCACAGGTGTTCCTTTTGTCCAGGTGTGAAAGGGCAGTGTGGAGTGCAATAGAGACTGCATCATCTGTGGATCTGTTAGGGCAGTATCCAAATTGGAATGGGTCTAGGGTTTCTGGAATGATGGTGTTGATGTGAGCCATGCTTTTCAAAGCACTTCATGGCTACCTAGTCATTTAGGCAGGTTACTTTAGTGTTCTTGGGCACAGGGACTATGGTGGTCTGCTTGAAACATGTTGGTATTACAGACTCAGACAGGGAGAGGTTGAAAATGTCAGTGAAAACACTTGCTAGTTGGTAGGCACATGCTCGCAGTACACGTCCTGGTAATCCGTCTGGCCCTGCGGCCTTGTGAATGTTGACCTGTCTAAAGGTCTTACATCGGAGGCGGAGAGGGTGATCACACAATCTTCAGGTACAGCTGGTGCTCTCATGCATGTTTCAGTGTTATTTGCCTCGAAGCGAGCATAGAAGTAGTTTAGCTCGTCCGGTAGGCTTGTGTCACTGGGCAGTTCTCGGCTGTGCTTCCCTTTATAGTCTGTAACGGTTTGCAGGCCCTGCCGCATCGACAAGCGTCAGAGCCGGTGTAGTACGGCTCGATCTTAGTCGTGTATTGACGCTTTGCCTGTTTGATGGTTCATCCAAGGGCATAGTGGGACTTCTTATAAGTTTCCGAGTTAGAGTCCCGCCCCTTGAAAGCGGCAGCTCTAGCCTTTAGCTCAGTGCGGATGCTGCCTGTAATCCATGGCTTCTGGTTGGGGTATGTACGTACAGTGACAGTGGGGATGACGTCATCGTTGCACTTGTTGATGAAGCCAATGACAGATGTGATGTACTCCTCAATGCCATTGGAGGAATCCCGGAACATATTCCAGTCTGTGCTAGCAAAACAGTCCTGTAGCTTAGCATCTGCTTCATCTGACCACCTTTTTATTGAGCTAGTCACTGGTGCTTCCTGCTTGAATTTTTACTTGTAAGCAGGAATCAGGAGGGTGGAATTATGATCACATTTCCCAAATGGAGGGCAAGGGAGAGCTTTGTATGCATCTCCGTGTGTAGAGTATAGGTGGTCCAGAGTTCTTTTCCCTCTGGTTGCACATTTAACATGCTGATAGAAATGAGGTAAAACTGATTTAAGTTTCCCTACATTAAAGTCCCCGGCTACTAGGAGCGCCGCCTCTGGGTGAGCGTTTTCTTGTTTGCTTAGGGCAGAATACAGCTCATTCAATGCTGTCTTAGTGACTGTGGTGGTATGTAAACAGCTACAAAGAATATAGATGAAAACTCTCTCGGTAGGTAATGTGGTCTGCAGCTTATCATGAGAAACTATCTCAGGCGAACAATAGCTCGAGACTTCCTTAGATATTGTGCACCAGCTGTTGTTTACAAAAATACATAGACCGCCGCCCCTTGTCTTTCCAGACGCAGCTGTTCTATCCTGCCGGTTCATCGTATAACCAGCCAGCTGTATGTTGATATTGTCATCGTTCAGCCACGACTCCGTGAAGCATAAGATGTTACAGTTTTTAATGTCCCGTTGGTAGTTTAATCTTCCCAGTAACTCGTCCATTTTATTGTCCAAAGATTGCATGTTTGCGAGCAGAATTGAGGGGAGTGGGGGTTTATTCAATCGCCTCCTACTTCTCAGCAGGCAGCCCACCCTCCGATCTCTCTTTCTCCGCCTCCTCTTCACGCAGATCACGGGGCTCGGGGCCTGTTCGTATATCATCCGCCTCGTGCTCGTCAGAGTCTTGAAAGAAGAAAAAGGATTCTGCTAGTCCGTGGTGAGTAATCACAGTCTAGAAGTTATTTTCGGTCATAAGAGATGATATCGGCAACATTATGTACAAAAAAGAGTAAAAAAATAAGTTACAAACAAAAAAACACAATTGGTTGGGGGCACGTAAAACGTTTGCCTTCTGCTCTGGCGCCATCTTACAAGGTGGTACTGTATAGTGTATGTGTTAGTATGTACAGTTTGTGTTAGTATGTACTGTTTGTGTTAGTATGTACGAGGTCCAGCCCTGGATCTACAGTGCCTTGAAAAAGTATTCATCCCCCTTGGCGTTTTTCCTATTTTGTTTCATTACAACCTGTAATTTAAATAGATTTTTATTTGTATTTCATGTAATGGACATACACAAAATAGTCCAAATTTGTGAAGTGAAATAAAAAAAAGACTTGTTTCCAAAAAGTTAAAAAAAATTAAAAATGGAAAAGTGGTGCGTGCATATGTATTCACCCCCCTTTGCTATGAAGGCCCTAAATAAGATCTGGTGCAACCAATTACCGTTAGAAGTCACGTAATTAGTTAAATACAGTCCACCTGTGTGCAATCTAAGTGTCACATGATCTGTCACATGATCTCAGTATATATACACCTGTTCTGAAAGGCCCCAGAGTCTGCAACACGACTAAGCAAGGGTCACCACCAAGCAAGTGGCACCATGAAGACCAAGAAGATCTCCAAACAGGTCAGGGACAAAGTTGTGGAGAAGTACAGATCAGGGTTGGGTTATAAAAAAATATCAGAAACTTTTAACATCCCACTGTGCACCATTAAATCCAATATTAAAAAATGGAAAGAAACTGGCACCACAACAAACCTGCCAAGAGAGGACCGCCCACCAAAACTCACGGACCAGGCAAGGAGGGCATTAATCAGAGAGGCAACGAAGAGACCAAAGATAACCCTGAAGGAGCTGCAAAGCTCCACAGCGGAGATCGGAGTATCTTTCCATAGGACCACTGTAAGCCGTACATTCCACAGAGCTGGGCTTTACGGAAGAGTGGCTAGAAAAAAAGCCATTGCTTATTAAAGAAAAGAATAAGCAAACATGTTTGGTGTTCACCAAAAGGCATGTGGGAGACTCCCCAAATATATGGAAGAAGGTACTCTGTTCAGATGAGACTAAAATTGAGCTTTTTGGCCATCAAGGAAAACGCTATGTCTGGCGCAAACCCAACACCTCTCATCACCCCGAGAATACCATCCCCACAGTGAAGCATGGTGGTGGCAGCATCATTCTGTGGGGATGTTTTTCATCGGCAGGGACTGGGAAACTGGTCAGAATTGAAGGAATGATGGATGGCGCTAAATACAGGGAAATTCTTGAGGGAAACCTGTTTCAGTCTTCCAGAGATTTGAGACTGGGACGGAGGTTCACCTTCCAGCAGGACAATGACCCTAAGCATACTGCTGAAGTAACGCTTGAGTGGTTTAAGGGGAAACATTTAAGTGTTTTGGAATGGCCCAGACCTCAATCCAATTGAGAATCTGTGGTATGACTTAAATATTGCTGTACACAAGTGCAACCCATCCAACTTGAAGGAGCTGGAGCAGTTTTGCCTTGAAGAATGGGCAAAAATCCCAGTGGCTAGATGTGCCAAGCTTATAGAGACATACCCCAAGAGACTTGCAGCTGTAATTGCTGCAAAAGGTGGCTCTACAAAGTATTGACTTTGGGGGGGTGAATAGTTATGCACGCTCAAGTTTTTTTTGTGTGTGTCTTATTTCTTGTTTGTTTCACAATAGAACATACTTTGCATCTTCAAAGTTGTGTAAATCAAATTATACAAAAATAAAATCAATTTTAATTCCAGGTTGTAAGGCATCAAAATAGGGAAAATGCCAAGGGGGGTGAATACTTTCGCAAGCCCCTGTACATAGGACTACTTAGATGTTTCTACATTGGTAGTATGTGCTGTATGTGTTGGTATGTGCTGTATGTGTTGGTATGTGCTGTATGTGTTGGTATGTGCTGTGTGTTGGTATGTGTTGGTATGTGCTGTATGTGTTGGTATGTGCTGTATGTGTTGGTATGTGCTGTGTGTTGGTATGTGTTGGTATGTGCTGGTATGTGTTGGTATGTGCTGTATGTGTTGGTATGTGCTGTGTGTTGGTATGTGCTGGTATGTGCTGGTATGTGCTGGTATGTGTTGGTATGTGCTGTATGTGCGATCTTTTGAACCCATGACCTTGGCATAACCCAAGAGGACCACCTTTTCATCATGTTGACTGAGGCTCATCCATTATTAAGTTCACATGTTTGACAAGCCCGCTAGTGACATCTACTGTCACAAGAACGTGGGATCAAGTCTGTATTTGTTAGTGACAGAGACTTGGTTGTTGCGGTCTCTTTTTGTTGTGTTCTGTGGCTCCCAGCAAGTGAGATCCTAAGTGAATATAATAACATTAAAATTACATTCAATACAACTATTTAATTAGGCCTTATTCTCAGGGCATAGTTTTTTTACCCTAGTATAGTGGCCTGAAACTCAAGGTTTTGCAAATCCCATTATGATGGCTTGCAAAGTGATGTGTAATTCCTATTGGCATCCAGTCAGGGTGGGGATATCCATTTTTTTTAAAACATTTTAGTCATTTAGCAGACGCTCTTATCCAGAGCGACTTACAGTAGTGAATACATACATTTCATGCATTTAAAAATAAAATAAAATTGTACTGGCCCCCCGTGGGAATCGAACCACAACCCTGGCGTTGCACACACCATGCTGGCGTTGCAAACACCATGCTCTACCAACTGAGCCACAGGGAAGACTATCCAACATTTTATATTTCGATTCATCCGGAACCTGTATTCAGAATGACTGCAGGGTTGGGAAGACACAGATATGGAACAACCTAAACCATCTAAACTTGAACAAGCGTTTCAGTAACGGGTGCCATAAATCCAAGTAACAGATTGGATTAGTTTAGACAAATTTATGTTATTTACAGTGCCTTCAGAAAGTATTCACATCCCTTGACTTTTTTCCACATTTTCTTGTGTTACAGCCTGAATTTAAAATTGATTAAATTGAGACACATACAATACCCCATTATGTCAAAGTGGAATTATGTTTTTCAAAAAAAAAAAAAAAAAGTAATTCATTAAAAATGAAAAGCTGAAATGTCTTGAGTCAATAAGTATTCAACCCCTTTGTTATGGCAAGACTAAATAAGTTCGGGAGTAAAGATTTGCTTAACAAGTCATATAATAAGTTGCATGGACTCACTGTGTGTTCAATAATAGTGTTTAACATGATTTTTGAATGACTACCTCATCTCTGTAACCCACACATACAATTAATTATCTGTAAGGTCCCCCGAGAAGTGAATTTCAAACAGATATTTAACCACAAAGACCAAGGAGGTTTTTTTGTACGATTTAATTTTGTATCTTTTATAAACAATACAAAACGTATACATACAAACAACAACATCATACAAACATCCACAACATCACCCTTATTAGTTTTACACTTCAGACACGTTGTGTTGTAGAACTTGTGAATTTTGTCTCTTGTATAACAAATTCTATACATTCATTTATACTGGATTAAACGTACATTTTCCCTAACTGTAATATCGTTAGTTATGTTCCAACTTTCCTTCCATCTTGTGCCAATATTAGTTATTTTTTAAGTCTTGGTTCCAATAGTTAATATTTTTTTTCCTAAGAGATGGTCAGTTGGATAGGCTCTCTGCCGGGTTTAGTATATCTTCCCTATCATATGAACATAATTTTCTAACTCAAATAAGATTGTGTTGATGTCCAAAAGATTTCAAATCGAAATTTTGTGATATAAAACGTTTAAGTTGCATGTATTTTTTGAAAATATCTACATTGGTCAATCCAAAATAGCTTTTTAAAGCTGTCATAGAAATAAATGTATTTCCTATTACCAGGTAATTGCCATTAGTTTTCCATGTGGATCAATTTATAGGTGAATTCTGAAAAGTTATCCAAGGAATGTTCCATAAGGTTGTGTTTATAGGGAATGATATTATTTCTTATAGAATACGTTTATTTTTCTTCCATATTGTTATAGTGTTCTTAACTATGAAATTATTCATGTTCTTAGTTTAATCCTTTGAAAATAGACACGTAAAAAGAAGACCAGGGAGGTTTTCCAACATTACTGAGTAGCACTCATATTTTCAAGCATAGTGGTGGCTGCATCATGTTATGGTTATGCTTGTAATTGTTAAGGACTGGGGAGTTTTTCAGGAAAAAAAAAATAATGGAAGGGAGCTAAGCACAGGCAAAATCCAAAAGGAAAACCTGGTAAAATCTGCATTCCACCAAACACTGGGAGATGAATTCACCTTTCAGCAGGATAAATTGCTAAAACACAAATCTACACTGGAGTTGCTTACCAAGAAAACAGTGAATGTTACGAGTTACAGTTTTGATTTAAATCTACTTGAAAATCTATGGTAAGACCTGAAAATGGTTGTCTAGCAATGATCAACAACCAATTTGACAGAGCTTTAAGACATTCAAAAATAATAATGTGCAAATACTGCTCAATCAAGGTGTGGAAAGCGCTTAGACACTTACCCGGAAAAACTCTCAGCAGTAATTGCTGTCAAAGGTGCTTCTACAAAGTATTGACTCAAGGGTGAGAATACTTATATAAATTAGATATTGCTGTATTTAATTTTCAATACACATGTAAATATTTCTAAAAACATGTTTTCACTTTTTCATTATGGTGCATTGTGTGTAGATAGGTGAGAAAAAAAATATTTTATCCATTTTAAAGTCAGGCTGTAACACAATGTGACAAGATGAATTAATAAATCAATGTACATGCAAAAACATACATATTGAAACAACCAATTCTAAAAAATCAACGTGCAATAGAGCATCCTGGGAAATATGATAATGTTGGGCGTGGTTTTGCTTTAACACTGGTTATTAACAACAACACTGGGGTTCTTTTACACCAATTAATGTTAATTTAACACTTAACCTAGAAATGTTACACTGAAAAATCAACACTAGATACATTTGCTGTGTAAGGAGGGATGTGAGTTGAGGGGGCATGAGTTGATGGTTTGAACCAGAGAAGAAAATACAGGGTTGGGGTCAATTCCAATTCAGTCAATTCAGGAAGTATACTGAAATTCCAATTACATTTCAATTCAGTTAATTCAGGAAATATACTGAAATTCCAATTCAATTAATTCAATTCAGGAAGCAAACTGAAATTCCAATGTCCGTCGATGCTTTTCCTTTACTTCCTGACCTAAATTGACTAAACTTGAATTAAAATGAACCCTGACCTCTTGTGATTCTGTGTGTCGTTAGGTATGCAGCCAAAGACAAGAAGACACTCTAGGCTCATCACGTAACCCACGTCCTGAACGCAGCGGATGGGAAGTTCAAACACGGGCTACTACAGGGACACTACAAACCCCATGGACTAGAGCCATTCCACATGGCCTCCTTTGACCTCTGCCCCTTCTTCTGCTCTGCAGCCAAATTCATCAAGACCGCCCTGAGCTCGCCCAACGGTAAGCAATCAATCAAAGGTATTTTATAAAGCCCTTTTTACATCATCGGTTGTCGCAAAGTGTTTTACAGAAGCTTTTTACCATGCAAAATGTTTTCTCTTTTACCATGCAGATGGCTTTCTCTTTTAGTCTATTCACTCTGTATAATTACCTATAAATTTACCATTAAAATTACATTGTTTGTGAATGAATTGTATATTCAAATATAATTAGTCTGTCAGTTCCAACAACATGCAGCAATCCTCCCTTCCATTCCATTAGCAGTTAAAATGCAAATCACAAAGCTGCTAAAACATAACATTAAGCTAATATCGTACCCCACAGTAACCTCATAAGCCGGGGACCTTGGACAGGGCAATATCAAGTTAATATCGTACCCCACAATGAACTCCTCATAAGCCAGGGACCTTGGACAAGAAAATTGGTTTTAAATGGATTGCCCTGGTAATTTGTAAGCAACACTTTCATTGGACATGGAAATTACACAATTATGTTTGTGGCCTTGTGCTGTAACAGAGTTGCTACTTCCTGTCCCTGTTATGCAGAGTGATCCAATATATGACATGGCAGTAATTAGATGATGCCTGTGTCCCAAATGGCACCCTGTTGCCTATTCCCATTCCCCATGGGACCCTAGTAAATAGTTGTGTACTATGTAGGGAATAGGTTTATATTTGGGACGCATTTGATGCCTCCCCTCCCCTCCTCCACATGCTGGCTGGCTGATCTGACTAGTGCTTCAGTGTGTATCGGGGCCTATAGTAATCCCTAGCAGAAACACAGGCTGGAAGACAGTTCAATTACCCGCTCCTATGGGCCCTAAGCTCCAAAGTAGGATAAGAGAAACCACGGATTACCGTGTAGAAACATTTGTTGCAACATTGTTGAAAGAAAACTTTTGGGAGGAAAGCAATTTAAAAAGTACTCCATTTTCATATTAAGCCTACAGGTCTGTAATTCAGTTTGACACAATATGAAATGAACAACAAGTAATCCATGCGATGTTCTGCTACTACGTAAATGGGATACTTTAAATGAAACCCCCTGTTGCCAGGGATTTGGGTGAGTTGAGACATCACTTAGGTAGTGAATGAAATTACGTTCAATTTTTTTATTTATATATTTTTTTAAATCAAATCAAATGTTATTTGTCACATGCGCTGAAAACAACAGACCTTACAGTGAAATTGGTACTTACAAGCCCTTAACCAACAATGCAGTTCAGGAAAAAAGAAAAAGTACGTTTTTAAGTAACAATGTTTTTTTATTTTTTTATTTTTTTTATTCCACCTCTATTTAACCAGGTAGGCAAGTTGAGAACAAGTTCTCATTTACAATTGCGACCTGGCCAAGATAAAGCAAAGCAGTTCGACAACATACAAAAACACAGAGTTACACATGGAGTAAAACACTGACTAAGTGTGCCTACCTTTCTTCGCTCCCCCAGGCCTGGCAGGTAAGGTGTTGGTCCACTGTGCGATAGGTCTGAGTCGCCCCTCCAGGCTGGTCCTGGCCTGGTCCTGATTGATCTCTCCAGTCTGGTCCTGGCCTGGTCCTGATTGATCTCTCCAGTCTGGTCCTGGCCTGGTCCTGATTGATCTCTCCAGTCTGGTCCTGGCCTGGTCCTGATTGATCTCTCCAGTCTGGTCCTGGCCTGGTCCTGATTGATCTCTCCAGTCTGGTCCTGGCCTGGTCCTGATGATCTCTCCAGTCTGGTCCTGGCCTGGTCCTGATGATCTCTCCAGTCTGGTCCTGGCCTACCTGATGATCGACGAGGAACTGACCCCTGGTGGATACCATCAAGGCTGCAAACAGAAACATCTCTTCCAATGCTGGATTCCTGGAGCAGCACCGAGGTCTGGACAGCCATCTCCACTTCCAGGCTAGATGACAATGAGGACATCTATAGGCACTTTGATGAGACAACTGTATACTCATACTGTAGTCTGGTAGTCTAGTAGGAGACAACTGTATACTCATACTGTAGACTGGTAGTCTGGTAGGAGACCACTGTATACTCATACTGTAGTCTGGTAGTCTAGTAGGAGACCACTGTACTGTATACTCATACTGTAGACTGGTAGTCTAGTAGGAGACAACTGTATACTCATACTGTAGTCTGGTAGTCTGGTAGGAGACCACTGTATACTCATACTGTAGTCTGGTAGTCTAGTAGGAGACAACTGTATACTCATACTGTAGACTGGTAGTCCGGTAGGAGACAACTGTATACTCATACTGTAGTCTGGTAGTCTAGTAGGAGACAACTGTATACTCATACTGTAGTCTGGTAGTCTGGTAGGAGACCACTGTATACTCATACTGTAGTCTGGTAGTCTGGTAGGAGACCACTGTATACTCATACTGTAGTCTGGTAGTCTGGTAGGAGACAACTGTACTGTATACTCATACTGTAGACTGGTAGGAGACCACTGTATACTCATACTGTAGACTGGTAGTCTATTAGGAGACAACTGTATACTCATACTGTAGTCTGGTAGTCTGGTAGGAGACAACTGTATACTCATACTGTAGTCTGGTAGTCTAGTAGGAGACAACTGTATACTCATACTGTAGTCTGGTAGTCTGGTAGGATACAACTATATACTCATACTGTAGAAGGTTGTGCTGTTTTATTCTTCACTATAAAGTCATTTGTCAGAAATAAATGAACACATTCAGCTTTTATCATTCAAAGACTTATGTGAGATAACCGTTGTTTCACAATGAGAAGAAACATGTCCGCATACAGACAACGTACAAAACCATGGAAACATAAGTACTGAACATTCGTTAATTACCACCAACGCCCTTCTTTCTACAACAACCAACATTACAAATGACAGATTGCGAAGAGCACCAAACGCTAATGACGACATTCTGAAAAACAGGTCCTCTAATTAGCTTCAATTAGCAGAATCACATCTGGAGGGGTACATTGGTGTTGTTCTGGTCTCTCTACCACCTGCTGTTAATGTGCTACAACAGCAGGTCCCTGGCCTCCAACACTGTTCTGTCATCAGAGAGAAACACAGCCCAGAACCACCCACCCTGCCAGGGCCAAGGGATTCTCAGCTTCTCCCCAACACTGGATGTCTATGCCAACTGTACCCAGGGGCAGACTGGGATCAGAAATCGGCCCTGGCATTTCTAACACACGGCCCCCTTTTTTCCCCCATTGAGGCTCCCGTAATTAGCCAAATAATTATCATTTTGCGCAAACAACCCAAGTTAAATAGGACCACCGGGCTAAAAATGGACCAGCCTATCTGGCATTTGCCCGAAATGCCAGATGGCCAGTCCGCCCGACTGTACCATCTGAACACATCCTTATCTCTGGAAAGGATGGGTGGAAATGAATAATGACTCATGGTATAAATGTGAAAGACTATTGCTGTATGTTATCACTCTCTAATACAAGAGCACTAACATCAATTATTCTGATTCTATCTTTTCTTGATAGAAATATATCTATACAGACAGATGGAGAATAACAGAGAGAACAACATGTAGGTTACATCCATGTGTCTGCATGCATACCTTTATCCAGAAATAGCATTATACTTATTCAGTCACTTAATCTCTCAGAATAATGTGCCTAAAAAACAACCTGTTGAAATCTACACGGAAGCTGTTAAAACTGTAATGTCTCACAGTAAGAGGGGTGATATACTATGACAGAAATATGGTTCAACTTGTGGTTCAAAGCATGTATACAGATGATCCAGGTCAAACTGTGAAAAGCGATGGAGCCATTTTACGAGATGTTTGCTCTTCGGAGCGTCGTACTGTAGAGAGAAACGCTCGTTGTGATGATAAAAATTGTATATCACAGGTGAGATATGAATGATGTCAGAATGAATGATGTCAGAGCATGAAGATCTGAAGACAGAAGAGGGAATTGGTGTAAAAACAGAAATCTGACATGTTACAATGCTTCATTAAACTCCTTTCCACACCGCAATCATTATCCTTAATCTGTTCTTTGGCTAGCATTGAGGAGCCTTTAGAAGATCAGTGAGAACTCAAGCCCTGTACCATTTTATACAGAACATCTTCCTTTCCCTATCTTAACACATTTCAAAGGATCTTTCATCCTGGAAACACACATCAAAGTTACATATATCTTTGACTGTATAACCTGTGAGATATACTGCTCTTATAGAATGACGCACAGAGTCCCACGGCCCTTGCTTTAAGACTGTGATATGTAAACTGACAGAATTCCAACAGACGCTTGGCATACCCTGATCACTGGAGTGCAATATGTCTTTTGGCATAGGGTGGCTAAGCACAGCACAGCTGCAGAGAGTAAAGTTACCAGCTCTGTTCAGGACTTTTTGTAACCTTTATTTAAATAGGCAAGTCAGTTAAGAACAAATTCTTACTTACAATGACGGCCTACCCCAGCAAAATCCTAACCGGGACAACGCTGGGCCAATTGTGTGCAGCCCTATGGGACTTCCAATCACGGCCGGTTGTGATACAGTCTGGAATCGAACCAGGGTCTGTAGTGATGCCTCTAGCACTGAGATGCAGTGCCTTAATTAAACCCCTGCGCCACTCGGGAGTCCAGGATGGCATCGTATTCCCCGTATAATGCATTCGTTTTAGACCAGGAATAGTGTCTCATTTGGGACAAATGTTATAACTGAGGAGGTTTTTCCACTACAGCCACTTATTTCAGGGGGCTTCTCTGCCTGCCACATACTAGTCCTAAATATATCCCTTCCATTTGATGCCTGTCCTGTCACTGGCCAGTTATACAATCTGGAGAGAGCGAGAGAGAGAAAGAGAGACACTTATCGTTGATACATTTTAGAAACCACTCTCACAGTAATCATATACTTTGCACACGAACCGCCGCCCGTTTGGAGTAAGAAATCATGAATGTAATTACGTGTGAATGTCTTCGTATGCCGTGTATCTGTCAGAACCAGGCCTTCTTAGGAAGGGTGTTGGGCCTTTCAGCGGGACGCTTGTAAGGCTCTGATTGTCCAAAAAGGTCCGGACCCGTCTCTTCTACTGTTGTTCACTCTGGAAGATGCTCCTTTGAAGATAGGCTAGCCAGCAGGGTCGATAGTTCCCATTGGGTGATGAGAGTAGTGTACTACAGTGATTTGAGAAGAGTACAGTTGTGGCCAAAAGTTTTGAGAATGACACAAATATTAATTTTCACAAAGTCTGCTGCCTCAGTTTGTATGATGGCAATTTGCATATACTCCAGAATGTTATGAAGAGTGATCAGATGAATTGCAAAGTCCCTCTTTGCCATGCAAATGAACTAAATCCCCAAAAAACATTTCCACTGCATTTCAGCCCTGCCACAAAAGGACCAGCTGACATCATGTCAGTGACTCTCTCGTTAACACAGGTGTGAGTGTTGACGAGGACAAGGCTGCAGATCACTCTGTCATGCTGATTGAGTTTGAATAACAGACTGGAAGCTTCAAAAGGAGGGTGGTGCTTGGAATCATTATTCTTCCTCTGTCAATCATGGTTACCTGCAAGGAAACATGTGCCGTCATTATTGCTTTGCACAAAAAAGGCTTCACAGGCAAGGATATTGCTGCCAGTAAGATTGCACCTAAATCAACCATTTATCGGATCATCAAGAACTTCAAGGAGAGTGGTTCAATTGTTGTGAAGAAGGCTTCGGGGCGCCCAAGAAAGTCCAGCAAGCGCCAGGACCGTCTCCTAAAGTTGATTTAGCTGCGGGATCGGGGCACCACCAGTACAGAGCTTGCTCAGGAATGGCAGCAGGCAGTTGTGAGTGCATCTGCACGCACAGTGAGGCGAACACTTCTGGAGGATGGCCTGGTGTCAAGAAGGGCAGCAAAGAAGCCACTTCTCTCCAGGAAAACATCAGGGACAGACTGATATTCTGCAAAAGGTACAGGGATTGGACTGCTGAGGACTGGGGTAAAGTCATTTTCTCTGATGAATCCCCTTTCCGATTGTTTGGGGCATCCGGAAAAAAGCTTGTCTGCAGAAGACAAGGTGAGCGCTGCCATCAGTCCTGTGTCATGCCAAAAGTAAAGCATCCTGAGACCATTCATGTGTGGGGTTGCTTCTCAGCCAAGGGAGTGGGCTCACTCACAATTTTGCCTAAGAACACAGCCATGAATAAAGAATGGTACCAACACATCCTCCAACAGCAACTTCTCCCAACCATCCAGGAACAGTTTGGTGACGAACAATGCCTTTTCCAGCATGATGGAGCACCTTGCCATAAGGCAAAAGTGATAACTAAGTGGCTCGGGGAACAAAACATTGATATTTTGGGTCCATGGCCAGGAAACTCCCCAGACCTTAATCCCATTGAGAACTTGTGGTCAATCCTCAAGAGGCGGGTGGACAAACAAAAACCCACAAATTCTGACAAACTCCAAGCATTGATTATGCAAGAATGGGCTGCCATCAGTCAGGATGTGGCCCAGAAGTTAATTGACAGCATGCCAAGGCGGATTGCAGAGGTCTTAAAAAAGAAGGGTCAACACTGCAAATATTGACTCTTTGCATCAACTTCATGTAATTGTCAATAAAAGCCTTTGACACCTATGAAATGCTTGTAATTATACTTCAGTATTCCATAGTAACATCTGACAAAAATATCTAAAGACACTGAAGCAGCAAACTTTGTGAAAATGAATGTGTGTGTCATTCTCAAAACTTTTGGCCACGACTGTAGTAGAGTGGTCCCACTTAAATTAGCTTTGTATATACTTTACTTAGGACAGCTAATCAGCCGTACCAGTGATTGTCCGGGAGGTGACTATCGTCTCTAACTCGTGTTGAGATTTCAGAGTCCGAACCACTTTGGACGTGAGCTGCATCTACATGCCTCTTTGGTCTGAATGTTCATTTCTTTACCAATACTTTATGCACTCTGGTCGAAAGGGGCGGTTCCATCAGGCTGACATGCTCTCTGACCTCACTCGGGGCATGGCTACTTACTGTGCAAAGTTTATAGGAGACAAATGATCTCTTATGGCTCCTAAAATCACATTCCTATCTTAACTTTAAGGCTAGGGGGCAGTATTCGGAAGTTTGGATGACTGAGGTGCCCAAAGTAAACTGCCTGTTACTCAGGCCCAGAAGCTTGGATATGCATATACAGTAGTATTGGATAGAAAACAGTTTTTAAAACTGTTAAAATAATGTCTGAGAGTATAACAGAACTGATTTGGCATGCAAAACCCCGAGGACAATCCATCCAGGATTTTTTTGTTGTTGAGGTCATTGGACTTTTCAATGCTTTTCTATGGGAAAGTCTAATAATTAGGACCCAGATTGCAGTTCTGATGGCTTCCACTAGATGTCAACAGTCTTTAGAAATTGTTTCATGCTTGTTTTTGAAAAATTAAGAAGTATTCGTATTCTTTCTAAGTATCCCTCAGAAGGACTCTAGTCTTTTGGCGCGCGTGAATGAGTGTATTCCGTCTTAAATGTTATCGATTATTTACCTATTAGAGTACCTGAGGTTGGATTAGAAATGTTGTTTGAATTGTTTGGACGAACTTTACAGGTACATTTTTAGATTCCTTTGTAGGCATGTTGGGCGAGTTGGAACAGGTGGATTTCTGAATCAAATGCGCCAAGTAAACGGACATTTTTGGGATATAAAGAAGGACTTTATCGAACAAAACGACCATTCATTGTGTAACTGGGACCCTTTGCATTGCAAAAAGATAAAGATATTCAAAGGTAAGTGATTTATTTTATCTCTATTTTTTAGTTTTGTGACACCTGTGCAGGTTATGAATTCATGTTAATGCAGGAAGTGGGTGAGGCGCTGTCCTCAGACGATCAAATGCTATGCTTTCACCGTAAATCCTATTGTAAATCGGACTCAGCGGTTCGATTACCAAAATTCTAAGCTAAAGAATGGTGTATAACACTTGTATTTTTATGAATGTTTAATATTACTACTTTTGTTTTTTGAATTTTGCGCTCTGAGATTTCACCGGATGTTGTCGAGATGGGAAGCTAGCGTCCCAATGAGCCAAAAGAAGTTAACAAAAATACATTTATAATTTTTCATATTTCATATACAACGTTAAGGATGGAGACTTCGTGCATGTGGTGTATATACTTTAAGTTACAGTATTTCCTTTATAACACTTTTAATGGCATCACAAAATAACAACCCATATGACATTATTATTCTTTAGATCGTCTCTGACCATTCCCCACCTTCTATGTTAGAAATATTGTTCCAGTATTTGCTTTAGAACGTGTTAGAGTTTTGGCGGGAAACTGTCCTTTTTCAATTTGTAGAGGGAGACCCTGGATCTCCTCTCCTTTAATTCCAATTTAAGATTGATGGAGGCCACTGTGTTCTTGGGGATCGTCAATGCTGCAGAAATGTTTTGGTACCCACAAAATGTGGAAAAAGTCAAGGGGTCTGAATATTTTCCAAAGGCAATGTAGGTGATACAGTAGTACACTTCAGTGGAATCTCTTGTATATTACTTACATTTTTTTTTTATCCTAGCCCCCAAGGCCTTGTGCCTTTTGGTAGGCCTTCATTGTAAATAAGAATTTGTTCTTAACTGACTTGCCTAGTTAAATAAAAGGTAAAATAAAATAAAATAAATATATATTTGACCAGAATTCTAATTCTAACATTTGCCAATGCATGTTAGGGATTTAAGTAATGCCTAAAATGCATATTAACAAAAATGTGCCCTAGTTACCAAACTTATTACATTACCTGTTCAGCAGGTTGGAAGGAAATAGCTACAGATCAAAAAAGTTTTTTTCCCCCCTCAAGGGAATGGATCCTGTGTGAAAGCAGGAAGCTATTGTGATAAACATGGCGTCTCACAGCTCCAAGAGGTGAGTAACTGAGAAGAAGTAGTTTGTTCCTAAGACAAAGCCACCTGAACCTGTGGTGGAATGTGTCACATCTGGAGGCTATGAGCTGGAGAAAAGCCTTAAAGGAAAACTCCACATCAAAACTATCGTTTGGTATTGGTTTCATTAGTCCCAAAGGTGAAATGTAAAAAAAAGTCCATTGTTGACATAGTCCCAAAATGTTTTGCTTAAGTAAGTAACTTTCTAAATACAAAAATCATCCCGTATGATGCATTTTATGTGTCAACCATGGACTAATGAAACCAATACCAAAAGATAGTTTTTGGGTGGAGTTACCCTTAAACCGAGACAAGTACGTGTTCTGTAACAGATCAAATTCAACATTTTGAACCCTTGCAACGAAGAATCACATATGTTTAGAAAATTCTGTATTGTCAAATATTTGTGTTTTGGAATGTGTCTACCACATCAAGGACGTCATTATGGAAATATGTCATTACACTTCTCTATTTTAATTATGTTCCTTTTTGATTTCAGTCTTCTTTTCCATACTTTGATTTATTAATTCCATCCACCAAAATTATTATTATATGGTTCATCGTCTGTAGGATTCATTTATAAAGTCGCATTATTTACCTAGCTTGAGTGCCAGTCTGTTTGTGTTGTCATGCCAACTCCTTGTCACTCATTGTAATGCGAAATGTTTTGGCTTGGCAATTGCGTAAGGAGTTGGCAAGAGAGGACAGACTGGTACCCAGTTTATTATTTACTTTCTGTTCCTGGTAAACATGTGTACATTATTACATTATTATATCTGGGTATTACTGTAATACATAACAGTTACCTAGTGTCTGATGTGTTAGTCTCCTACCTGAAGTACATATCACTATGCATCTTTAGCCTGGGATATGTTCCAGGAAGCCTCAGACAATAACAGTGACGTATACGCTGACTCGGTGAGTGAGTTTATTAGGAAGTGCATTGGAGATGTTGTACTCACTGTGCCTATTAAAACCTTCCCTAACCAGAAACCGTGGCTTTATGGCAGTATTCGCGCAAAACTGAAAGCGTGAACCACCGCATTAAATGATGGCAAGGCGACTGGAAACATGACCGAAATGAAACAGTGTAGCTATTCCCTCTGCAAGGCAATCAAACAAGCAAAGCGTCAGTACAGAGACAAAGTAGAGTCGCAATTCAACGGTTCAAACACAAGACGAATGTCGCAGGGTACAATCACGGATTACAAAAAGAAAATCAGCCCCATCGCGGACATCGACGTCTTGCTCCCAGACAAATTAAACAACTTCTTTGTTCGCTTTGAGGACAATACAGTGCGACCGACACGGGTTGCTACCAAAAACTGTGGGCTCTCCTTCTCTATGGCCAACGTGAGTAAAACATTTAAATGTGTTAACCCTCGCAAGGCTGCCGGCCCAGACGGCATCCTTAGCCGCGTCCTCAGAGCATGCGCAGACCAGCTGGCTGGTGTGTTTACGGACATATTCAATCAATCCTTATCCCAGTCTGTTGTCCCCACATACTTCAAAATGGCCACCATTGTTCCTGTACCCAAGAAAGTGAAGGTAACTGAACTAAACGACTATCGCCACATAGCACTCACTTCTGTCATCATGAAGTGCTTTGAGAGACTAGTCAAGGATCATATCACCTCCACACTACCTGATACCATAGACCCACTCCAATTTGCTTACTGACCCAATAGGTCCACAGACGATGCAATCACCATCACACTGCACAATCCCATGTAAGAATGCTGTTCATTGACTACAGCTCAGCATTCAACACCCCAGTACCTTCCAAACTCATCATTAAGCTTGAGAACCTGGGTCTCGACCCCGCCCTGTGCAACTGGGTCCTGGACGTTCTGACGGGCCGCCCCCAGGTGGTGAAGGCAGGAAACAACATCTCCACCCCGCTGATCCTCAACATTGGGGCACCACAAGGGTGCATTCTCAGCCCTCTCCTGTACTCCCTGTTCACCCATGACTGCATGGCCATGCACGCCTCCAACTCAACCATCAAGTTTGTAGATGACACTACAGTGGTAGGCTTGATTACCAACAACGACGAGACAGCCTACAGGGAGGAGGTGAGGGCCCTCGGAGTGTGGTGTCAGGAAAATAACCTCTCACTCAACGTCAACAAAACAAAGGAGATGATCATGGACTTCAGGAAACAGCAGAGGGAGCCCCCCCCTATCCACATCGACGGGACAGTAGTGGAGAAGGCAGAAAGTTTTAAGTTCCTCGGCGTACACATCACGGACAAACTGAAACGGTCCACCCACACAGACAGCGTGGTGAAGAAGGTGCAATAGCGCCTCTATAACCTCAGGAGGCTTAAGAAATTTGGCTTGTCACCTAAAACCCACAAACTTATACCGATACACAATCGAGAGCATCCTGTCGGTCTGTATCAACTGCACCGAACGGCAACTGCACCACCCTCAACCGCAAGGCGCTCCAGAGGATGGTGCGGTCTGCATAACGCGTCACCGGGGGCAAACTACCTGCCCTCCAGGACACCTACAGCACCCGATGTCACAGGAAGGCCAAAAAGATCATCAAGGACAACAACCACCCGAGCCACTGCCTGTTCACCCCGCTATCATCCAATAGGCGAGGTCAGTACAGGTGCATCAAAGCTGGGACCGAGAGACTGAAGAACTGCTTCTATCTCAAGGCCATCAGACTGGTAAACAGCCATCACTAACACAGAGAGGCTGCTGCCAACATAGACTTATATCATAGTCACTTTAAATAGTGCAACTTTAATAATGTTTACATATCCTACATTACTCATCTCATATGGATATACTGTACTTTATACCATCTATTGCATCTTGCCTATGCCGCACGGCCATAGCGCATCCATATATTTATATGTACATATTCTTATTCCATCCCCTTACATTGTGTGTATAAGGTAGTCGTTGTGAATTTGTTAGATTACTTGTTAGATATTACTGCACTGCTGGAACTAGAAGCACAAGCGTTTCGCTACACTCGCATTAACATCTGGGTTTGTTAACGTCTGGGTTTGTGCTCTTGCCAATTCCAAAACATTTGGCATGACAATAAGTGACAATGAGCTGGCATGATAGCACAAACAGATTGGCTCTCAGGTTAGTAAATCCTAATTTTGACAGAGCCAAAGACAAAATCAAATCCGAAGAAGTTGGGCATCCTGAACGCAGCAAAGGGGACGTAGAACAATGTGGACACGGGTGGTCTACTATAGGGTCGTGGCAGAGGATTCTCCACCTTTTGACCTCAGCCAGTACTTTTCTGCAGCACAGTTCATCAACCAAACCTTCAGTTTACCTTTGAGTTAGTTTTAGACATTTGATTAGACATTGTAATTGTTTAAAAAGGCTTTATAAATCATTGTTATCAATACTTATGAATTGTAATGTTTAAAAATGCTTCTAAATGTTTATACAGGTTTACAAATTAAACTTATTTAGGAATACTTTTAGGTTATGACTGCTTATTCATTAAAGTGATTATACAGTGGTAGCTTACCATGTCTCCTAATAACAAACACCTTAATGTCTTGTTTTTCTTTTCCGTGTATTCGAAGAGTATTACTATTATTCTGTATCTCCAGATAAGCTACGAGTCCACTGTGTGATGGGGAGAAGCAGGTCAGCCACCCTGTTCCTGGCCTACCTGATGATCTGTAAGAAAATGACCGTGGTGGATGCCATGGACCACGGAAGCAACACAGCATCCCCGACTGGGGCTTCCCGAAACAGCTTAGACAGCTGGACACCTACCTCTTAGAACAGAGGAACAGAGAAACAGAGGAACAGGTGAAAAGGAGAAAGAAGAAAAGACTAGGAGAAATAGGAGGTTGAAAATAATGATAAATGTGATAGATGCATCCTGAGAAAAGGAAACACATTTCATTTGGATCATTTAGTTCCACAAGAAATGAAAACATAAAACGTCTTACAAGTAGGTTTCCTAGTACTTGAAAAATACTGCCAGACAGTCTGTAGAGTACTGTTGTAGAGTACTGTTCTAGAGTAGAGTACTGTTGTAGAGTAAAGTACTTATATATTTATATATATGTTTCAGTAGAGTACTGTGTAGAGTAGAGTACTGTTGTAGGGTACTGTTGTAGAGTACTGTTGTAGAGTACTTATATATATGTTTTAGTAGAGTACTGTCGTAGAGTAAAGTACTTATATATAGGTTTCAGTAGAGTACTGTGTAGAGTAGAGTACTGTTGTAGAGTACTGTTGTAGAGTACTTATATATATGTTTTAGTAGAGTACTGTCGTAGAGTAAAGTACTTATATATAGGTTTCAGTAGAGTACTGTCGTAGAGTAAAGTACTTATATATAGGTTTCAGTAGAGTACTGTAGTAGAGTAGAGTACTGTGTAGAGTACTTACATATTTTTAGTAGAGTACTATTGTAGAGTACTGTTGTAGAGTATATATATATATATATATATATATTTAGTGGCTCTATTGTTGTAGAGTACTTATATATGTATATTTTTTAGTAGAGTACTATTAAAGAGTACTGTTGTAGAGTACATATATATATATTTTTTAGTAGAGTACTATTAAAGAGTACTTTTGTATATTTTTTTAGTAGAGCACTATTGTAGAGTAGAGTAGGAACATCCCGCATGCACACGCCTCGTCTATTTCTATGGGCACAAGCACTGTTCATAACCCCCCACCCCCCATGCCGACCCATGGGGCGCCCCCCCACAGTTTGGAAACCACTGGAGTAGAGTACCGTAATAGAATCAAGTACTCCAATTGTACTCTAAATGTAAGATTTAAACTAAATGCTAAAGTTTTATTGGGAATAAAGAGGATATTGCCTTAGCTTACATTTCTGTCTTTGTACATTTTGAACTTCAAAACTCCCAATTAATTTGAAGTTCAGTCAGTTGGAAGTCAAAGGAGCAGAATCGTGTGCATGGTCAATCATCATTTATTTTATGCTAAAATGTACAGCATTTATAAGTGACTGCCAAAGGAGAAAAGTCATAAATACAAGACTGTCATTCTGTCCAATTGTTTGTGCACATAGCCAGGTCTCCCCCTGTGACTGTCCCTACCAGCCATTCTGTACAGGTACAAAGGCTACAAAAGAGCAATATTAACAAAAACACAAGTACAAGTGGCTTTTTACATGCAATCTGTTAGCTTAGTTTGGTCTATTTACATCCTCTCTCCTACACTTTGTAAAATATAAATCCAACATTTTATCAAGATAGAAAACAAATCTACAGATGGAATGAAAATGTAACTTTTTAAAGAAATTGTAAAATATCAACTTTGGACTAAATTTATATTTCTTTATTGTTCTTTTTTTGTCAACACTTTCGACATTGGTACACCTCTGAAATGTAAAAACAGAATCAGAGCGAGGGGTGCAATATGCTTATTTATCTTGACAGAAGTCTTCTGCATTATAAAACAGAAAGCTGCCTCAAAGATATCTGTTACAAAAGACTTCAGAATTATACATACACGGTAATAAAACCTCTCAACCGTACAGAAGAACAGGATTAAAGAAGTTGACCATTTTTTTTTTTTTTACATTATTATTAGAATTAACAAAATATAGTTTCATCTTTCTCCCCCGCTTTGTAAGCGAGGGAACCTAACAAAAGGCCAAACATGTCTTTAAAATGTCTTGCTATTAAGCACAACACTTGTACAGTACTACTCAATGCACTGTTACTAATGGAGACCGAAGACCGAAGCATGCTAATTGTCACTTTACAAAATAAGTACAATAATTTACATATACAAAGGCATGAGTATAGTACAAACTAATTGTCAGCACTGTTAGACAGGTACACTGAACAGGTTCTAGGAATATCCAATAGTTTAAATCTGTTTGTAGCAGGCACATTAGATGGCTTCGTTTTGAGGCTGCTACATAACTACACTCACGCTCTCCCTCCCGGTGATGAAATCTCTCGCCCGTCTCCCGCCTGGCCCCTACCCCGCCTGTCCTATGGACTGATCAGGGAAACTAATGCTAATTAAATAAATGTTCATCTTTATGACGTAAGGCTTCCCATCTGTTAGGAACAAAAATACTTTGACATAGATAGATAGTAGCTTTTTGTAGAAAGTTTGCTTGTTGATCAAACTTGATGCATTCTTTCCAAGTGCTGGTTTTTAAGTAACTATTAACAAAATTACAACAAACAAACATTATCAACAACCAAAAAGGCCAAATGTGTGCATCAGGGACTAATAGTAATAATTAATAATGCACATTTGTGTGATTTAAACATCCAGTCAGATTGATTCAGTCTGTCGGTAGTTACCGTTTCGTTAACTGTTAGTTAACGGTTAGGTTAGTAACCGTGGGTTACCGTCTGATGAAAGGCCCTTTGAGTGTCTGCTTGGACATAGGTCCGGTGTTGGTCATGTATCCATGGTGACCAGCTGAAGAGAACCTCATGTTGCCGTGGGGCGGAGCCTGCATGGGCTGCTGGGGGTATGGTTGCGTTCCCATCATGCCCATCTGCATAGAGGCGTACTGGGACCCGGGCGACTGGTTCATGTAGGCCGCAGCCATCTGTTGACTCGATATCTGGCTGCCGGGGTAACCACCGTTGACGCGGTAGCCATTCATGGCGTGGTTGATGGCGGCGGCAGTGGGCATGTTCACAGCGTGGTTGTAGGAAGCCGGCATGATGTTGACCGTGCCCAAGTTCATGCCCCTGGGCATGGCTGCAAGCGTCCGGGACGAGGGGGCCTGCATGGTGACTGTCTGGGGGGCCACGTGGGCATGGCTGTACATCTGCTGCTGGTGCTGCTGCTGCTGGTGGGCGGAGTGACCAGGGGCCGCTGACTTGGAGCGCATGGAGATGTGTGTGGGGCCCTTGTGTCCCCCGGAGGCCATCTGAGCCTGTAGAGTCCTCTGGGAGGGGGTGATGTTGGGGTGATGTTGCAACATCATCTGAGGGGAGCTAAGGGGGTGGGAGGAGGCCGGAGGGGGAGTCATGGTGGCCTGTACTTGGACCTGGGAGGCCCCAGGGTGAGGAGTGACCCCGTGGGGGCCATGGGGGTGTGGGGATTGGGACAGAGACACCAGGCCAGAGTGCTGAGAGTGCGATGACAGGGAGGCACTGTTTGTATAGGATGTGATGGCGTGGGGGTGGGAGGCTGAGTGGGGGTGAGAGGCTGAGTGGGGGTAGGGGGCTGAGTGGGGGTAGGAGGCTGAGTGAGGGTGGGAGGCTGAGTGAGGGTGGGAGGCTGAGTGGGGGTGGGAGGCTGAGTGGGGGTGGGAGGCTGAGTGGGGGTGGGAGGCTGAGTGGGGGTGGGAGGCTGAGTGGGGGTGGGATGTTGAGTGGAGGTGGGAGGTTGAGTGGGGGTGGGAGGCTGAGTGGGGGTGGGAGGCTGAGTGAGTGTGGTTGAAAGGCAGAGAATGTGGGTGGTCGATCAGGGTGTTGGTCAACTGTTGTAGTTTGGCCAGGCTGAAGGTGGCCGAGGGCTGGGAGTAATGACCGCTGCTATAGCCCTCCTGGTTTATCCTCTCGTAGAAGCTGCTCAGGTTGGAGCTGCCTGAATCTGGGCTGTCAGCTAGCTGCATGGGCACTGTGAAGTTGGTGGGAATGACACACTGTGCCATGGTCTGCTGCTGACAGTGGCTGTGCTGGCTGGTGACGTGTTGAGTGTGAAGGGTGTGTTGACCGTGCTGGCTGAGCTGATTGTGTCGTACACTATGTAGCTGGCTGTGTGCAGGGTGTGTATGCGGGTGTGTGTATGGGTTATGTTGCGTTAGCTGGCTGTGTTGATTGTGTGGCGCACCGTGAGGCAGACTGTGTGGAGTGATTGTGTGCCTAGTATGGCCATGGGGATTGTGTGGGATTGTATGGCTGTGTTGACTGTGACTGTGTTGACTGTGACTGTGTTGACTGTGACTCGGTGGTCTCTCCACCACTCCCACACAGCCCTGTGGTGACTTGACGTTGCAGTGCTGCGGAGAGCTCAGGCTATTCTGCTGAATCATACCACAGCTGCCAGGGTTGACGCCCGCCATTTGCTGGCTGACGGCACAGCTGCTCTGCGCCAGGCCGCTAGGGGGGAGGGGGCCGTAGGAGCAGCTGTTCTGAGAGGGACCCCCGGCCCCACCGCAGATGCTGCCCCCCAGCGTGGAGTCGTAGGAGCTGGGGTTCTCGTAGTTCTCTGTGGTGCTCTCGATGGAGCCCAGGTCACTGAAGCCACTGTCCACCACCTGCTGGGACGAGTGGTCTGACACTGACGGCACATCCATCATGGGGCTAGTTGCCATGTTGTGGAGGGAGGAGGGGACAGAGATGGAGGCGTGGTCTGGGCTGATCTGGGTGTAGCCTCCACTACTCTCCAGGATGGACACAGCCGGACCGCTGCCTCCACTACTCTCCAGGATGGACACAGCCGGACCGCTGCCTCCACTACTCTCCAGGATGGACACAGCCGGACCGCTGCCTCCACTACTCTCCAGGATGGACACAGCCGGACCGCTGCCTCCACTACTCTCCAGGATGGACACAGCCGGACCGCTGCCTCCACTACTCTCCAGGATGGACACAGCCGGACTGCTGACGGAGCGCACCGACTGGCTGGGGTGGGAGTGGGCCGAGGACAGGGGGCTGCTGTGGTCAGACTGGGGACAGCCTTCGTCCAGCGAAGTTAGGGTGTGAGGGGGACTCTGGGGGGCCACATGGTGGGTGTAAGTCTGCAGGCTCCGGCATGCCTCCTGGGTCTCTCTCTCGACACAGTCCTGGTGGAACACCGAGCTGACGCTATCTGTCTCTGGGTCGAGCTCCGTCTCCTGGGTGAGGCTCTGTACGGCCTGGGCCGTCTCCTGGTCCACGTCAGGCTCAGGGTACACCGGGGGATCCATCTCCTCTCTGTCCTCCTCTCTGTCTCTTAGTACGACAGCAGGACTCAGCGCTCCAAGCCTCTCTCTAGTGTTCTGTGTCTGGTGTGGCTGGTGAGGAGCCTCCTGACTGCTGCTCTCTGAGTCAACGGGGTGGTCAGAGTCTGCTGCTGCTGTTGCTGATGTTGTCAGTGCCTGTTCCTGGATATGTTTGCTTCTCTCTTCTCCGGTGTTGACAGGCTGCTCCTCCTCGCACCTATAAGCCACAACTACAGACTCCTCCTCCTGACGTTGTTCAGAATCCTCACGGTTCAGATGGAAAAAAGCCGGTGTGATGTAGGACTGGGCTTTAGGAGGCTCTTTACAAGGCCCTGGTTCCAGCTGCTGCACGTCTCCGTGTTTCTCTGGCTCTGCTGTCGACTCAATGTGACTCCCATCTTGATCGTCCACATCCAGGTGCATGGCCTCTTCCTCCTCAGCTGATCGTTCAGTGCTGTGTTTCAGCTCTTTGGGTGGAGACAGAGAGGGGGATGGAGAGGCCCCGTGCTCCTTGTCCTGTGGGTCATCCTCTGGTGGCACTGACACCTCCTGACTGTTGTCACGACTGGGGGAGCTGATGGGGGAGCTGATGGGGGAGCAGACGGGGGAGCTAGCTCTAGAGGCTATAGAGGAGGCTACCAGAGAGCAGGACATGGGAGAAGTCACAGGAGACACCCCAGGGGAGCGCTCTTCCTCCATGGGACTGTAGGGCTCTGAAGGCTCCAAGGCTTGCTTCTTGTCCATCTCCCGACTGGCCAGGCCTCTGCCGGGCTGTGACCCTGCCTCCGTGATGGTAGAGGCCTGGTTCATCTCCCGACTGGCCAGGCCTCTGCGGGGCTCTGACCCTGCCTCCGTGATGGGAGAGGCCTTGTCCATCTCCTGACTGGCCAGGCCTCTGCCGGGCTCTGACCCTGCCTCCGTGATGGGAGAGGCCTGGTTCATCTCCCGACTGGCCAGGCCTCTGCCAGGCTCTGACCCTGCCTCCGTGATGGGAGAGGCCTGGTTCATCTCCCGACTGGCCAGGCCTCTGCCAGGCTCTGACCCTGCCTCCGTGATGGGAGAGGCCTGGTCCATCTCCTGACTGGCCAGGCCTCTGCCGGGCTCTGACCCTGCCTCCGTGATGGGAGAGGCCTGGTCCAGCTCCTCCTTGGGGTCTTCGGCCTGGATGTGGGGCTCCTCGGCCTCCAGCGGCGTCTCCGGGGGTGTGTACAGGTTCAGCTTGAATCCCATCTTCCTCTCCTTCTTCAGACGCCATTTTGGAGGCCCCCGTTTCACTCCTTTGGGCCAGCCCTTCTTGCGCTTTACTGCTCGAGGTCTGCCCGGTTTCTTCACAAGCACACCGGCCCCTAGAATGTAGAAAGAGAAAACATCATTAGTGATGAGAAAATTGGTGTTTTGTGAATTTGTTCACATTTTAAAATGTATACGGTCAGTATACATAGTGATAAAGCTTTAAAAACATCTGAAAGATTTAGTTACCTTCGTTCCAGTGATTGTCTCTGTACATGTTTTTCTCTAGCCGTGGACGACCTCTGCGTCTCTTTACTGGTTTCCTAAGCAGCTCCTCCTCCGTCTTTCCCACCCTGCAGGTCCTCTCCAACAGGGGCATGGGCCTCTCGTCTGACGAGTTGTCAAACGGTTCGTTCAGAACCTCCGTCGTTTCCGAGATGGTCTCGGTTGTCACACTGCTACTTATCCCTCTCCTCTCCTGACCTCTCTTCTTGAGGACCAGAGCTCTCTCATCTCTCTCTCTCTGGAACACACAGATCAAATGTCAAACACAACCTTTCCTGGACAAAGATTAATCCTAGGAATGGACTAAAACTAGTACTTTCTGAGCACAACTGCACTCCAAGACAGGAAAACAGATCAAATGTTCAACATAACTTCCTCTAAACTCTTTCTGCAGTTTACTAGCTACAGAGAGGGCGATTCTAAAGACTCTGGTTAAAAGTCTGAAGGGAGGACCGGACCTCATCCTAAACTCTTGTTCTGAATGCAAAATGCTCCAACCACACGATATGAGCCCACTCTTTCCCACAGATGAAGGCTGCCTGGTTCAGAGAACCACAAATGAGACCGGCAGAGTTAACTCAGATCACATTCTACATATCATCTTGTTTTCCACTAACTGAGTATCACAAGCATGGCATGTTTTTTTTCGTTGTAGTGATTAAACCTAGGGAAGAGTATGAAACCAATCCTGTAACCAATTCACTAGTTAACTGCAACAATCATTAGCAGGCAGTCTTATCTGGATGTCCATATTACTGCTGTGTGAAATAGAGAGGTTTCCTAACTTCTAGATCAGTGTTTCCCAACCCTGGTCCTCCAGTACCCCCTCAAAAGACCAACCCTGGTCCTCCAGTAACACCCTCAACAGCCCAACCCTGGTCCTCCAGTACCCCTCAACAGACCAACCTTGGTCCTCCAGTACCCCTTCAACAGACCAACCCTGGTCCTCCAGTAACCCCCCCGACAGCCCAACCCTGGTCCTCCAGTAACCCCCACCCCCGACAGCCCAACCCTGGTCCTCCAGTACCCCCTCAACAGACCAACCCTGGTCCTCCAGTACCCTTCAACAGACCAACCCTGGTCCTCCAGTACCCCTCTCAACAGCCCAACCCTGGTCCTCCAGTACCCCTCAACAGCCCAACCCTGGTCCTCCAGTACCCCTCAACAGCCCAACCCTGGTCCTCCAGTACCCCTCAACAGACCAACCCTGGTCCTCCAGTATCCCTCAACAGTCCAACCCTGGTCCTCCAGTAACCCCCTCAATAGCCCAACCCTGGTCCTCCAGTATCCCTCAACAGCCCAACCCTGGTCCTCCAGTACCCCTCAACAGACCAACTCTGGTCCTCCAGTACCCCTCAACAGCCCAACCCTGATCTTCCAGTAACCCCCCCCCGACAGCCCAACGCTGATCCTCCAGTAACCCTCAACAGCCCAACCCTGGTCCTCCAGTACCTACCAGCAGCCAAACCCTGGTCCTCCAGTACCCCTCAACAGCCAACCCTGGTCATCCAGTAACCCCCTCAACAGCCCAACCCTGGTCCTCCAGTACCCCTCAACAGCCCAACCCTGGTCCTCCAGTACCCCCCTCAACAGCCCAACCCTGGTCCTCCAGTACCCCTCAACATCCCAAACCTGGTCCTCCAGTACCCCCCTCAACAGCCCAACCCTGATCTTCCAGTGCCCCCCCGACAGACCAACCCTGATCCTCCAGTAACCCCCTCAACAGCCCAACCCTGGTCCTCCAGTACCCCTCAACAGCCCAACCCTGGTCCTCCAGTAACCCCCTCAACAGCCCAACCCTGGTCCTCCAGTACCCCTCAACAGCCCAACCCTGGTCCTCCAGTACCCCTCAACAGCCCAACCCTGGTCCTCCAGTACCCCCCTCAACAGCCCAACCCTGGTCCTCCAGTACCCCTCAACATCCCAAACCTGGTCCTCCAGTACCCCCCTCAACAGCCCAACCCTGATCTTCCAGTGCCCCCCCGACAGACCAACCCTGATCCTCCAGTAACCCCCTCAACAGCCCAACCCTGGTCCTCCAGTACCCCTCAACAGCCCAACCCTGGTCCTCCAGTACCCCCCTCAACAGCCCAACCCTGGTCCTCCAGTACCCCTCAACAGCCCAACCCTGGTCCTCCAGTAACCCCCCTGACAGACCAACCCTGGTCCTCCAGTACCCCCCCGACAGACTAACCCTGGTCCTCCAGTACCTCCCAGCAGCCCAAACCTGGTCCTCCAGTACCTCCCAGCAGCCCAACCCTGGTCCTCCAGTACCCATCAACAGCCCAACCCTGATCCTCCAGTATCCCTCAACAGCCCAACCCTGGTCCTCCAGTACCCCCCCGACAGACCAACCCTGTTCCTCCAGTACCCCTCAACAGCCCAACCCTGATCTTCCAGTAACCCCCTCAACAGCCCAACCCTGGTCTTCCAGTACCTCCCAGCAGCCCAACCCTGGTCCTCCACTACCTCCCAGCAGCCCAACCCTAGTCCTCCAGTACCCCGCCGACAGACTAACCCTGGTCCTCCAGTACCTCCCAGCAGCCCAACCCTGGTCCTCCAGTACCCCCCTGACAGACCAACCCTGGTCCTCCAGTAACCCCCTCAACAGCCCAACCCTGAACCTCCAGTACCCCTCAACAGCCCAACCCTGGTCCTCCAGTACCCCCCTGACAGACCAACCCTGGTCCTCCAGTAACCCCCTGACAGACCAATCCTGGTCCTCCAGTAACCCCCTGACAGACCAACCCTGATCCTCCAGTAACCCCCTCAACAGCCCAACCCTGGTCCTCCAGTAACCCCCTCAACAGCCCAACCCTGATCCTCCAGTACCCCTCAACAGCCCAACCCTGGTCCTCCAGTATCCCTCAACTGCCCAAACCTGGTCCTCCAGTACCCCCCCTGACAGACCAATCCTGGTCCTCCAGTAACCCCCTGACAGACCAACCCTGATCCTCCAGTAACCCCCTCAACAGACCAACCCTGATCCTCCAGTAACCCCCTCAACAGACCAACCCTGATCCTCCAGTACCCCCCTCAACAGACCAACCCTGATCCTCCAGTACCCCCCCCCGACAGACCAACCCTGATCCTCCAGTACCCCCCCCGACAGACCAACCCTGATCCTCCAGTACCCCCCTGACAGACCAACCCTGGTCCTCCAGTAACCCCCTGACAGACCAACCCTGGTCCTCCAGTACCTCCCAACAGCCCAACCCTGGTCCTCCAGTAACCCCCTCAACAGCCCAACCCTGGTCCTCCAGTAACCCCCTCAACAGCCCAACCCTGGTCCTCCAGTAACCCCCCTGACAGACCAACCCTGGTCCTCCAGTAACCCCCTCAACAGCCCAACCCTGGTCCTCCAGTAACCCCCTCAACAGCCCAACCCTGGTCCTCCAGTAACCCCCCTGACAGACCAACCCTGGTCCTCCAGTACCCCTCAACCCCCTAATAGGGTTGGGAAACACAATCTGGTGTAATATTATCTTCACCACAAGGGGGCAGTTGCCTATCGACAACACAGATGTTAAAACAACCATGGAGGGGTTTAAATTAGCCATGACCACTGACAATAGAACAAGGTTTAGTCTGTCTGTCTGCCTTAGCCATGACCACTGACAATAGAACAAGGTTTAGTCTGTCTGCCTTAGCCATGACCACTGACAATAGAATAAGGTTCAGTCTGTCTGCCTTAGCCATGACCACTGACAATTGAACCTTATTCTGTCTGTCTGCCTTAGCCATGACCACTGACAATAGAACAGTGGTGTAAAGTACTTAAGTAAAAATACTTTAAAGTACTACTTCAGTAGTTTTTTGGGGTATCTGTACTTCAATATTTAGAAATAAAATAATGTACTTTTTACTCTATAAGTTTTCCCTGACACCCAAAAATGTGAAATGCATAGCAGGACAGAATTTCTTTTAAATTCAGGCACTTAAAGAGAAAATTCCTGTTCATCCCTACTGCATCTGATCTGGCAGACTCACTAAACACAAATGTTTTGTTTGTAAATTATGTCTGAGTGTTGGAGTGTACCCCTGGCTATCAGTACATTTAAGTACATTCAAAACAAGACAATTGTGCCATCTGGTTTGCTTAATATAAGGAATTTAAAATTATTTATACTTTTACTTTTGATACTTAAGTATATTTAAAACCAAATACATATAGATTTTCTCAAGTAGTATTTTACTGGGAGACTTTAACTTTAGTCATTTTCTATTAAGGTATCTTTACTTTTACTCACGTTTTACAATTGGGTACTCTTTCCATCACTGACAATAGAACAAGGTTCAGTCTGTATGAATGCTAGACAACAGCCTCCACAGCACCAGAGAAATCACAACTGTTTATCTGCTGTACTGTCAGGCCCAAAAAGAGGTCTGAGTATTCACCACATCCCCCTCTCTTAGTATGTTAAGATGTGTTGTCTACAAACTAAGTCACAATATATAATGATTGAAAACAATCTAATTTATGAAACTATTGCATAACATTCTATTTATTTCCTTTGTTTTTCCATCCCTATGTAAAGGCTACAACTAGCCAATCCTACAGGACAACAGCAGTCACCTGACCCTGCAATTGCGGCAATGTGACAAATAACACATTTCTAGTGGTCACCTTTCTCTTGACTCCAAGTACTGCGTGGGCCTTCGCTAGGACGGGTAGCGACCAATCAGAACCATCCTCATCGTCCTCACTGCACTCCTCAGAGACGTGCAGGGCTTGTTCTCCGGCGGTGGGGCGACGCTGGTAGGTTCTGTAGGGCTTCTTACTGTAGACCTTAGTGGGAGGACGAGGGTGAGTCATCAAGTAGACCACCTCTCTCTCCTCCTTCTCCCAACAACTAGCCTGCTCCTTAAGTCGCTCAGCCTGAAATTAACACCCAGATCAACAGACATTATTACCGTCTCGGAGAAACACACTGGCAGGCAGAGACTCAACATCCTCATCCATAAGCTAATGGGGAAATAAACAGACACGCGTACGCAAGTCTGTCTGCCTTAGACATGACCGCTGACAATAGAACAAGGTTTAGTCTGTCTGCCTTAGACATGACCGCTGACAATAGAACAAGGTTTAGTCTGTCTATCTGACTGTTGCACAACAGTCTCCACAGCACATGATTAGTTGATTATTTGACACACACACACACACACACACACACACACACACACACACACACACACACCCCCTACTACCAGTTACTTTCTCCTTATCGCTCCCTATACGTGCTCTCTCTATGACATAGACTGACCAGGTGAATTCAGGTGAAAGATATGATCCCTTATTGATGTCACCTGTTAAATCCACTACAATCAGTGTAGATAAAGGGGTGGAGACAGGTTAAAGGAGGATTATTAATCCTTGAGATAATTGAGACATGGATTGTGTATTTGTGCCATTCAGAGGGTGATTTGTGCCTTTGATCGGGGTACGGTAGTAGGTGCCAGATGCACCGGTTTGAATGTGTCAAGAACTGCAACGCTGCTGTGTTTTTTTATGCTGAACAGTTTCCCGTGTGTATCAAGAATGGTCCACCACCCAAAGGACATTCAGCCAACTTGACACAACTGTGGGAAGCATTGGAGTCAACATGGGCCAGCATCCCTGTGGAACGCTTTCAACACCTTGTGGAGTCCATGGCCCGACGAATTGAGGCTGTTCTGAGGACAAAAGGGGGTGCAACTCAAGGTGTTTGCGAATGTTTAGTACACTCAGTGTTTAGCTTCCCCTCTAATTTCAAATATTTTTTATTTTGAATTGTATTATTGGGTATACTTTGATATTGAACGCTGCTCTGTTGGGTAGGGCTTGCACGTTAAGCATTTTCACTATACTGGTACGTGGGGCAAACATACACAATCTGAATTAACATCATGACATTACAATCACCATGATGATAACGAGACTAGACTGCCTCTGCTTGTTGATTGGATGTTTGTGTGTGTGTGTGTGTGTGTGTGTGTGTGTGTGTGTGTGTGTGTGTGTGTGTGCGTGCGTGCGTGTGTGCGTGTGTGTGTGCGTGTGTGTCAAAGCAGAGGAAGAATTTGCTGTTAAGCAACCATGGAGAGATTGCATTTCATGGAATATTTAGTACTATTAATTATGTAGTGAACTGATTTGGGGCAATTTTGCACCACATTAAATTCCTAGTGACAGTGAACAGGCTTTGCTCATTAATGTCCTTGGTTTGAACTCTGAAAGCTAACCAAACAATACATTTAACAGACTGTAGGGGGGGGGGGGGGGGTGTAGAATGATCACATAGCCTCAGCTGAAGACACTGACTAAGCCTATAGAACTAGAGCAGAGGTACTGGGTGTGCAGGGTTTTGTACCAGCCCAGCACAAACACACCTGATTTACCTAATCATGATCTAGACCAGACTGAAGACCATGATTAGTTGATTATTTGAGACTCGGGTTTTAGTGATGAGCTGAAACAACAAAAACACTGCATACCCATTATCTCTTGAGGAGGAAAGTGGAATAACACTGTGTATTTGTGGTGTGTGTCTTTATGAGACTTACATCCATCTCAGCCTCTCTCTCCTCCTCAGACAGGACAGAGTTGAGGGCCACAGTGGGGGTCCAGCGCAGGGCGTCAGGGTCGACCTGGTTCAGCCTGGGGCTGACTCGCAGCTTCTCCATGTGTCTCTGGATCAATCGCTCTCTTCGGATCACCACAAACCTAGAGTAATAAATCAACAAGATCAATCAATCAATCTATACTGATTCCCTACATCAGTGCTGCCCAACCCTCTTCCTGGAGATCTACGGTCCTGTAGGTTTTCAGTCCAACCCTAATTTAACACACCTGATTCTACTAATTAGCTGTTCAACAAGACCTTTAACTAGCTGAATCAGATATGCTAAATTAGGGTTGGACTGAAAACCTACAGGACAGTAGATCTCCAGGAGGAGGGTTGGGCCGCCCTGGTCTAATTAGGGTTGGACTGAACCTACAGGACAGTAGATCTCCAGGGAGAGGGTTGGGCAGCCCTGGTCTAATTAGGGTTGGACTGAACCTACAGGACATTAGATCTCCAGGAAGAGGGTTGGACAGCCCTGGTCTACATGGATCACAGATTCACTACATGGAGCAACAGATCTTGAGGAAAACCTGCTCCATAGCGCTCAGGACCTCAGACTGGGGCAAAGGTTCTCCTTCCAACAGGACAAAAACCCTAAGCACACATCCAAGATAACGCAGGAGTGGCTTCGGGACAAGTTTCTGAATGTCCTTCGGGGGCCAGCCAGAGACCAGACTTGAACCCAATCGAACATCAGTGGAGAGACCTGAAAATAGCTGTGCAGCGACGCTTCCCATCCAACCTGACAGAGCTTGAGAGGATATGCAGAGAAGAATGGGAGAATCTCCACAAATACAGATGTGCCAAGCTTGTAGGGTCATAGCCAAGAAGACTTGAGGCTGTGATCACTGCCAAAGGTGCATCAACAAAGTACAGAGTAAAGGGTCTGAAAAGTTATGTAAACGTGACATTTCAGTTTTACATTAAAAACAAAAAAATTAGCAAACATTACTAAACACCTGTTTCTGCTTTGTCATTATGGGGTATTGTGTGTAGATTGATGAGGGGAAAAACTATTCAATCCACTTTAGAATAAGGCTGTAACGTAACAAAATGTGGAAAAAGTCAAGGGGTCTGAATACTTTCCGAATGCACTGTACATACACACAAATATCATAACCCCAAGACATGCTAATCTCTCACCATTACAATAACAGGGGAGATTAGCATTTTATATCATACCCGCAAGACATGCTAACCTCTCCCCATTACCAATAACAGGGGAGGTTAGCATTTTATATCATACCCGCAAGACATGCTAACCTTTCCCCATTACCAATAACAGGGGAGGTTAGCATTTTCTGGAGGTAAGATATTTGTGCATCTGTAACTTTCTCAAAATTATTCACAATTCATTCAGGATTATCCGTAATCATGGCAGCATCCACATTAAGTAAAAGTGTTTAGAAATATATGCTATTCCAATTTACAATAAAAGTGATTCCAAAATGACACAATACATTATTTACCCTTCATTTATTTTGGGCACAAAATAATCTGGAACACAACCAAATGCATCCAACAAATTTGTAGAGTCACAAGCTGTATGTAATCATTGTGAGCTATGAATATGAGGCCAAATACCAGACTTTAATACACATATACAGTGCCCTCAAAAAGTATTCAAACCCCTTGACTTTTTCCACATTTTGTTGTGTTACCAAGTGTGTAGATCGTTTTGTCAACGATCTACACACAAAACTCTGTCAAAGTAGAAGAAAAACGTATGAAAAAAAACATCATAAAAAAATTCAAAACAGTTATATACGGTATCTTGATTAGATAAGTATTCAACTCCCTGAGTCAATACATGTTACAATCACCTTTGGCAGCGATTAAAGCTGTGAGTCTTTCTAGGTAAATCTCTAATGTTGCACAATTCCATGCCTGAATTGTGCAACATTTGCCCATTGTTCTTTTAAAAATTATTCAAGTTCTGTCAAATTGATTGTTAATCATTGCTAGACAACCATTTACAGGTCTTTCCACAGATTTTCATTCAGATTTAAATTCAAAACTGTAACTCGGCCACTCAGGAACATTCACGGTCTTCTTGGTAAGCAACTCTAGCGCGGATTTGGCCTTGTGTTTTAGGTTATTGTCCTGCTGAAAGGTCGATTCATCTACCAGTGTCTGGTGGAAAGCAGACTGAACCAGGTTTCCCTCTAGGATTTTGCCTGTGCTTAGCTCCATTCCGTTTCTTTTTTTTTATCCTGAAAAACTTTCCAGTCCTTAACAATTACAAGCATACCCATAACATGATGCAGCCACCACTGTTTGAAAATATGGAGAGTGGTACTCAGTAATGTGTTGTATTGGATTTGCCCCAAACATAACACTTTGTATTCAGGACAAAAAGCTAATTGCTTTGTCACATTTGTTGCAGTATTACTTTATTGCCTTGTGGCCAACAGGATGCATGTTTTGGAATATTTTTATTCTGTACAGGCTTCCTTCTTTTCACTCTGTCAATTAGGTTAGTATTGTGGAGTAACTACAATGTTGTTGATCCATCCTCAGTTTTCTCCCATCACAGCCATTAAACTCTGTAACTGTTTTAAAGTCACCTTTGGCCTCATGGTGAAATCCCTGAGTGATTTCCTTCCTCTCCGGCAACTGAGTTAGGAAATATCTTTGTATTGTAATTAATAACTTCACCATGCTAAAAGGGATGTTCAATGTCTGCTTTGTTATTACCCATCTAATAACAGCTGCCCTTCTTTGTGAGGTACTGAAAAACTTCCCTGTTCTTTGTGGTTGAATCTGTGTTTGAAATCCAATGATTGACTGAGGGACCTTACAGATAATTGTATGTGTGGGGTTCAGAGATGAGGTAGTCATTCAAAAATCATGTTAAACACTATTATTGCACAGAGTATAATGACTTGTTAAGCACATTTTTACTCCTGAACGTATTTGGTCTTGCCATGAAAAAAGGGGTTGAATAATTCCACTTTGGGTCATTGTGTGTAACAAAAATTCCAATTTGGGTCATTGTGTGTAACAAAAATTCCAATTTGGGTCGTTGTGTGTAACAAAAATTCCAATTTGGGTCATTGTGTGTGACAAAAATTCCAATTTGGGTCGTTGTGTGTAACAAAAATTCCAATTTGGGTCATTGTGTGTGACAAAAATTCCAATTTGGGTCATTGTGTGTGACAAAAATTCCAATTTGGGTCATTGTGTGTAACAAAAATTCCAATTTGGGTCGTTGTGTGTAACAAAAATTCCAATTTGGGTCGTTGTGTGTAACAAAAATTCCAATTTGGGTCATTGTGTGTGACAAAAATTCCAATTTGGGTCATTGTGTGTGACAAAAATTCCAATTTGGGTCGTTGTGTGTAACAAAAATTCCAATTTGGGTCATTGTGTGTGACAAAAATTCCAATTTGGGTCATTGTGTGTGACAAAAATTCCAATTTGGGTCATTGTGTGTGACAAAAATTCCAATTTGGGTCGTTGTGTGTAACAAAAATTCCAATTTGGGTCATTGTGTGTGACAAAAATTCCAATTTGGGTCATTGTGTGTGACAAAAATTCCAATTTGGGTCATTGTGTGTAACAAAAATTCCAATTTGGGTCGTTGTGTGTAACAAAAATTCCAATTTGGGTCATTGTGTGTAACAAAAATTCCAATTTGGGTCATTGTGTGTGACAAAAAAAATCTACATTTAATCCATTTGAAATTCACGCTGTAACAACAAAATGTGTTAAAAGTAAAGGGGTGTGAACACTTTCTGAAGGCACTAAAGTGAATTTGTCCCAATACTTTTGGTCCCTTAAAATGGGGGTGACTATGTACCCACAGAAATATCCTCAAATTAATGCTGAGAGTTTGCACTTTAACCTAATCATCACTGTATCATTTCAAATCCTAAGTGTTGGTGTACAGAGCACAAACAACAACAAAAATGGTTACTGTCCCAATACTTTGAGCTCACTGCCCATAATGTCTATACACACACCACCATATACATATATTTATATCCCGGACTCTGACATCGCACGTTCTAATATATCTATATTCCTTTATTCCTTTATTCTGGATTTTGCGTGTATTGTTGTATACTGTTAGATTTTACTGTACTGTTGGTGCTAGGAACACAAGCATTTAGCTACACCTGCAATAACATCTGATAAATATGTGTACGTGACCAATAACATTTTATTTTATTTGATTCTATGTCAACGCAGAAATGTGGTAATTAACTACAATGACCATAATCCATTGGGCCAGTTTTTTCCAGCTCGGACAGAGACGGGTCAGAGAGAAAAAGCGAGGTTTCACTCGTCAAAATCTGTCAAAAATAAGACCAATGCGTTTCTATAGGCTTATATTGGACCTGACAGACAATGGAATATTTTCTATGTTTTGGCAATTGAATATTCACTATGTTTGGCTTCGGAATTCCCATTAACCCCCTAAGGTCGATGTCCGCGCCACTGCGGAAATGTAATTAGCATAATTTAAACATCTGTATCAAAATCAGTCAGTTGAAGCTAGGGATATCTGATTCTTAGCCTTGGATGCATCTCAATCTACCGCACCCACATATATCGCACTTTTGAAAGATGACAGAGTTAGAGCGGTGTTTGTCAGACCATGAGACAACCCAAAAAATGTGTCTTCTCACAAAATCGTCTATAGCGTCCAAACGGTTTGGTCGAACCGAAACAACCTCAAAAAGTACTAATCGCTCAGCACTAGTTTTAAAGCTAATTTACTGCAATTCTACACATTTTGCCATAGCTTATTTCATGTTATTTTGCAAATGATAACAAAATCAATGTGGGCCCAACATTTGATTCTCCCCGACTGTAGTTTTTATTTTGGTGATTGTTAGTTCTCAAAGACGATGTTATTTAAATATATATCGGTCCATTATCTTTTCTACATACTTTATATATGGTTTAATTCATTTAAGTTTACACTGAAAATGTTTTACCAACCCAATTTTTTTTAATGTATTTAAAATATATTTTTTTAAATCATATATTCTGGAGTGACCCACTACTGCTAAATTAATACAGGGGAAACACTGAGCATATTCTGATTACCACAAACCTAGAGAGGAGCAATCATAAACTATGTCAAAAAGCACCAGCTTTCAAAAATATTTTTTTTGTTATACAACAGAACATCAATCGATATCTTCTGATCACTACAAACCTAGATAGAAATCATACACCAATTAATCAAACAATATATATTTTTTTACATTAGCAATTGTCAGTAAGTACTGTCAAAGTGCTTAAACAGTAAACCTATAACAAAAAGACCATCTGCATAAGGATAAATCCACATGATGCATGGCATTGCATGCATGGCATACGTTAATAAAGCTGAAACAGGATTCTCATGATGGAATAGCAGCAGGTGCTCTTCTGTCTGTCTCTCACTTAACCTGACTCTGTCAACATTCTGCTGCATTAATGGAGAACACGGTCAAAACACCCAGTAGCCTGATGTCAGGAAGGAGGGGACGGACGGACGGACGGACAGACGGACAGACAGACAGACAGAGAGCAAGTGTGTGAGTTAAGACTGACCTGCCGTCCTGTCTGTCAATCATGCGGAGGTTGTGGAGAGTAGCAGTAATGTCATGTGGACACATCCCAGTGGCCTTGCTTATTCCTTTAATGCTGATGTGTTTATCTGGCTGCTTATAGAGGTACTCCACCATGACACTTTTCCAATATGCCAGGTAGGATAAGCGACCCAGATCTGACAGAGGCTTCTCTGGGGAGCCAGCTTGTCCTTCCTGCCTCGTGAGAAGGTAACCTGAAAAAGACATTCAAACAAAACAAAATGGTGTGAGAAGATGAAGACATAACTTGGAAAAGACACAGTGGCTTACCTAAAATGACTTACTATAACAAAAACAACAATTTTGTGAGAAGGTAGGTAACCTAAAAATACACATTCAAATTAAAAACACAAATGCAGACCAATTCTGATCTATTGCCCAATTATTGGCAAAGGAGCTGATCTGATTGGTCAAAAGACCAAATAGTATTTTTACAAACCATGTTTGAGAAGGTACGTAACCTAAAAAGACACATTCAAATGATGTGTGGGCCCCTCTGGCCCCCACTCCCAGAGGTTTCTTCTCTCTTCAACTGTTGTCCTTACCTCGATGCTGAGCTCCCCATCTCTCCTTGTCCTAGTTTCACAGTGTCTAGCCTAACTTATCAGGAACTGAGACTCAACTGTTGCTCTTTACCTACTTCCTTAGAAATATAATAATGATAGTGGACAGACAGACACTTTCTGTAATTCCCCTTGCCACTGCAATAATACACATACGCTCCAACATCCTACCCAACAACAAGTTATTAATTCTAATACGCTGATTATGTAAGGGATAATCAACGAGGAGCTATGCATTCTATGGAAAATAATGACCTACGTGGAAGGTGTGACCTTCCACAGAGAACACGTAGAGCCCTGAGTTGATTATCCCTGTCATAGTGTAACAACCCTGGGTTTATAAACGCCAGATATCGACTCTGCCGCTCGAGCGCGCTTTTGCGGCACAGTCTATAGCGCGCTGGACTTCGGGCTAGAAGGTCGAGGGTTCGAGACCTGCTCCCTGCCGGTAATTTAACACATTTGCTGGTAGAAATGTGTTCAACATCCCCTGAAGTAGCTAGCTGGCAAGTTTACTAGATAGCTCCAGTAGTTGCCGTGGTAACCAAACACACAGACTTGCTAGTTTAGCTAACCAATAAGAGAGCCTCACTCTAGGAGCTCCGATGTATAACGACAAACACCACGGGTCACTAATTTACATAGTTTGGAAGGACACACAGGTGTCTGTAATCATGGCTGGGTGTGGCTTGATGTCATTGGTTGATTTACAGATACAAACAGAACATATAAAATGCATCATAGATACAATAATATTTTTTTTTAAATTATTACCTAACATTATTATTTTGGAAATGGTACATTGCATGTGATGCAAAACGGCTCCAGGCATTTCCATGCTTTTCTTAACTCTTGTTCTGAGCACCTGAGATTTACTATGCAGTCTGACACACGTCAAATCAATTTCCTTGATCTTTTGACTTTGTGTGAGGATAACGTTCTATACACTGATCTTTACAGGAAACCTACTGATCTTAACAGTTTGTTGAGGTCTGATAGTTGTCACACGCTTCTCTTGAAAAACAGTAACCTATAGCCAACTCTGTCGAATCAAAAAACAAATAAGATTGACAGAAATCAGACTGAGATGCAAAGAAAATTCAAGAAGAGGGGGTACAAAAATGGTCATATTAATAACGCCATTGAGAAAATCCCAAACAAATCGAGACATGATCTCTTTCAAGGACAGTCTCGCAAAAAGAAGCATTCTTGTGTTCTAACTACACGCTATTCAAAGTGATCTGAACAAATTAAGGGAATCGTTCAAACGTTGGCACATTCTAAAATCCAATGACAGTATCGTTAATGTGTTTTCAGACCCTCCCTTGGTCGTATTCTCGCAGGGCAGAAATCTCAGAGATCAATTGGTAAACTCCGATTTACCACCCCAACATACACCCACACAACGTCTATTTGCGCCTCTACCGGACGGAAACTACAAGTGTAATGGCCGTGCTTAATGTAATGACAATTACAAATGTTGATCCTTCAAACACCCTCAAACAAGGAAACAAATCCCAATCAAAGGTGTTATCACATGCTCCACTAAGGCAGTTATTTATCTTATAACTTGTCCTTGTGGTAAAAATGATGTGGGTAAAATGAAGCGCAAACTAAAAGTAAGAATCTTGGAGCATCGTAGCACAATTAGGTGCAAAAACACGACTTACCCAGTTGCGGCCCACTTTTTGGAAGTGAACCACTATTTCGTCCCTTCGTTATATCGGCATCGAACACGTCACCCTCCCTAGGAAAGGGAGTGACCTCGACAATTTATTGTTAAAACGAGAGGCTGCCTGGATCTTAAATGTTTCTTTAATTTGGTAGGTCATGTTGACCAGTAGTGTGTGCCACAGAAAGTATTTGACTCTAGCCACAGAATTAAGGAAATTAGAAGGGGGGACCTATCATTCCCTTTGATGTGTGCCACAGGAAGTATTAGACTCTAGTCACAAAAGAAAGTGATTATTTCAGCAATGATCATTTTCAGAGCCCTCTACTGTTCTCTCTACCCATTCCTCAATCCCCTATCCCATCATGGTTTTCCCTCTTATGGCTTTTCCTACATTAAAAAAAACAACCTTTTTCTGTTTTATTTTTTAAGAATGTAGGTACAGTAGTAGTAATAAAATAATAATAACAATAATAAATAAAACTTTGTACTCTGGGCGAAAAATAAAGTTAAAATATATAAGTCAACATGAGTGCAGAGGAAAGGGGGCAAACTAGATCCCAACTATCTCGGCCATATACGATTCGAGGTCTCGAAGGGAAAATCGCGGATTTGGAAGATGACAAGGGGATTATCTTCCCTAAAACAAGTGTGGATCACCTGAGGCCTCATATAGAAGAGACTCCTCGGATCCATCATAAAATAAAATCATCAGCCTCCAGAACCACCACACCAGCAGCCTCCACCTCCTCAGCCACCACACCAGCAGCCTCCACCTCCTCAGCCACCACACCAGCAGCCTCCACCTCCTCACTCACCACACCAGCAGCCTCCACCTCCTCAGCCACCACACCAACCACCACACCAACAGCCTCCACACCAACGGCCTCCACCTCCACAACCACCACACCAGCGTCCTCCACCTCCACAACCACCACACCAGCGTCCTCCACAGCCACCACACCAACAGCCTCCACCTCCATAACGACCACACCAGCGTCCTCCACCTCCTCAGCCACCACACCAGCAGCCTCCACCTCCTCAGCCACCACACCAACAGCCTCCACCTCCTCAGCCACCACACCAGCAGCCTCCACACCAACAGCCTCCACCTCCTCAGCCACCACACCAACAGCCTCCACCTCCTCAGCCACAATACCAACAGCCTCCACCTCCTCAGCCACCACACCAGCAGCCTCCACCTCCTCAGCCACCACACCACACCAGCAGCAGCAGCTACTGATATAAACAAATGTATGTATGTAATCTTGTCAGGTTGATCCATTTATATATCTCAGTACACTTACAGGTACATTTTTCCAGGTGTTGCAGAGGCTTGGAGAGGAAAATATGAATATGTGTTGTTGTCTAGAATCGGCCCATATAAAATATTTTATCAGGATCTCCACAGAACTGGTCCAAAGATGGAGCTGGAAAGTGAGGTAAGACTGTGTTGCACATACAGTATATGTAAACACTGTATGTGTGTGATTAATCTGTGTATTTATAAGGAAAACCTAAATGGTTGTTTTTCCATGTAACAGATTTACCTTCATTGTCTTTCTTTTTATTTTCTTCCCGTCAGACCATCAATGCCTACATGTTCCATCTGGTGCAGAATTTTAACAAGCAGTCAACCGAGCAAGCCTTCTACAATGACAACTTTAAAATGACTGGCATTTAGGGGGAGAAAGAAATCAAAACTTAAGGTTGGTTGGATTATTCTCATAATATCATAATATTATATTTGACAGATTTTGAACTCAAGCAACTGTATCCTTGCTCTTTTAAATTTCAGATTGATCCAATGATGTACAAGTACATTATTGACATCATCAATGAACACAACCACTGGACTGTGACGGTAAGAGCTGCTAAGGCAGTACTAAGAAATACATACATAATACTGAATATACACGTGTGTAAAATGTGTGTGTTTGCCATATGTGTGTATTTATGTGTGTAATGTGTGTGTATTTATGTGTGTGTAATGTGTGTAATGTATGTTTCTGTCTAAACGTGAAAGGTTATGCTGCCATCCCAAAAGAGGGCTCTGTTCCTCGACCCAATGGGGGAAAGGGACAGAAAGATAAAAAGATGCCAGGGGATGACAAGGTAAAAACTGCTTTTAATTAAAAAAATTTACAATGGAATCAATAAAGTCTTTAACATGCTATACTGTTATTAATCTCTATATTGTAATCAATAAAGTGTTTCAAAATGCTGTACTTTTATTAACATATATGTTCAGATCATTCCTGAGAGAGAAGGGGTGTAATATCTCCAGATGGTGTGTGATATCCTTCCTCACCCATGCCAACAAGATGTTACTTCTTGTGGGGTCTTTGCCTTGAAAGTAAGTATGAGAGTATAAGTAATGTACAATTAACCTACTGAAAGTATACTGACTAAAAGGCAAAAAAATAACTGTCAAATTATATTATAGCTGTGACGTTGTATACTTGTGAATTATAATCTTAAGTGTAACATAATTTTGTTGGGGAAAACTGAAATGCCCATCACATTTTTCCCCCAGTTTGCTAAATGTGTTCTGAAGGAGGAGTCGATTGTCTTTTCAAATACAAAGATGATAACATCTTGAAAGAAATACAGTCACTCACCTCCAAAACACTGGTATGTTCAATTTATAATTTAATATAATTGTAGATAAAAACAAAAAAAAAACATTTATATGGATCTTTCAAGGTTATCTTTGATCCAACTTCTGACTAGATAGCCACTAAAACACATGTGTTTAAATCATTTTGTTACAAGAAACCAACACTATTCCCTTGTTCCCTGTTCGCTCAGAAAAATACATGTATAGATGTATAGACTACTTGACCTGAGCTAACTGTGCCACTTCTGTGGGGAGATGGACAATAATGAGGAAGACACTACCTGGGTAATTGCTTGTTCACTTCTAAAAAGGCACATTTTTACGAGTACGAATTTGTATAAGCAGTAATATTTCTAGAGGTAGTATCATCTGCTTTGTCTGATAATGAAATAATTGTAATTCAAGAAAATGTATTTAATGTTTTAAATATAGTAACATTTTTCATCCTAAATTTCAGATTGGTTGTGACCGCTGCCCACGATGGTTCCACCAGTCCTGTATGAACACCATCCCATCATTGGAGGATAATGTCTGCGCTGCCTGTCAGGACTAGGTTAGGCTCGAGTTCCAGGCGATGGTATCCCCTGGAAAACTTTCCAGAAAAAGTGGACTAAAAGTTCAGCCGAGCTGTTGCAGCTTTCTAATTTATTTATGTTATTTATTGTCTTTTATATTAGATTTATTGTCATTTTATATCTTATTATGCAAATATATACATTTGTATTTCCTATTTAATGTTTGTTAACAAACTTACCTTTCTGTGATGTTTTTGTGACAATATTTGTGTATTATCTTTATTTTCTTAAACATTAGAACATTTTTCTAAAATAAATGTTTGTTTCTTTATACTCTAATGTTGCTTTCTGTGGCACACACACACCTGGTCAACAAGAGCTACCAAAATGATTCAGAAGTGTGCCAGGCCTTGCAGTCCCAAAATAGAAAGGGGGGAGAATTTCGGCAGGGAAGAAAATAGCCTTGCCGAAATCCCCCCCCCCCTTCTAATTTCCTTAATTTTGTGGCTACAGTATCTCCACACATTTTTGTAAATATTTGATTATATCTTTTCATGTGACAACACTGAAGAAATGACACTTTGCTACAATGTAAAGTAGTGAGTGTACAGCTTGTATAACAGTGTAAATTTGCTGTCCCCTCAAAATAACTCAACACACAGCCATTAATGTCTAAACCGCTGGCAACAAAAGTGAGTACACCCCTAAGTGAAAATATCCAAATTGGGCCCAATTAGCCATTTTCCCTCCCCGGTGTCATGTGACTCATTAGTGTTACAAGGTCTCAGGTGTGAATGGGGAACAGGTGTGTTAAATTTGGTGTCATCGCTCTCACACTGCCTCATACTGACTGGTCACTGGAAGTTCAACATGGCACCTCATGGCAAAGAACTCTCTGAGGATCTGAAAAAAAGAATTGTTGCTCTACATAAAGATGGCCTGGGCTATAAGAAGATTGCCAAGACCCTGAAACTGAGCTGCAGCACGGTGGCCAAGACCATACAGCGGTTTAACAGGACAGGTTCCACTCAGAACAGGCCTCGCCATGGTCGACCAAAGAAGTTGAGTGCACGTGCTCAGCGTCATATCCAGAGGTTGTCTTTGGGAAATAAACGTATGAGTGCTGCCAGCATTGCTGCAGAGGTTGAAGGGGTGGGGGGTCAGCCTGTCAGTGCTCAGACCATATGCCGCACACTACATCATATTAGTCTGCATGGCTGTCGTCCCAGAAGGAAGCCTCTTCTAAAGATGATGCACAAGAAAGCCTGCAAACAGTTTGCTGAAGACAAGCAGACTAAGGACATGGATTACTGGAACCATGTCCTGTGGTCTGATGAGACCAAGATAAACTTATTTGGTTCAGATGGTGTCAAGCGTGTGTGGCGGCAACCAGGTGAGGAGTACAAAGACAAGTGTCTTGCCTACAGTCAAGCATGGTTGTGGGAGTGTCATGGTCTGGGGCTGCATGAGTGCTGCCGGCACTGGGGAGCTACAGTTCATTGAGGGAACCATGACTGCCAACATGTACTGTGACATGCTGAAGCAGAGCATGATCCCCTCCCTTCGGAGACTGGGCCACAGGGCAGTATTCCAACATAACGACACCAAACACACCTCCAAGACGACCACTGCCTTGCTAAAGAAGCTGAGGGTAAAGGTGATGGACTGGCCAAGCATGTCTCCAGACCTAAACCCTATTGAGCATCTGTGGGGCATCCTCAAACGGAAGGTGGAGGAGTGCAAGGTCTCTAACATCCACCAGCTCCGTCATGGAGGAGTGGAAGAGGACTCCAGTGGCAACCTGTGAAGCTCTGGTGAACTCCATGCCCAAGAGGGTTAAGGTAGTGCTGGAAAATGATGGTGGCCATACAAAATATTGACACTTTGGGCCCAATTTGGATATTTTCACTTAGGGGTGTACTCACTTTTGTTGCCAGCGGTTTAGACATTAATGGCTGTGTGTTGTGTTATTTTGAGGGGACAGCAAATTTACACTGTTATACAAGCTGTACACTCACTACTTTACATTTACAAAAATGTGAGGGGTGTACTCACTTTTGTGAGACACTGTATAGTCCAATACTTTCTGTGGCACACACACACCTGGTCAACAAGAGCTACCAAAATGATTCAGAAGTGTGCTAGGCCTTGCAGTCCCAAAATAGAAAGGGGGGAGAATTTCGGCAGGCAAGAAAATAGCCTTGCCGAAATCCACCCCCCCCCTAATTTCCTTAATTTTGCGGCTAGAGTCAAATACTTTCTATAGAACAAACTTCACATCAGGATAGGCAACCGAAATGAATAATTAATAGACTAATACACTTGAAACAACAAGCCAAACTGAAAACTGCAGACATTACTAATGCCTCCCCCGCAATCAAACCGTCATAAAAAATTTGAAAATGAAACGCAGCCTAACGTGATCAGAAATCTCAACTAGCAAGCAAGTCGCAGCAATGAAGAATTGAGTGCGTGCACATTTACGTGAAGGGGGGATTCTGGCAGGGGGGAGCTTTTCGGCACAAGTCAAGCACTGAAATACGACTGGCCTATTTTATGACATTTCCACTAGATCAGAGCATGACATTTTTCCCTTTCACGCTGTGTGGTTATGGAAAGGGAGAGCGCTAAAAAGATTTTTTCAAATACATTGCGGAACTATTGTAATTCTCAATGGATGGAAAAACAGACTTTGTTTGCTTGCTGTTTGAGGTGAAGAAAACATTACTTTGAGAAGCTCCACAGGTCATTAGTGGAGGGTGCGTTAGGGCCAATCAGGAATACTATCAAATCCCCAAATGAACACATTTACAAGTCTACATTTGCACGCAGGCTAGGTAGCCTATAGGCCTTCTTCTATGCCAGCGCGTCCTTACTCAACGTTGACAGGAGCGCTTCAAACAAAAGACTAAATCGACAAAACTAGTAAACGGAATGAAATAAACCAAAACTTGTTTCCCTCAAGTGTAGCCTAGGTTGTGCACTCTGCAAACAATGTGTCCACTCCGACAATGAGAACAGGAAGACTGGAATAATAATATTGAATGCATTAAAATAAATTACCGTAACCAAAGTAACAAAAATTGTAGATTTGAAATTATAGGAATGAATGGTAAATGTACTACTGGTGATATATATAATGGGGAATTGATATACACTAACAATCAAACAATTCACACAATTAAGTTATAAAACAATGAATGTGTACTAATTGGAGAGAGCGAGAGAGCACATTCTGGTGAGAGACGTGCATTGTGTATCTGGGTGCATGGACAATCCGACGTCTGGGAGGAGCAAGGCGATGCAGTACGGAGCTACAGAACCAGTCAAAAGTTTGGACACACCTACTCATTCAAGGGTTTTTCTTTATTTTGACTATTTTCTACATTGTAGAATAATAGTGAAGATATCAATACTATGAATTAACAGATATGGAATCACATAGTAACCAAAAAAGCTTTAAAGAAAACAAAATATATTTTATATACTTCAAAGTAGCCACCCTTTGCCTTGATGACAGTTTTGCACACTCTTGGCATTATCTCAACCAGCTTCACCTGTAATGTTTTTCCAACAGTCTTGAAGGAGTTCCCACATATGCTGAGCACTTGTTGGCTGCTTTTCCTTCACTCTGCGGTCCAACTCATCCCAAACCATCTCAATTGGGTTGAGGTCGGGTGATTGTGGAGGCCAGGTCATCTGATGCAGCACTCGATCACTCTCCTTGGTCAAACAGCCCTTACACAGCCTGGAGGTGTGTTTTGGGTCATTGTCCTGTTGAAAAACAAATGATAGTCCAACTAAGCGCAGGGGCAGAATGACAAATTTTTACCTTGTCAGCTCGGGGATTCGATCTAGCAGCCTTTCTGTTACTGGCCCAATGCTTAATGGTTTTTGCGACTGCACTTGAAGAAACTTTCAAAATTCTAAAAAATGTCCGCATTGACTGATCTTGATGTCTTGAAGTAATGATGGACTGTCGTTTCTCTTTGCTTATTTGAGCTGTTCTTGCCATAATATGGACTTGGTCTTTTACCAAATAGGGCCATCTTATGTATACCACCCCTACCTTGTTACAACACAACTGATTGGCTCAAACACATTAAGGAAAGAAATTCCACAAATGAACTTTTAACAAGGCACACCTGTTAATTGAAATGCATTCCAGGTGACTACCTCATGAAGCTGGTAGAGGGAATGCCAAGAGTGTGCAAAGCTGTCATCATGGCAAAGGGTGGCTAAGAATATAAAATATATTTTGATTTGTTTTACACTTTTTTGGTTACTACATGATTCCATATGTGTTATTTCATAGTTTTGATGTATTCACTATTATTCTACAATGTTGAAAATAGTAAAAATTAAGAAAAACCCTTGAATGAGTAGGTGTGTTCAAACTTTTGACTGGTACTGTATTTGTTACAGCTTGACTAAAACAATCTCGGTCGACCAACAGCCTAACGACGAAACAATTGCCCAGTCAACTAATTGGGGGCAGCCCTACATAACAGCAAACTAGGACTGATGGTTTGATTAGCTAAACTAGCAAGTCTGTTTGGTTACCAAGGCAACTACTGTCTAGTGGTAAAAGTACTAAATTATAGCCATGGTATAAAAAGGAACTTGGGGCTCTGTGTGTTCTGTGGAAAATATTGCCACTCTGTGGAAGGTTAGATCCACTCAGTTAGCGCGCCGTGGAACACATCTTCTATGGAACGCCTAGCTCCTCGATAATTATCCCATTACATAAATGGGCTGATTATGACATTAAAAACGGGCTCAAGTCAGATAGTCTCCAACAGTACGGTAACCTAAAAAAAGACATTCAAATGAAACAATACTGCGTTTACATAGACAACCCAATTCAGATGATGTTGTATGCTTTAGATGCCAGGATGTCATACCCGTTCTAGTCTTTCTTCTAGTAGAATTCACTCTATTGGGGAAGAGAATCCTATTCGGAGACCCATGTGGTCTGACAACAGCTGATAATCAGCTGAGGGGACAGGTTGTACTAAAATGAATGAATGGCGGAAATCAACATAACTCTACAATAGATGATGCATTCTCAGTAGGAGGAGCCTAGCGTGCCGTTATTTGATGCTTACTGCATTCGTTTTAACTAAACAGTATGTTCTAAATAGTATGTTGTACGATTAGTACACAGTATGCAGTTTAAATAAGTAGTAGACAAGCCAGATTTGGGGACACGACCACATTCAAAGAATACAATTGTGAGAAAGTAGGCTAGTATGTAAAAAAAAAAAAAAAAAAAGCCAAAAACACATGCTAGCCAGAGACAGCTGCATGTCTTAGATTTCATTTCAATCTCCGTCCTGTCAAAAATGACATTCATAATATGACGTGACATCCTGTGTTGAGGAGCAGATCCATTTTCACCTTCAAACAGTAGAAAGGGAGGCAATCAGTTTCCCTCTCCTTCAACCTCTGTCAGCTATGATACATGCTGCCAAGGGCAACAAAGGAGATGGAGAGGAAGGGGGAGCGGAGAAGAGGGGGGGGGGAGGAAACAAAGCCACAGAACAAATGGAGGAGAAGCAGCTGGATGTCATTTCTCACAAAAGGCTGCACTTATTAGAGATGAAGAGAGAGAAAAAAAAAACGAAACGTAAAAAGGTAGCGGTGTCTGTATGTAATTTGTTTTAGAGCTGTCCTGTCAAGGGTCATCCATTATAAGCAGCTTGAAATTAATTAATGTCTTTTAATGTGTGCACCCACTACCAGGAACCAAACAAGCACATCTAATCACCAAACACTGAATACATAATATTCCAGTCATTATGACAATATTCATTACCCAAAGCTCAGGAGAAAGGAGAGAATAGTCAATAATTTACCAAAAAATAAATATGCTGCTAGAACAGATGAATAAGTAAAACACAGAAAATAATAACGTAACCCTAACAAGTCATATTTTATTCTGTGTGTTTTACTAAATGTATTTGCTGTGATTTACCATCTGTAAATCTAAACAAAAAGAGCCTATTCAAAATCCTCTGGGGGTAATGATTAGAGAGAAAACAAATGCATTATTCACGCTGGCAAACGGAGCTAACGCTTTCCCTCTCGCAGCGAAGCTACCTGAGACAAAGTGTTTCTCTAATACAATCCAATGAAAGCAGAACATTTATAATCGGAACAACTTCCAGTTCCAAAGCCACAGCGTACAGTCCAAATGGCACCCTCTTCCCTAGTTAGTGCTCTACAACCCTGTAGGACCCTGGTCAAAAGTAGTGCACTATATAGGGTGACATTTAGGACACAACACATTTTCCAATAAAGCCCTCTTTGAGCTCAGAACTCAGCTGTGTTCAATCTCTTCTTAATCCCTCTCTCTCTGTTATCAACACACTGTCAATATCACACATCCAGCCCCTCTCTCGCTGCATCTCTTAATGTGTCTCAATAGTGAACAAAATGGGCAGGAAATCAAACGCTCTGTTACATCTCTTCCACGTACACACACGCGCGCGCACACACACGCACGCACACACACGCACGCACACCACTCCTCCAAAGAGGAAAAGAGTGTACTAATAAAATAGCTATGACAAACTGTCCAAATCTGGCACCTAAACACGATGCCATCTCTAGGCAGAAGTTGTTTTCAGAAGTACACCAGAACGTCCCGATTATATTATTGAAAACACACTCTTGTGCATGTGCACTAAACAAAAGTATAAACGCAACATGCATAGTGTTGCTCCCATGTTTCATGAGTTGAAATAAAAGATCCCAGAAATGTTACATACGCACAAAAAAGCTTATTTCTCTCAAATTTTGTGCATACATTTGTTTACATCCTTGTTAGTGAGCGTTTCTCTTTTGCCAAGATAATCCATCCACCTGACAGGTGAGGCATATCAGTAATCTGATTAAACAGCATGATCATTACACAGGTGCACCTTGTGCTGGGAACAGTAAAAGGCCATTCTAAAATGTGCTGTTTTGTCACACAACACAATGCCACAGATGTCTCAAGTTTTGAGGGAGCATGCAATTTTCATGCTGACTGCAGGAATGTCCACCAGAGCTGTTGCCAGATAACTGAATGTTAATTTCTCTACCATAAGCCACCTCCAACTTAGTTTTAGGGAATTTGGCAGTATGTCCAAACGGCCTCACAACCGAAGACCACATGTATGGCGTCATGTCGGCGAGCAGTTCGCTGATGTCAATGTTGTGAACAGAGTGCCCCATGGTGGCGTTAGGGTTATGGTATGGGCAGGCATAAGTTACAGACAACTAACACAATTGCATTTTATCAATGGCAATTCTAATGCGCAGAAATACCATGATGAGATCCTGACGCCCATTTTGTTTAAGGTCTCTGTGACCAACAGATGCATATTCCCAGTCATGTGAAATCCATAGATTAGGACCTAATGAATTTATTTCAATTGATTAATTTCCTCATATGAACTCTAATTCAGTAAAATCTTTGAAATTGTTGCATGTTGCGTTTATATTTTTGATCAGTATAAATTGCCTTGATTTACACATATCAATGAATTCACAAGCACCTGACTGACACAAATCTATGCCTGAGGAAACATTTTAAAAATCAGGCAAGCATTCTAGAATCAAGCTGGCATTGAGTTTTATGTTCTTAGAACGCATTAAGGGACTTACTGAAATCAATGAGGAACCTTCCAAAGCCTTGCCTTTGGTACTGAGGCATGATCATTATACAGGAGACATTGTACTTCTGCTGGCAAAGCTTTTCCTGAGGGAAGGGGAAACAGATCAAGTATGTCAGAGCTCTGCTGAAGCAGGCAATTTACTGCACCTGTCGCTGTCCTTGTCCAAAGCACACACGCGCACACACAAATGTGCACACACACACACACACACGTACATGGACGTGCACAATCCCTTGTGAATACATTTAGCTTTTAAGATGACTAATACAGTATAGACAGTGTCACTGCATTAATCATGACTAATACAGTATAGACAGTGTCACTGCATTAATCATGACTAATATAGTAAAGACAGTGTCACTGCATTAATCATGATTAATACAGTAAAGACAGTGTCACTGCATTAATCATGACTAATAGAGTATAGACAGTGTCACTGCATTAATCATGACTAATAGAGTATAGACAGTGTCACTGCATTAATCATGACTAATACAGTAAAGACAGTGTCACTGCATTAATCATGACTAAAAGTATAGACAGCGTCACTGCATTAATCATGACTAATATAGTATAGACAGCGTCACTGCAAGACAGTGTCACTGCATTAATCATGACTAATACAGTAAAGACAGTGTCACTGCATTAATCATGACTAATAGAGTATAGACAGCATCACTGCAAGACAGTGTCACTGCATTAATCATGACTAATAGAGTATAGACAGTGTCACTGCATTAATCATGACTAATAGAGTATAGACAGCATCACTGCAAGACAGTGTCACTGCATTAATCATGACTAATACAGTAAAGACAGTGTCACTGCATTAATCATGACTAATAGAGTATAGACAGTGTCACTGCATTAATCATGACTAATATAGTATAGACAGCGTCACTGCAAGACAGTGTCACTGCATTAATCATGACTAATACAGTAAAGACAGTGTCACTGCATTAATCATGACTAATAGAGTATAGACAGTGTCACTGCATTAATCATGACTAATATAGTATAGACAGCGTCACTGCAAGACAGTGTCACTGCATTAATCATGACTAATAGAGTATAGACAGTGTCACTGCATTAATCATGACTAATACAGTAAAGACAGTGTCACTGCATTAATCAAACACTTGTCCAACTGGATGAAATAATTTTTTTTTCATGCTATTGAAAATCCTCACCTTGGAGAAATAACCCACAAGATGACAGCCTTTGTTGTCGTTCTTTGTTAGTATGTAAAAAAGGAAAGGCTCCACGTCGTAATATAGGGTCTTGTGATCTAGGAACAGCTTGGCTAACAGGCAGAGGTTTTGGCAGAAGAGCTTGCTGACATCTCCATCAACCTAAACACAGAACAAGACCAGCATAAGAACATTGTTCAAATTCAAACCAACAGTTGATTCTTTCTTCCTGTCCCTCAAAACCATTCAGTCACATGTCATACAGATGCAGCACCATGATCACGGGGCAACGTCTCAAATGGAACTCAATTCCCTTTTAAGTGCACTGCAATTTGACCAGGCCAATAAAGGATCTGCTTCAAAGTAGTGCACTATAATTCAGTGCCTTCAGAAAGTATTTACACCCCTTGACTTTTTCCACATTTTGTTGTGTTACAAGGTGGGATTCAAATGAATCTAATTGTCTATACATATATATATATATACACACACACACACACACACACACACACACACACGTTCAAAAGTTTGGGGTCACTTAGAAATGTCCTTGTTTTTGAAAGAAAAGCACATTTTCTGTGCATTAAAATAACATCAAATTGATCAGCAATACACTGTAGACATTGTTAATGTTGTAAATGACTATTGCAGCTGGAAACGCATAGGCGTACCGAGGCCCATTATCAGCAACCATCACTCCTGTGTTCCAATGGCACGTTGTGTTAGCTAATCCAAGTTTATCATTTTAAAGGCTAATTGATCCATAGAAAACCCTTTTGCAATTATGTTAGCACAGCTGAAAACTGTTGTCCTGATTAAAGAAGCAATAAAACTGGCCTTCTTTAGACTAGTTGAGTATCTGGAGCATCAGCATTTGTGGGTTCGATTACAGGCTCAAAATGGCCAGAAACATACATATACATACATATACACACATATATATATATATATATATACACACACATATATACACACACACACACACACAAACACATACATACATATATATATATATACATACATACATACACACATATACATATATATATATATATATATATATATATATATATATATATATTTGGTCAAAAGTAGTGCACTATATATAGGGAATATACTGCCATTTTGGACACAACCATTGCTTTACTACTGTGAAGAGTGACCTCTGACCTCGAACACTGAAAGGTCGTCCTTCCTGTAAATCTCATTGGCCGGAGGGTGAAAGCAGCCACACTTCTTGGTGTGTCGCTGTAGGATGTTCTTGCTTCTCATGTACTTCAGACAGAACTCACACAGGTAAAGCTTTTGCAATCTGCCAACGACAGAGACAATAAGACAATTTGTATTTCAGCTTGCAAATTAAAAGCCTAGAAAACACAGTAAATCCAAACACTGGTATAATGCTCTCAAAATACAGTATTTCTATAGGACAAGGACAATGTTTTCTAAACTGGGTCTAATAACATTGATTGGTCCTAATTTGGCTGAGTAAAAAATGAAGCTTACCTTGAGTATTCAGGTGGGTAAGGTGAAGAGTGCCAGGTTTGGATACAATACTTCCCAAACTCTATGAAGGCAGGGAATCGTCCAGAGTCAGTGATGGTCATGGTTCCATTTCTCTAAACATGACAAAACAAAAGAAAATGTCATACCACAAGCATTAAAACAGTCGGACACAGGCAGTATCTTTAAACAGCAACTTCAACAATGGGATGTGGACACTAAACTACTCTTCAGGTTAGAATAAAAAAAATCGGGACAAACTTTAATTTAGAATTTGTCATGTTAAACTACAGGCTAGATCTAACTTGAATTGATCAGGTGATAGGTGTGAGAAGTGTGATTGAGAGAGGTTTATTTTGAACAGTTTCCTCACCTGCGACGAGAGCTCTTGGACCTGTGTGAATATCTCCACATCTTCCTCTGTGACGTGTTCCCTGGAGACCGCTACAAAGCCAGGTTCCTGCTTCACCCTCAGCCCCACTTCACTGCCTGTTACAGCAACCAAACATTACAATCCGTTAGTCACAGTAACCAAACAACCTGGTTACAGTCACAGTAACCAAACAACCTGGTTACAGTCACAGTAACCAAACAGCATGTTTCAGCCTGTTACAATCACAGTAACCAAACAGCCTGTTACAGTCACAGTAACCAAACAGCATGTTACAGTCACAGTAACCAAACAGCATGTTACAGTCACAGTAACCAAACAGCATGTTTCAGCCTGTTACAGTCACAGTAACCAAACAGCCTGTTACAGTCACAGTAACCAAACAGCATGTTACAGTCACAGTAACCAAACGTCCTGTTACAGTCACAGTAACCAAACATCCTGTTACAGTCACAGTAACCAAACAGCCTGTTACAGTCACAGTAACCAAACAGCATGTTACAGTCACAGTAACCAAACATCCTGTTACAGTCACAGTAACCAAACAGCCTGTTACAGTCACAGTAACCAAACAGCATGTTACAGTCACAGTAACCAAACATCCTGTTACAGTCACAGTAACCAAACAGCCTGTTACAGTCACAGTAACCAAACAGCCTGTTACAGTCACAGTAACCAAACAGCATGTTTCAGCCTGTTACAGTCACAGTAACCAAACAGCCTGTTACAGTCACAGTAACCAAACAGCCTGTTACAGTCACAGTAACTAAACAGCATGTTACAGTCACAGTAACCAAACATCCTGTTACAGTCACAGTAACCAAACAGCCTGTTACAGTCACAGTAACCAAACAGCATGTTACAGTCACAGTAACCAAACAGCCTGTTACAGTCACAGTAACCAAACAGCCTGTTACAGTCACAGTAACCAAACAGCATGTTACAGTCACAGTAACCAAACAGCATGTTTCAGCCTATTACAGTCACAGTAACCAAACAGCATGTTACAGCCTGTTACAGCCACAGTAACCAAACAGCATGTTACAGTCACAGTAACCAAACAGCATGTTACAGTCACAGTAACCAAACAGCATGTTACAACCTGTTACAGCCACAGTAACCAAACAGCATGTTACAACCTGCTACAGTCACAGTAACCAAACAGCATGTTAAAGTCACAGTAACCAAACAGCATGTTACAACCTGTTACAGCCACAGTAACCAAACAGCATGTTACAACCTGTTACAGTCACAGTAACCAAACAGCATGTTAAAGTCACAGTAACCAAACAGCATGTTTCAGCCGGTTACAGTCACAGTAACCAAACAGCATGTTTCAGCCTGTTACAGCCACAGTAACCAAACAGCATGTTACAGTCACAGTAACCAAACAGCATGTTACAGTCACAGTAACCAAACATCCTGTTACAGTCACATCAGAGGTGTATAATCAAACATGGTGGATCATCAGTTCTTTATACAGCAGATGGGGAGCGGTGTTCTGTAGCGCATGTCAATTCGCTAGTAAATGCATTTGGTTTTAATGTGCTTGTAATGCATATATAACAATGCATATATCATAATATATATATCATAATGTATGTATCCTAATGTATATATCATAATGTATATCATAATGTATGTATCATAATGTATGTATCATAATATATATATCATAATATATGTATCATAATATATGTATCATAATATATGTATCATAATGTATATATCATAATATATGTATCATAATATATGTATCATAATGTATGTATCATAATGTATGTATCATAATATATGTATCATAATATATGTATCATAATATATGTATCATAATGTATGTATCGTAATGTATATTATAATATATATCATAATGCATATATTATAATGTATGTATCATATCATAATATATGTATCATAATGTATGTATCATAATGTATATATCATAATGTATGTATCATAATATATATATATATCATAATGTATGTATCATAATGTATGTATCATAATATATATATATCATAATGTATGTATCATAATGTATGTATCATAATATCTATATCATAATGTATGTATCATAATATATATATCATAATATATATATATCATAATATATGTATCATAATGTATGTATTGTAATGTATATTATAATATATATCATAATGCATATATCAAAATGTATGTATCATAATATATGTATCATAATGAATGTATCATATTGTATGTATCATAATATATGTATCATAATGAATGTATCATATTGTATGTATCATAATATATGTATCATAATGAATGTATCATAATATATGTATCATAATGAATGTATCATCATGTACAGTTGAAGCCCTGGACTAAAAAGCTCAATTGAGAATCTAAAATTGGACGTGCTTCTTAGTCTAGGACCAAGCTAAATCTGTGTCCGGGAAACCAGACCTATGACACCATATGATGGAGAGATAGATCAATAGTAGATCAATAGTCGTAATCATCATGTCAAGTGTGAATCGTCAATGGTAGGTGAATGTTAATCACTAGGGTGTATGTGTCAGTCTAATGACAGTTGGAGGTGAGGGTGAATGGTGACAGTGCCACTGGTGGTAGTGGGGTAGTGGTGGGTGGAATGGGGGGGGGGGATGCTAATAATGCAACCACACTACACTACAGTTAGATGACGATCCCCATGGGCGAAGGCAGTGCACTATGGCAGAGGGCAGGAGGACAGAGGAAGCAGTATGAGGGTTTAGGCTTTAGGTCATGGACAGGAGGACAGAGGAAGCAGTATGAGGGTTTAGGTCATGGACAGGAGGACAGAGGAAGCAGTATGAGGGTTTAGGTCATGGACAGGAGGACAGAGGAAGCAGTGTGAGGGTTTAGGTCATGGACAGGAGGACAGAGGAAGCAGTGTGAGGGTTTAGGTCATGGACAGGAGGACAGAGGAAGCAGTATGAGGGTTTAGGTCATGGACAGGAGGACAGAGGAAGCAGTATGAGGGTTTAGGTCATGGACAGGAGGACAGAGGAAGCAGTATGAGGGTTTAGGTCATGGACAGGAGTTCAGAGGAAGCAGTATGAGGGTTTAGGTTATGGACAGGAGGACAGAGGAAGCAGTATGAGGGTTTAGGTTATGGACAGGAGGACAGAGGAAGCAGTATGAGGGTTTAGGCTTTAGGTCAAGGACAGGAGGACAGAGGAAGCAGTACGAGGGTTTAGGTTATGGACAGGAGGACAGAGGAAGCAGTATGAGGGTTTAGGCTTTAGGTCATGGACAGGAGGACAGAGGAAGCAGTATGAGGGTTTAGGCTTTAGGTCATGCACTAATATGATGCACTACTATAATAAAGAAGCCGGCGACAGCGAGATGGAACTGAAGCCGCGTTGCTAGACTAAAATTCATCAATTCAAGTTAAAATACGCAAATAAACAGGTTAAACAAATTGAAATTAATGAATTAAAAGTATGTGGTAAAACGAAAAGATTAGTAGTAGAAACTTGTTCATATGTTATTTAATAAAAGTGAGGTAAAGCCACAATGTGCTTGTTCACTCTTTAAAAGAAAACATTAGCTAGCTCATACAGTAGTATACATTTTTATAAATAGCCAGGCAATTTGTGACAAGACTTGGGGTTTTAAAAAAAAAAGATAGCAGTAGACGCAGGTAGTTTCGGTCGGAGCGTTCAAGCCTTTTCTTACCATGGTGGTGCTCTGTCTTAATTCTTCCTTCGTCTGTCATGTCTCCCTTTCCTGGTGTTTCCTGGGTTCCCTTCTGAGGAATCATTTCCTGGGTTCCCTTCTGAGGGGTCATTCTATATCTTAGCCTGCCTAGCGTTCTGTGCTTTTTAAAAAAGGGGTTACGTCTGAAATGACTGACCAACTTAAAGGGGCGCCCCCTTGGCCGGCCGTGCCCAGGATGGGAAGAGGCGTTAGGGGATGAATGGGACAACAACAGCAACCGATTCTTTATTCTCTCTTTCTTTCCAAGGTGCTGCTGGGAAGGATGGGGAATGAGAGGACACGTTTTGGATGCCTTATGGTGCCTGCGCTTAGGTGGTGCGTAACAAGGCAGTCCCTTTTTCCGAGACTGTCCCTGAGTGGCATAGATATGGGAGAGTCCGTCAAAGAGTCCCTTAAGCTGGTTGTGATCAGACAAAATAGTAAGGGAGGGGACGCTAGACTGGCTGGAAGAACTCTGGGGGGAGTTAGCAGAGGTGGAGAATACCTGGGAGGTGGTGGAGCCCTGTCCAGGCAACGTGGGTGGGGGAGAGAGGGGGAGTGTACAGGGAGATAGGGTGGTGGTGGTTAGCTTTGCAGCCATGCCAACAACTGACGGAGATTGACTTAGTTTCCATAGTTTTGGCGGAGGGACAGGCTTTTTCCTAGCAGGAGAACAAGACTGTGACCCTTTCGAGGCTGAGGGGTCTAAGATCTCGCCGGCTCGCGACGACCTACGACCGACAGGCGAGGGGGTAAAGAATTTGGAAAGCCCATCAATAAGCCCTTTGGTTTTCTTGTTAACGGTGAGTATAGCTGCTGGGGTGGAGGAGGAGGACGAGGAGGACGATGTGGGCGTGAGGGGGGGAGTGGTGGAGAGGGTGGAGGAGGAGGTGGTGAATTGGGGAGTGGGGGTGACAGCGTCACCTGCCCAACAGGGGTCAGCTGTAGCAACAGCCAATCTGTCTGTGGCGTTCTTCACAGATGCTGCATGACCAGATGAAGGTGTGGAACAGACGGTAAGCTTTTGACCCCTACCAGGTGACCCCCTTCCTCCCCGGGCTAGCATGGAGCCATCACCACTGCTTACAGACCTAGAAAACAAAACAACATCGGGTTAGGTTACAAAATTGTTTTTAAAGAATCATAAATAAAAGCTATATGGAGAAACAAAGCTAAACTTTATGAGAATGTAAGTACTAACAACTTAGTCATAACTCAATAACAAAATATTGCGATAGAAAGCTGGTTAATTTCCTGGAGTCAATAAGGTGGTTTACAGACACTCTGAACAATCATTTATTGGTACAACAAAGTAAGAACAGACCATAATGATAAACTTACATTCTTTGTTTGAGCTTATTTCTGGGCCTCCCGATTGGCTTTGCATATCGACGTTTGATCTGATCGGCTTTCATATGCAGAAATGTCTTTCCATTTTCCTTGGGCCTGCAGACCTGACAGACCCAGGTACCTGGACACGCACGCACGCGCACGCGCACGCGCACACGCACACGCACACGCACACGCACACGCACACGCACACACACACACACACACAGAGGGAGAGACAAAATCTGTTATGAGGCTTCATCAATTCACAGGACACATTCATTTGAAACATTTCCTTTTAATGCAGACAGAGAGGGAGAGAGAGAGGAACACTCCTACTCACTTCTTACAACGAATGGAGAGAGAGAGAGGAAGAGAAACTCCTACCCACATCTTACAACGAACAGAGTGAGAGAAACACTCCTACTCACTTCTTACAATGAACGGAGAGAGAGAGGAAGAGAAACACTCCTACTCACTTCTTACAAAGAACGGAGAAAGAGAGGGAGAGAGAAACACTCCTACCCACTTCTTACAACGAACGGAGAAAGAGAGAGGAAGAGAAACTCCTACCCACTTCTTACAACGAACGGAGAAAGAGAGGGAGAGAGAAACACTCCTACCCACTTCTTACAACGAACGGAGAAAGAGAGGGAGAGAGAAACACTCCTACCCACTTCTTACAATGAACGGAGAGAGAGAGAGAGGGAGAGAGAAACACTCCTACCCACTTCTTACAAAAAACAGAGAAAGAGAGGGAGAGAGAAACACTCCTCACAACAAACTACAATCAATTAAATCAACACAAGGCAGGGAAATCCATAAGAAAGAAACTTCCACCCAAATAGACTTCTAGTCTGGGTCCCAACTGGCAACTCCCTCTACAGTGCAACACTTTGACCGGTGGAGAGAATAGGCTAGCATTTGGGACGCTGCCCATGTCAGCATGTTTTTTGAGCAAAGCGATTCGACTGTGTGAATATTAGTCTGTCTGCCAAGCGTCCTACACTTCAGTACATGTTCAATCATTACGAGTATAGCTGTAGGCCCTGTACTGTAATATACAGATAATACATCACCCCTGGGACTGGGGAATCATTTGATATGTATGCTAACTCCTAATAAGCCATGTCTGCTTCACTACGCTGAGACAAAGAAAGAAAGAAAGAAAGAAATCATGATCAGATGAGTTCCTGCATTTTTCAGCATGTTCTTAAAAAAAGATAGATTTAGAGTTAAATAAACTTGGATTTTTTTTGTCAGGAACATATACAGGATACTACCCTCGACAACATAACCTTCACTCCAAATCAAAACTCAAAACCTACAACCTGATTTTGGACGGAATTATGGAATTACCTGGAAGACTTACAACTACCAAAGATTATTATTCCCAAGCTATACAGCAAATGCTCTGGAAAACAACAGATATCTGAAAAAATCTTCCAACCTGGAACTGAGTGAGTCATGTTTTGTCTGAAGCTATATTTTATATTTAAAAGCCAAGAAGAAAAATATATCACGTTACTTTATAAAGACTGAATGCTAAATTAAGGCTGCCGAGCTTGATACAACTTCCATTAGCACTGACGTGTCAAGTGAGAGGTGTCAAAGCCCTTTAGCCCAACAATGGCAGGAGAGTCACACAGTCTACTCCAACCAAACGGAGAGGCCTTAGAAGCTGCCTCCCGCTGTTCAGAGGTAATTAAATACAGTACCCTGTTTATGTAAAGAATGATAAGGCAAGAAAATATCACAAAATGAAGCTCCTTATGGAAAATCAAGAGACACTTTTTGCTGACTATTATTAAAATGGGAACATCAGCAACCTCACCTTCCACACAAACCATCCCCTGGCACAGTGCTATATTAACCACACCATCCCCTGGCACAGTGCTATATTAACCAGACCATCCCCTGGCATGGCACAGTGCTATATTAACCACACCATCCCTTGGCACAGTGCTATATTAACCACACCATCCCTTGGCACAGTGCTATATTAACCAGACCATCCCCTGGCATGGCACAGTGCTATATTAACCAGACCATCCCCTGGCATGGCACAGTGCTATATTAACCAGACCATCCCCTGGCATGGCACAGTGCTATATTAACCAGACCATCCCCTGGCATGGCACAGTGCTATATTAACCAGACCATCCCCTGGCATGACACAGTGCTATATTAACCAGACCATCCCCTGGCATGGCACAGTGCTATATTAACCAGACCATCCCCTGGCATGACACAGTGCTATATTAACCAGACCATCCCCTGGCATGACACAGTGCTATATTAACCAGACCATCCCCTGGCATGGCACAGTGCTATATTAACCAGACCATCCCCTGGCATGGCACAGTGCTATATTAACCAGACCATCCCCTGGCATGGCACAGTGCTATATTAACCAGACCATCCCCTGGCATGGCACAGTGCTATATTAACCAGACCATCCCCTGGCATGGCACAGTGCTATATTAACCAGACCATCCCCTGGCACAGTGCTATATTAACCAGACCATCCCCTGGCACAGTGCTATATTAACCAGACCATCCCCTGGCACAGTGCTATATTAACCAGACCATCCCCTGGCATGGCACAGTGCTATATTAACCAGACCATCCCCTGGCATGGCACAGTGCTATATTAACCAGACCATCCCCTGGCATGGCACAGTGCTATATTAACCACACCATCCCCTGGCACAGTGCTATATTAACCAGACCATCCCCTGGCATGGCACAGTGCTATATTAGCACACTACCCCTCTGTTAAGAGAGGGGGTGTTAACGAGGGGTGGAAACTCAGGATATTAGACAACGAGGACACTGAGTCAGCTAATCTAAATCTCTATACGTCTGGAACAGTATTGGTACAGGGCAACCCCAAACAGTTTCAGCTGGACTTTCACCTAATCAAAGAATTAGCCCAGTAGGAGAAGCTCTCCCTTGAGAAAGATACCCCCACCCCGAGCGAGTCAGACCAGACGTCTTCATTATATAACCCCGCAGACGAGCAACCCCCAGACCTCTTCATTATATAACCCCACAGACGAGCAACCCCCAGACCTCTTCATTATATAACCCCACAGACCAGCAACCCCCAGACCTCTTCATTATATAACCCCACAGACCAGCCACCCCCAGACCTCTTCATTATATAACCCCACAGACCAGCAACCCCCAGACCTCTTCATTATATAACCCCACAGACGAGCCACCCCCAGACCTCTTCATTATATAACCCCACAGACGAGCCACCCCCAGACCTCTTCATTATATAACCCCACAGACCAGCAACCCCCAGACCTCTTCATTATATAACCCCCAGACCTCTTCATTATATAACCCCACAGACCAGCCACCCCCAGACCTCTTCATTATATAACCCCACAGACCAGCAACCCCCAGACCTCTTCATTATATAACCCCACAGACCAGCAACCCCCAGACCTCTTCATTATATAACCCCACAGACCAGCAACCCCAGACCTCTTCATTATATAACCCCACAGACCAGCAACCCCCAGACCTCTTCATTATATAACCCCACAGACGAGCAACCCCAAGTGGAAAGCCAACCTCCCAGCACAGAGTACTACTCCCTCATTGAAATGAAGGATAAATTCACCCAGCTGGAGGTAAGGCAGGTGGAGCTGGAACAGCAGGTGATTACACTCCAGTCAGCACAGACCCAGACAACAGTCCAGCACAACAACACCCCCTTAACCAGACCCGGAGAGCTGGAGGTGGAGAGAGACATATCTGCACTCTGGACTGTGGTGAAACAACTTCAATGATATAAAAAGCAAGAGCAGGAGAAGAACAGAGCACTAGAGGAGAGGATCATACTGCTGGAGGAGAGGGTGAGGGGGATGGAGGAGAGGGTGAGGGGCATGGAGGAGAGGGTGAGGAGGATAGCGTGACAGAACAACCCACTAGAGAGGTGGCCACCCCCGCAGAGAAGCCAGCAGAACAGCCCACCTCAGCTCCTGACATAAGGAGAGAGAGAAGCCAGCTCAAATGGGAAATACATAGAAGAAAAAAATACTTTTGCCCAAAGACAGAGTGTCTAAACTCCGGTGTCCAAACACCCAGCATGCCCTAGACCTTCTGTCTGAGGACCAACTAGGGTCACCCAGCCACATAATAATACACACAGGCACAAACCACCTGAGAATACAGCAGGAAAGGGTGGCCACAGCACTGAAGGGAGTGGTTGAAAAAGCTTCTTCTACTTTCCCCAACGCACAAGTGGTTATCTCCACCCTGCTACCAGGAAAAAGACGTCCACATTGCTACCATACAGCGCAAGTATTTCCAGTGACTGTGCCTCAAAACCAAATGTTTTCCTGGCCCACCACTCCACCCTGGACTTGATCAGCCTTTATGACCAGGTCCACCTATTCAAGGCAGCAGTGCCCACCTTCGCCCGAACCCTAAAGGACATCGCTCTCAAACGCAGCCCCAACACTTCACACAGCAGCAACAGATCAATAGATACCCCTCCCAGACCAGCGGGACACTCTCCCAGACCTGCAGGACCCCCCCCCCCCCCCCCAGATCTACACAGAGGACCTATATCCAGACCACAACACCACCAGCCACAAACACACCACCACCCCAACCAATCAACACCCCCCCAAGTCAACCATGCCCACACACCATTTAGGCCCCCTCAGATCAGACGTATGCTCCTCCTGCCAACCCCATGCCCCCCACTCCCGCAAAGAGGGCCTCAACATGGAAGTCACACATACGCCCAAGCTGTGAGCAGGCAAACAGGCCCAACCCCCACTCTTACACTAGCACAAGCCAATGGAATGTACCAGATGCTCAGCAGGTTCTATTCAAACTTACTTGTCTGAGGCCAAACCACACGGCCAACAACATTGGACACTTTATGGAACACAAAGCCTTCACTATCTCATCCTGGAATATCCAAGGCCTGAGGTCATCTGCCTTTGGCCTAAAGAGCAGGAACCTGGACTTCATCAAAGAAATCGGAAATACAGACATTGTCATCCTACAAGAAACATGGTATAGAGGAGACGGACCCACTGGTTGCCCTCTAGGTTACAGAGAGCTGGTAGTCCCATCCACCAAAATACCAGGTGTGAAACAGGGAAGGGACTCAGGGGGTATGCCAATTTGGTATAGAGCAGACCTAACTCTCTCCATTAAATTAATCAAAACAGGAACATTTTACATTTGGCTAGAAATTCAAAAGGAAATGATCTTAACAGAGAAAAATGTCCTCCTGTGTGCTACCTATATCCCCACACTAGAATCCCCATACTTTAATGAAGAAGCTTCTCCATTCTGAAGGGGGAAATTAATCATTTCCAGGGCCAGGAACATGTATTAGTCTGTGGCGACCGAAATGCCAGAACCGGACAAGAACCTGACACCCTCAGGACACAGGGGGACGAATACCTGCCTGGAGGTGACAGCATTCCCTCCCCCATATGCCCCCCTAGGAACAACTATGATATCATAACCAACAAAAACGGGTCACAAGTCCTGCAGCTCTGTCGCACGCTGGGTCTGTACATAGTCAATGGTAGGCTGCGAGGGGACTCCTATGGTAGGTACACCTATACCTCATCTCTTGGCAGTAGTACTGTAGACTACTTTATCACTGACCTCAACCCAGAGTCTCTTAGAGCGTTCACAGTCAGTCCACTGACACCCCTATCAGACCACAGCAAAATCACAGTCTACTTCAACAGAGCAATACTCATTTATGAGGCATCAAAGCCAAAGGAACTGAGAAATTTTAAGAAATGCTATAGATGGAATAAATGTAGTTTGGAAACCTACCAAAAAACAATTAGGTAACAACAAATTCAATCCCTTTTAGACAACTTCCTGGACAAAACGTTCTACTGTAATAGTGAAGGTGTAAACTTGGCAGTAGAAAATCTTAACAGTATATTTGACCTCTCAGCTTCCCTATCAAATCTAAAAATCTCAAATAGTCTTCCCTGTGGCTAAGTTGGTAGAGCATGGCGTTTGCCATGCCAGCATGGTGTGTGCAACGCCAGGGTTGTGGGTTCGATTCCCACGGGGGGGCCAGGACAAAAAAAACAAAAAATGTATGAAATGTATGCATTCACTACTGTAAGTCGCTCTGGATAAGAGCGTCTGCTACATGACTAAAAAAAAAGAAATAGAAAACCGAGGAAAATGAACAACAAAAAACAAAATGGTTTGATGAAGAATGCAAAAATCTAAGAAAGAAATTGAGAAACCTGTCCAACCAAAAACATAGAGACCCGGAAAACCTGTGTCTACGCCTTCACTATGGCGAATCACTAAAACAATACAGAAATACACTACAGAAAAACAAGGAACAGCATGTCAGAAATCAGATCAATGTCATTGAAGAATCCATAGACTCTAACCACTTCTGGGAAAAATGGAAAACACTAAACAAACAACAACACGAAGAATTATCTATCCAAAATGGAGATGTACTCTGTTTGGCTCTATAACAAAGAACAAACAGCAAAAACATATAATCTCAGCAAAAAAAGAAACATCCTCTCACTTTCAACTGCGTTTATTTTCAGCAAACTTAACATGTGTAAATATTTGTATGAACATAAGATTCAACAACTGAGAAATAAACTGTACAAGTTCCACAGACATGTGACTAACTGAAATGGAATAATGTGTCCCTGAACAAAGGGAGGGTCAAAAATCAAAAGTAACAGTCAGTATCTGGTGTGGCCACCTGCTGCATTAAGTACTGCAGTGCATCTCCTCCTCATTGACTGTACCAGATTTGCCCGTTCTTGCTGTGAGATGTTACCCCACACTTCCACCAAGGCACCTGTAAGTTCCCAAACATTTCTGGTGCGATTGGCCCTAGCCCTCACCCTCTGATCCGACAGGTCCCAGACATGCTCAATGGGATTGAGATCCGGGCTCTTCGCTGGCCATGGCAGAACACTGACATTCCTGTCTTGCAGGAAATCACGCACAGAACGAGCAGTATGGTTGGTGGCATTGTCATGCTGGAGGGTCATGTCAGGATGAGCCTGCAGGAAGGGTACCACATGAGGGAGGAGGATTTCTTCCTTGTAACGCACAGCGTTGAGATTGCCTGCAATGACAACAAGCTCAGTCCGATGATGCTGTGACACACCGCCCCAGACCATGACAGACCCTCCACCTCCAAATCGATCCCGCTCCAGAGTACAGGCCTCGGTGTAACGCTCATTCCTTTGACGATAAACGCGAATCCGACCATCACCTCTGGTGAGACAAAACCGTGACTCATCAGTGAAGAGCACTTTTTTTTTTTGCCAGTCCTGTCTGGTCCATCAACAGTGGGTTTGTGCCCATAGGCAACGTTGTTGCCGGTGATGTCTGGTGAGGACCTGCCTTACAAGCCCTTAGTCCAGCCTCTCTCAGCCTATTGTGGAGGGATTGTGCGTTCTTGGTGTAACTCGGGCAGTTGCTGTTGCCATCCTGTACCTGTCCCGCAGGTGTGATGTTCGGATGTACCAATCCTGTGCAGGTGTTGTTACACCTGGTCTGCCACTGCGAGAACGATCAGCTGCCCGTCCTGTCTCCCTGTAGTGCTGTCTTAAGCGTCTCTCAGTATGGACATATATGCAATTTCTTGCCCTGGCCACATCTACAATCCTCATGCCTCCTTGCAACATGCCTAAGGCACATTCACCCAGATGAGCAGGGACCCTGGGCATCTTTCTTTTGGTGTTTTTCAGAGTCAGTAGAAAGGCCTCTTTAGTGTCCTAAGTTTTCATAACTGTGACCTTAATTGCCTACCGTCTGTAAGCTGTTAGTGTCTTAACGACCGTTCCACAGGTGCATGTTCATGAATTGTTTATGGTTCATTGAACAAGCATGGAAAACAGTGTTTAAACCCTTTACAATGAAGATCTGTGAAGTTATTGGATTTTTACGAATTATCTTTGAAAGACAGGGTCCTAAAAAAGGGACGTTTCTTTTTTACATGAGTTTACATGATCAAATACAAATATTAGAATCAACTATTAAAGACTACCAGAACCCACTGGATTCTCCAATTCCCTTGAGTGAACAACAGGACAAAATGAAAACCCTCCAACTCAAAAAGGCCTGTGATGTTGTTGGTATCCTCAATGAAATGATCCAATTGGCTATACTAAAACTCTTTAACATCATCCTTAGCTCTGGCATCTTCCCCAATATTTGGAACCAAGGACTGATCACCCCAATCCACAAAAGTGGAGACAAATTTGACCCCAATAACTACCGTGGGATAAGCGTCAACAGCAACCTTGGGAAAATCCTCTGCATTATCATTAACAGCAGACTCGTACATTTCCTCAGTGAAAACAATGTACTGAGCAAATGTCAAAATTGGCTTTTTACCAAATTATTGTACGACAGACCACGTATTCACCCTGCACACGCTAATTGACAAACAAACAATCCAAAACAAAGGCAAAGTCTTCTCACGCTTTGTTGATTTCAAAAAAGCCTTCAACTCAATTTGGCATGAAGGTCTGCTATACAAATTGATGGAAAGTGGTGTTGGGGGAAAAACATACAACATTTTCAAATCCATGTACACAAACAACAAGTGTACAGTTAAAATTGGCAAAAAAATACCTTTCTTCTCACAGGGCCGTGGAGTGAGACAGGGATTCAGCTAAAGCCCACCCTCTTCAACATATATATCAACGAATTGGCGAGGGCACTAGAAAAGTCTGCAGCACCCGGCCTCACCCTACTAGAATCTGAAGTCAAATGTCTACTGTTTGCTGATTATCTGGTGCTTCTGTCACCAACCAAGAAGGGCCTACAGCAGCACCTAGATCTTCTGCACAGATTCTGTCAGACCAGGGCCCTGACAGTAAATCTCAGTAAGACCAAAATAATGGTGTTCCAAAAAAGGTCCAGTCGCTAGGACCACAAATACAAATTCCATCTAGACACCGTTTCCCTCAAGCACACAAAAAACGATACATACCCTGGCCTAAACATCAGCGCCACAGGTAACTTCCACAAAGCTGTGAACGATCTGAGAGACAAGGAAAGAAGGGCCTTCTTTGCCATCAAAAGGAACATAAAATTCGATATACCAATTAGGATCTGGCTAAAAATACTTGAATCAGTTAAAGAAACCATTGCCCTTCATGGTTGTGAAATCTGGGGTCCGCTCACCAACCAAGAATTCACAAAATGGGACAAACACCAAATTGAGACTCTGCATGCAGAATTCTGCTAAAATATCCTCCGTGTACAATGTAGAACACCAAATAATGCATGCAGAGCAGAATTAGGCCGATACCCGCTAATTATCAAAATCCAGAAAAGAGCCATTCAATTCTACAACCACATAAAAGGAAGCGATTCCCAAACCTTCAACAACAAAGCCATAACCTACAGAGAGATGGACATGGAGAAGAGTCCCCTAAGCAAGCTGGTCCTGGGGCTCTGTTGACAAACACACCCCACAGATCCCCCGGGTATCCTGGAAGGATATTGACCTCATCCCGTCAGTAGAGGATGCCTAGTTGCTCTTCAAAAGTGCTTTCCTCTCCATCTTAAATAAGCATGCCCCATTCAAAAAATGTAGAACTAAGAACAGATATAGCTCTTGCTTCACCGCAGACTTGACTGCCCTTGACCAGCACAAAAACATCCTGTGGCGTTCTGCATTAGCATCGTATACCCCCGCGATATGCAACTTTTCAGGGAAGCCAGGAACCAATATACTCAGCCAGTTAGGAAAGCTAAGGCTAGCTTTTTCAAACAGAACTTTGCTTCCTGTAACACTAATTCCAAAAAGTTTTGGGACACTGTAAGTCCATGGAGAATAAGAGCACCTCCTCCCAGCTGCCCACTGCACTGAGGATAGGAAACACTGTCACCACCGATAAATCTACGATAATCGAGAATTACAATAAGCATTTTTCCACGGCCAACCATGCTTTCCACCTGGCTAACCCTACCCCGGCCAAAACCTCAACACCCCTACAGAAACTTGCCCAACCCCCCCCCCGGCTTCTCCTTCACCCAAATCCAGATAGCAGATGTTCTGAAAGAACTTCAAAATCTGGATCCCTACAAATCAGCTGGGCAAGACAATCTGGACCCTCTCTTTCCAAAATTACCCATAGAAATTGTTGCAACCCCTATTACTAGCCTATTCAACCTCTCTTTCGTATCGTCTGAGATCCCCAAAAATTGGAAAGCTGCCGCAGTCATCCCCCTCTTCAAAGGGGGAGACACTCTACACCCAAACTGTTAGAGACCTATATGAATCCTGCCCTGCCTTTCAAAAAATTTCAAAAGCCGATTACCGACCATTTCGAATTCCACCGTACCTTCTCCACTATGCAATCTGGTTTCCGAGCTGGTCATGGCTGCACCTCAGCCACGCTCAAGGTCCTAAACGATATCATAACCGCCATCGATAAAAGACAGTACTGTGCAGCCGTCTTCATCGACCTGGCCAAGGCTTTCGACTCTGTCAATCACCACATTCTTATCAGCAGACTCAATAGCCTTGGCTTCTCAAATGACTGCCACGCCAACCACTTCTCAGATAGAGTTTGTTGCCTGTTGTCCGGACCTCTGACAGTCTCTATGGGGGTGCCACAGGGTTCAATTCTCGGGCAGACTCTTGTCTCTGTATATATCAATGATGTCGCTCTTGCTGCTAGTGATTCTCTGACCCACCTCTACGCGGATGACACCATTCTGTATACATCTGGCCCTTCTTTGGACACTGTGCTAACAAATCACCAAACAAGCTTCAACACCATATAATACTCCTTCCGTGGCCTCCAACTGCTTTTAAATGCTAGTAAAACGAAGTGCATGCTCTTCAACTGATTGCTGCCCACACCCTCTCGTCCAACTAGCATCACTACTCTGGACGGTTCTGGCTTAGATTATGTGGACAACTACAAATACCTAGGTGTCTGGTTAGACTGTAAAATCTCCTTCCAGATTCACATTAAGAATCTCCAATCCATAATTAAATATAGAATCGGCTTCCTATTTCGCAACATTTACAAGCCTCCTTCACTCATGCCGCCAAACATACCCCCGTAAAACGGACTATCCTACCGATCCTTGACTTCGGCGATGTCATTTACAAAATAGCCACTAACACTCTACTCAGCAAACTGGATGTAGTCTATCACAGTGCCATCCATTTTATCACCAAAGCCCCATATACTGCCCACCACTGCGACCTGTAAGCTCTCGTTGGCTGGCCCTCACTACATATCCGTCGCCAAAACCACTGGCTCCAGGTCATCTATAAGTCTTTGCTAGGTAAAGCCCCGCCTTATCTCAGCTCACTTGTCACCATAGCAACACCCACCCATAACACGCGCTCCAGCAGGTACAGTGAGGGGGAAAAGTATTTGATCCCCTGCTGATTTTGTATGTTTGCCCACTGACAAAGTAATGACCAGTCTATAATTTCTATGGTAGATTTATTTGAAGAGTGAGAGACAGAATAACAACAACAAAAATCCTGAAAAACGCATGTCAAAAATTGTATAAATTGATTAGCATTTTAATGAGGGAAATACGTTTTTGACCCCCTCACAATCAGAAAGATTTTGGGCTCCCAGGTGTCTTTTATACAGGTAACGAGCTGAGATTAGAGCACACTCTTAAATGGAGTGCTCCTAATCTCAGTTTGTTACCTGTATAAAAGATACCTGTCCACAGAATCAATCAATCAGATTCCAAACTCTCCACCATGGCCAAGACCAAGGAGCTCTCCAAGGATGTCAGGGACAAGATTGTAGACCTGCACAAGGCTGGAATGGGCTACAAGACCATCGCCAAGCAGCTTGGTGAGAAGGTGACAACAGTTGGTGCGATTATTCGCAAATGGAAGAAACACAAAATAACTGTCAATCTCCCTCGGCTTGGGGCTCCATGCAAGATCTCACCTCGTGGAGTTGCAATGATCATGAGAACGGTGAGGAATCAGCCCAGAACTACACGGGAGGATCTTGTCAATGATCTCAAGGCAGCTGGGACCATAGTCACCAAGAAAACAATTGGTAACATATTACGCCGTGAAGGACTGAAATCCTGCAGCGCCCGCAAGGTCCCCCTTCTCAAGAAAGCACATATACATGCCCGTCTGAAGTTTGCCAATGAACATCTGAATGATTCAGAGGACAACTGGGTGAAAGTGCTGTGGTCAGATGAGACCAAAATAGAGCTCTTTGGCATCAACTCAACTCGCCGTGTTTGGAGGAGGAGGAATGCTGCCTATGACCCCAAGAACACCATCCCCACGTCAAACATGGAGGTGGAAACATTATGCTTTGGGGGTGTTTTTCTGCTAATGGGACAGGACAACTTCACCGCATCAAAGGGACGATGGACGGGGCCATGTACCATCAAATCTTGGGTGAGAACCTCCTTCCCTGAGCCAGGGCATTGAAAATGGGTCGTGGATGGGTATTCCAGCATGACAATGACCCAAAACACACGGCCAAGGCAACAAAGGAGTGGCTCAAGAAGAAGCACATTAAGGTCCTGGAGTGGCCTAGCCAGTCGCTAGACCTTAATCCCATAGAAAATCTGTGGAGGGAGCTGAAGGTTCGAGTTGCCAAACGTCAGCCTCGAAACCTTAATGACTTGGAGAAGATCTACAAAGAGGAGTGGGCCAAAATCCCTCCTGAGATGTGTGCAAACCTGGTGGCCAACTACAAGAAACGTCTGACCTCTGTGATTGCCAACAAGGGTTTTGCCACCAAGTACTAAGTCATGTTTTGCAGAGGGGTCAAATACTTATTTCCCTCATTAAAATGCAAATCAATTTATAACATTTTTGACATGTGTTTTTCTGGATTGTTTTGTTCTTATTCTCTCACTGTTCAAATAAACCTACCATTAAAATGATAGACTGATCATTTCTTTGTCAGTGGGCAAACGTACAAAATCAGCAGGGGATCAAATACTTTTTTCCATCACTGTATATTTCACTGGTCATCCCCAAAGCCAACACTTACTTTGGCCGCCTTTCCTTCCAGTTCTCTGCTGCCAATGACTGGAACGAATTTCAAAAAAATCACTGAAGCTGGAGTCTTATATCTCCCTCTCTAACTTTAAGCATCAGCTATCAGAGTAGCTTACCGATCACTATACCTGTACACTGCCAATCTGTAAATAGCACACCCAACTACCTCATCCCCATATTATTACTTGCCCTCTTGCACCCCAGTATCTCTACTTGCACATCATCCTCTGCACATCTATCACTCCAGTATTAATGCTAAATTGTAATTATTTTGCCTCTATGGCCTATTTATTGCCTACCTCCCTACTCTTTTACATTTGCACACACTGTACATAGATTTTTCTATTTTTGTTTTCTTTTGTGTTATTGACAGTACGTTTGTTTATGTGTAACTCTGTGTTGTTGTTTTTGTCGCACTGCTTTGCTTTATCTTGGCCAGGTCGCAGTTGTAAATGAGAACTTGTTCTCAACTGGCCTACCTGGTTAAATAAAGGTGAAATAAAAAAATAAAAACATATTTCCCTCAGATTACACATATCCACAAAGAATTCAAAAACAAACCAGATTTTGATAAACTCCCATATCTACTGGGTGAAATACCAGTGTGACATCACAGCAGCAAGATTTGTGACCTGTTGCCACAAGAAAAGGTCAACCAGTGAAGAACAAACTCCATTGTAAATACAACCCATATTTATGCTTATTTATTTTCCCTTTTGTACTTTAACCATTTGTACATCATTACAACACTGTATATATACACATAATATGACATTTGAAATGTCTTTATTCTTTTGGAACTTCTGTGAGTGTAATGTTTATTTCACTTTTGTATATTATCTACTTCACTTGCTTTGGCAATGTTAACATATGTTTCCCATGCCAATAAAGCCCCTTGTGTGAGTGAGTGAGTGAGTGAGTGAGTGAGTGAGTGAGTGAGTGAGTGAGTGAGTGAGTGAGTGAGTGTGAGAGTGAGAGTGAGAGAGAGTGAGAGAGAGAGAGAGAGAGAGAGAGAGAGAGAGAGAGAGAGAGAGAGAGAGAGAGAGACAACCTCAGACAAAACTAAGGAGCCAGACATGACACACTGTGTATAAAACACCTTTACCTGTTGGCATCCTTAAGAGAGGCGGGTCGCAGCACTCCATGTGAAACCCCCGATCACAGGAGTCACAGAACAGCATCTCATCCTGCAAGGAGACAGGAGGCATGTGTGGGGCTGTGTGGTGGCTTCCCTGTAGTTGCATAGATGTTACACCTTCTGTCATTTCACTCTAAAGGAGGTGCACGTCCGTTTAGTTTAATATGGATGAGAAGGTGATTTTTGTTTTGAATGAAGAAAGGGTCGTGCGTCTTCAATGTACAACATGTTGTGTCCCAAACAGCACACTATTACCTATATAGTGCACTACCTTTGACCTTCGTAGTACATTATATGGTGACTAGGGTGCTATTTGGGACCAGCCAATATCATTAAGAGGACATGTACTACCCACAATGCCTTGAGACGTTAGACTCACTATGTCTCTATGAAGGTATTATCGATCTATATCACGGGTTAAAATGGTTTGTAAACAACAATTAGAACAACATTACATCATTATAATACTTACAGCGTTTTTGCCCTGTATTTGACAGGAGCTACATGTTTTACATTCTATACATTGCCATCGCAATCTCTTGACGTTAGTGGTCAGCTCTGGGGAAAACTTCAGACAAGACGGGTGCCCTGTAGAGGTAATTAAAGAGGAGCATATTAGTGTTCTTGTACATTTCAACCATATTTTGGTTCACGTCCAAAACAGCACCATATTCCCTATGTAGTGCACTACTTTTGACCAGGGCCGAGAGACCTATACAACCTTCCGAAAGCATTCACACCCATGGATTTTTTTCGACATTTTGTTGTGTTAAAGCGGGATTCAAATGGATTTAACTGTAATTTTTGTCAACCATCAACACAAAATATTCTGTAATGTCAAACTGAAATATTATTATTATTATTATTATAAATAAAAATAAAACACCAATATATTTTAATTAGATACATATTCAACCTCCTGAGTCAATACATGTTGGAATCACCTTTGGCAGCAATTACAGCTGAGAGTCTTTTGGGGTAAGTCTCTAAGCGCTTTGCAAACCTTGAAAGTACAATTTTTGCCCATTATTTCTTTTTAATTCTTCAAGCTCGGTCAAGTCGGTTGTTGATCATTGCTAGACAGACATTTTCAAGTCTTGCCACAGATTTTCAAGCCAATTTAAGTCAAAACTGTTACTTGGCCACTCAGGACTGAGTTGGAAAGGACACTTGTATCTTTGTAGTGACTGGGTGTATTGATACACCATCCGAAGTGTAATTAATAACTTCACCATGCTCAAAGGGATATTCAATGTCTGCTTCTTTTTTTTAAATACCAATCCAAATAGGTGCCCTTCTTTGTGAGGTATTGGAAAACCTCCCTGGTCTTTGTGGTTGAATCTGTGTTTGAAATGAACTGCTCTTAACCTTACAGATAATTGTACGAACGAGGTACAGAGGTAGGGTAGTCATTAAACAAATCATGTAAAACACCCTTATTCTACAAAGAGTTAGTCCATGCAACTTATTATCCGACTTGTTAAGCACATTTTTACACAATGTATTTAGGCTTGCCATACTTATTGACTCATGATATTTCAGCTTTTCTTTTTTTATTCAATTTGTAAAATGTTCTAAAAACATAATTCCACTTTGACATTATGGGGTATTGTGAGTAGATCCGTGACACAAAATCTACATTTTATACATTTTAAATTCAGGCTGTAAGAATAAAATGTGGAAAAAGTAATGCATTCTGAAGCCTGAATGGGGAAGAGGGTGCTACTTGGGACATATTGTTTAGTATCAGTTTCACAGAGCAGTAGACTCGACCTTCACATCATGTTCACACAAGAAGGTTAAAAGTGAAACTGACAGTGTTTTAACTACTTCGTGGATATGAAAAACAGACAATCATAATATCAGTCAAAAATATCAAACACAGTTTATGCTACAAAACCAACTTTATATAGTTTTAAAAATAGGTTCTATCTGACAGAAAAATGACATTACGCAGAGTAAGGTAGTGTTGTCAGAATAGACAGATGCAGTTCATCTATGCATGATTAATATAATTCACCAATATATTGCTTGCTAGTCCAACAAATATTGCTATCAAGTTGTAAATCACAGCCGGTAAATTGTTTGCTGCCTCCAGCCCTTCGGGATGCACTGTTTCAGTTTCAATGACTGGCGTTTACTGTGAACACTTAGGCCGTACCCACTTTAAGTCACAGTTTTAGACAGTGATCAAGTTGGCTACTGTGGCTATTTGATCATAATTTAGGCCTACCATCAAAAACAATGCATCCCATAAAATCTTTAACATGGAAATAGCTGTTCTATCATTCAGCCTACAGTAGCAGCCAATGTGTGGTGTTCAATGTAGGCCTACATTCCATGAGACTACAAAAAACATGTAGGTCTTAACATTAACCTGTTTATCCGTCAGACAAGGAAGTGACTGAAAATGTGTTTGATGAAATAAACCACTTAACAAAATAAAAACGCAATATTATTCCCATACCACAATTACAGAGAATCAGATAAATTATTAAATTATTCTACCATGTGCATATTGGCTACTCAGCTTATTCAAGCCTGTCTCAATATACAACAGTAAGACAAAAATCATCTCTACCCTACTCGCTTTTCAAATATGTATTTGTATTTATTAAGGATCCCAGCAGCTACTCTTCCTGGGGAAGCAACATTATGGCAGTTATATACACAATTTTTAATATTACATTTCATAACACTTTTCACAACACATTAAGTGTGTTCCCTCAGGCCACAACTCTACTTTCACATACACTACCAGTCCAAAGTTTAACACCACCTACTCATTCAAGCGTTTTTATTTTTACTATTTTCTACATTGTAGAATAATAGGGAAGACATGAAAACTATGAAATAACACATATGGAATCATGTAGTAACCAAAAAAAAGTGTTAAAGAAATTTAAATATATTTTATATTTGAGATTCTTCAAAGTCGCCACCCTTTGCCTTGATGATAGCTTTGCACACTCTTGGCATTCTCTCAACCAGCTTCACCTGGAATGCTTTCCCAACAGTCTTGAATGAGTTCCCACATATGCTGAGCACTTGATGGCTGCTTTTCCTTCACTCTGCAGTCCGACTCATGTGTATGTGTCTGTGCGTGTGAGTGTTTGTGCGTGTGTGTGTGCGCGTCTCTCTTCACAGTCATGTAATTATGGCTCTCTGTAGTACTGTGCTCCTCCCATAGTCTGTTCTTGACTTGGAGATTGTGAAGAGACCTTTGGTGGCATGCATGGTATGCATGGGTGTCCAAGCTGTGTGCTAGTGGTTTAAACAAACAGCTTGGTGCATTCACCATGTCAACACTTACAAAAACAAGTAGTGATGAAGTCAATCTCTCCTCCACTTTGAGCTATGAGAGATTGACATGCATATTATTAATGTTAGCTCTCTGTGTACATTTAAGGGCCAGCAGTGCTGCCCTGTTCTGATCCAATTGTAATTTTCCGAGGTCCCTCTTTGTGGCACTTGACCACATGACTGAACAGTAGTCCAGGTGTGACAAAACGAGAGCCTGTAGGACCTGCCTTGTTGATAGTGTTGTTAAGAAGGCAGAGCAACACTTTATCATGGACAGACTTCTCCATATCTTAACTACTGTTGTATCAACATGTTTTGACCATGACAGTTTACAATCCAGGGTTACTCCAAGCAGTTTAGTCACCTCAATTTGCTCAATTTCACATTATTTATTACAAGATTTAGTTTGGGGTTTCGTGAATGATTTTAAATATTTAGGACTAACTTATTCCTTGCCAGCCGTCCTGAAACTGACTGCAGCTCTTTGTTAAGTGTTTTCACTCACTGTAGTAGCCAACGTGTCTAGTGATGAGTCATCTGCATACATAGACACACTGGTTATACTCAAAGCCAGTGGCATGTCATTAGTAAATATTGAAAAAAGTAACATGCCTAGACAGCTGCCCTGGGGAATTCCTGATTCTACCTAGATTATGTTGGAGAGGCTTCAATTAAAGAAACACTGTGTTCTGTTAGACAGGCAACTCTTTATCCACAATATCGCAGGGTGTCTAAAGCCATAACACAAGTTTTTCCCATCAGCAGACTATGATTGATAATGTCAAAAGTCTAATAAAACAGCCCCCAAACATTTTAATCATCAATTTCACTCAGCCAATCAATCATTTGTGTAAGGGGAAAAAACCCTGAAATGGACAAAAATTAATGGGATCATATTGGCAGTGTACGAAACATATACACGATGGCAAATACCACTCAAATGGACGGCAGATCATTCAAAGCTTATGGAAAATGTCATATGGCAAATGCCAAGTGTCAAACAGCAAAAATCCCAAAGATGGCGAGCGCGGTCCACCGTTCATTTTCATATTCCAAATGGACATCAAGTCAAGAACCAAGTGTCAAATTTAGAAAATTTGAAAAATAAATCTAAAATGTATCACCCTCTAAAAAACTGCTTTTTAAAAAAAAAATCGATTTTGTTTGTTAATTATACATGCATAAGAACTGTATGAACATACCTTTGTCATATTTTATTGTCATATTGTCATATATTTTTGATTTGTCCATAAGGCATATGTTTTGTCCATTTGCAATATGATATCATAGGAAGTTCAAAAGTCGAAGTCAAAAGTCAGTGAACCATTGCCAAATGCCATAAGAAATGTCAAAATGCCGTATGAAAGTATTGAAAGTGCCAAATCAGGATGTTATATCCATTTGTAATATGATATCATAGGAAGTCAAAAGTCAGTGAACCATGGCCAAATGCCATAAGAAATGTCCAAATGTAATTTGAAAGTGCCAAATCAGGATGTTATGTCTGTGCTCTGGACACCATATGTGAACTGATTGCCGTCCCATCCATCTTCAGAGCTTGTACTGCTAGGTGACCTAAACTGGGACATGCTTAACACCCCAGCCATCCTACAATCTAAGCTTGATGCCCTCAATCTCACACAAATTATCAATGAACCTACCAGGTACCACCCCAAAGCTGTAAACAAGAGCACCCTCATAGATATCATCCTAACCAACTTGCCCTCTAAATACACCTTTTCTGTTTTCAACCAAGATCTCAGCGATCACTGCCTCATTGCCTGCATCCGTAATGGGTCAGCAGTCAAACGACCTCCACTCATCACTGTCAAACGCTCCCTTAAACATTTCAGTGAGCAAGCCTTTCTAATCGACCTGACCTGGAAGGATATTGACCTCATCCCGTTAGTAGAGGATGCCTGGTTATTTTTTTTAAATGCCTTCCTCACCATCTTAAATAAGCATGCCCCATTCAAGAAATTTTTAACCAGGAACAGATATAGCCCTTGGTTCTCTCCAGACCTGACTGCCCTTAACCAACACAAAAACATCCTGTGGCGTTCTGCATTAGCATTGAACAGCCCCCGTGATATGCAACTTTTCAGGGAAGTTATAAACCAATATACACAAGCAGTTAGAAAAGCCAAGGCTAGCTTTTTCAAGCAGAAATTTGCTTCCTGCAAAACAAACTCAAAAAAGTTCTGGGACACTGTAAAGTCCATGGAGAATAAGAACACCTCCTCCCAGCTGCCCACTGCACTGAGGATAGGAAACTCCGTCACCTCCGATAAATCCACAATAATTGAGCATTTCAATAAGCATTTTTCTACAGCTGGCCATGCTTTCCACCTGGCAACCCCTACCGCGGTCAACAGCACTGCACCCCCCACAGCTACTCGCCCAAGCCTTCCCCATTTCTCCTTCTCCCAAATCCAGTCAACTGATCTGAACTGAACAAAATCTGGACCCCTACAAATCAGCCATGGCAAGACAATCTGGACCCTTTCTTTTTAAAATTATCTGCCAAAATTGTTACAACCCCTATTACTAGCCTGTTCAACCTCTCGTGTCGTCTGAGATTCCAAAAGATTGGAAAGAAGCTGCTGTCGTCCCCCTCTTCAAAGGAGGTGACACTCTTGACCCAAACTGCTACAGACCTATATCTATCCTACCCTGCCTTTCTAAGGTCTTCGAAAGCCAAGTCAACAAACAGATTACCAACCATTTCGAATCCCACCGCACCTTCTCCGCTATGCAATCTGGTTTCAGAGCTGGTCATGGGTGCACCTCAGACACGCTCAAGGTCCTAAACGATATCGTAACCGCCATCGATAAGAAACAATACTGTGCTGCCGTATTCATTGACCTGGCCAAGGCTTTCGACTCTGTCAATCACCACATCCTCATCGGCAGACTCAATAGCCTTGGTTTCTCAAATGATTGCCTCGTCTGGTTCACCAACTACTTCTCTGATAGAGTTCAGTGTGTCAAATCGGATGGCCTGTTGTCCGGGCCTCCGGTAGTCTCTATGGGGGCGCCACAGGGTTCAATTCTTGGGCCAACTCTTTTCTCTGTATACATCAATGATGTCGCTCTTGCTGCTGGTGAGTTTCTGATCCACCTCTACACAGACGACACCATTCTGTATACTTCTGCCCCTTCTTTGTACACTGTTATTAAACAGCGGTTGACATGCTTCGAAGTACGGTAATGGAATATTTAGAATTTTTTTGTCACGAAATGCGCCGGGCTCGTAACCCTTATTTACCCTTTCGGATAGTGTCTTGAACGCACTAACAAAACGCCGCTGTTTGGATATAACTATGGATTATTTGGGACCAAACCAACATTTGTTATTGAAGTAGAAGTCCTGGGAGTGCATTCTGACGAAGAACACCAAAGGTAATCAAACTTTTCTAATAGTAAATCGGAGTTTGGTGAAGGCTAAACTTGCTGGGTGTCTAAATAGCTAGCCCTGTGATGCCGGGCTATCTACTTAGAATATTGCAAAATGTGGTTTCACATTTTGCGGACATAGAGGAGTGCATAGAGGAGTTCTGTATCTATAATTCTTAAAATAATGATGCTTTTTGTGAACGTTTATCGTGAGTAATTTAGTAAATTGTTAGTAAATTCACCGGAAGTTTGCGGGGGGTATGCTAGTTCTGAACGTCACATGCTAATGTAAAAAGCTGGTTTTTGATATAAATATGAACTTGATTGAACAAAACATGCATGTATTGTATAACATAATGTCCTAGGTGTGTCATCTGATGAAGATCATCAAAGGTTAGTGCTGCATTTAGCTGTCTTCTGGGTTTTTGTGACATTATATGCTAGCTTGAAAAATGGGTGTCTGATTATTTCTGGCTGGGTACTCTGCTGACATAATCTAATGTTTTGCTTTCGTTGTAAAGCCTTTTTGAAATCGGACAGTGTGGTTAGATTAACGAGAGTCTTGTCTTTAAAATACTGTAAAATAGTCATATGTTTGAGAAATTGAAGTAATAGCATTTCTAAAGTATTTGAATAACGCGCCACAGGATTCCACTGGCTGTTACGTAGGTGGGACGATTTCGTCCCGCCGACCCTAGAGAGGTTAACAAACCTCCAGACGAGCTTCAATGCCATACAACTCTCCTTCCGTGGCCTCCAACTGCTCTTAACCTCTCTAGGGTAGGGGGCAGTATTTGCACGGCCGGATAAAAAACGTACCCGATTTAATCTGGTTATTACTACTGCCCAGAAACTAGAATATGCATATAATTGTTTGATTTGGATAGAAAACACCCTAAAGTTTCTAAAACTGTTTGAATGGTGTCTGTGAGTATAACAGAACTCATATGGCAGGCAAAAACCTGAGAAGATTCCTTACAGGAAGTGCCCTCTCTGACCATTTCTTGGCCTTCTACACTCTCTTTATTGAAGACTGAGGATCTCTGCTGTAACGTGACACTTCCTACGGTTCCCATAGGCTCTCAGAAAGCGGCAGAACGGTGAATGATGACTCTGGTGTCCCAGGCTGAAAAACAGTAGCGCATTTGGATAGTGGTCGATCAGAGAACAATGAGACTGGGGGCGCGTGCACGAGCCGACAACGTTTTTATTTTTTCGTCTTTGAACGAAAACAGGGTTTCCCGGTCGGAATATTATCGCTTTTTTACGAGAAAAATCGCAAAAATATTGATTTTAAACAGTTGACATGCTTCGAAGTACGGTAATGGAATATTTAGAATTTGTCACGAAACGCGGGGCGCGTAACCCTTCGGATAGTGTCTTGAACGCACGAACAAAACAGAGGATATTAGAACATAACTATGGATTATTTTGAACCAAACCAACATTTGTTATTGAAGTAGAAGACCTGGGAGTGCATTCTGACAAAGAACAGCAAAGGTAATCCAATTTTTCTTATAGTAAATCTGAATTTGGTGAGGGCCAAACTTGGTGTTGAGTAGGTGGGATGATTTCGTCCCACATACCCTAGAGAGGTTAAATACAAGTAAAACTAAATGCATGCTCTTCAACCGATCGCTGCCTGCACCTGCCCGCCTGTCCAACATCACTATTCTGGACGGTTCTGACTTCGAATATGTGGACAACTACAAATACCTAGGTGTCTGGTTAGACTGTAAACTATCCTTCCAGACTCACATCAAACATCTCCAATCCAAAGTTAAATCTAGAATTGGCTTCCTATTTCGCAACAAAGCATCTTTCACTCATGCTGCCAAACATACCCTCATAAAACTGACCATCCTACCGATCCTCGACTTCGGCGATGTCATTTACAAAATAGCCTCCAATACCCTACTCAATAAACTGGATGCAGTCTATCACAGTGCCATCCGTTTTGTCACCAAAGCCCGGATGCTGGAGTGAGTAGCCGTGTTGCACCTCGCTCCGCAGGTAATATTACATTACATTGGAACGATTTGATTAGTGTATTGTTAGCTAGCTACATAGTTGTCTCTGCTGTTGTCTCTGCTGTCTTTGTATCAAGGATAAGGGTGTAGCTCTGAGGAACTAACAAGGTTAGCTAGCCAGCTGTATTCGTTCGTTCGCGCCATTTTCGAAACGGCGTCATTACCACAACACCACTGCCACTGCTAGCTAGCCAACTTTACCAATTAGCAGTACTGTAGAAACTATATACATTACAACGGAACGATTTGACTAGTGTAATGTTACAAAGACAACTATGTAGCTAGCTATCAAGATAAAGGCGTAGTACAGAGTAACTATCGAGGTTAGCTAGCCAGCTACATTTTCTAACATAGTCAACAAGACGCCCACTGCTAGCTAGCTAACCCTACCAGCTAGCTATATCATTTTTAGTCAATAAGATTTTTGCAACATAAGCTTAACTTTCTGAACATTAGAGATGTGTAGTCCACTGTGTAGCTAGCAGGACTGACTTTGTGTTAGCTAGCCAACGTTTAATTACTTCTGCGTCATGAACTAGACACGGACACGAATGATCCATTGCTAGCTTGTTGTTACCAAGTATTGGTGCTAACCGTGTGTTATAGGATGCTAGTTAGCTAGTTAGCTACGGCATCATAGGACACGGTGCACTAGGTGGGTTTTCACGTTAGAATACTGTACCAAGTTATCTAGCGGAATAAACTAAGTTTAAGCCTATTCCTGGAAACATTGAACCACTGTAGTTTACATCAATTTGAATTTCTAGTGGTTGGTAGAAAAGTTATATTTTAGTGTTTCAGTGAATTGTTAGTGAGGGAGGCCCTGCTCTCTCGCTTCCCCAGTTGTTTAGTTAATTTTCATGCCAATCTCCTTTGCATTTGCGTAGCCTCTCCTGTAGCCTATCAACTATGTGTCGGTCTATCCCTGTTCTCTCCTCTCTGCATAGGCCATACAAACGCTTCACATCGCGTGGCTGCTGCCACTCTAACCTGGTGGTCCCAGCGCGCACGACCCACGTCGAGTTCCAGGTCTCCGGCAGCCTCTGGAACTGCCGGTCTGCGGCCAACAAAGCAGAGTTCATCTCAGCCTATGCTACCCTCCAGTCCCTCGACTTCTTGGCGCTGACGGAAACATGGATTACCACAGAAAACAGTGCTACTCCTACTGCTCTCTCCTCGTCTGACCACGTGTTCTCGCACACCCCGAGAGCATCTGGTCAGCGGGGTGGTGGCACTGGAATCCTCATCTCTCCCAAGTGGACATTCTCGCTTTCTCCCCTGACCCATCTGTCTATCTCCTCCTTTTAATTCCATGCTGTCACAATCACTAGCCCATTCAAGTTTAACATCCTTACCATTTATCGCCCTCCAGGTTCCCTTGGAGAGTTCATCAATGAGCTTGATGCCTTGATAAGTTCCTTTCCTGAGGATGGCTCACCCCTCACAGTTCTGGGTGACTTTAACCTCCCAATGTCTACCTTTGACTCATTCCTCTCTGCCTCCTTCTTTCCACTCCTCTCCTCTTTTGACCTCACCCTCTCACTATCCCCCCTACTCACAAGGCAGGCAATACGCGTCACCTCATCTTCACTAGATGCTGTTCTTCTACTCATCTCACTGCAACTCCCCTCCAAGTCTCCGATCACTACCTTGTATCCTTTTCCCTCTCGCTCTCCTCCAACACTACTCACTCTGCCCCTACTCAGATGGTATTGCGCCGTCGCAATCTTCGTTCTCTCTCTCCTGCTACTCTCTCCTCTTCCATCCTATCATCTCTTCCCTCTGCTCAATCCTTCTCCAACCAATCTCCTGATTCTGCCTCCTCAACCCTCCTCTCCTCCCTTTCTGCATCATTTGACTCTCCATGTCCCCTATCCTCCCGACCGGCTCGGTCCTCCCCTCCTGCTCCGTGGCTTGACGACTCATTGCGAGCTCACAGAACAGGGCTCCGGGCAGCCGAGCGGAAATGGAGGAAAACTAGCCTCCCTGCGGACCTGGCATCTTTTTCACTCCCTCCCCTCTACATTTTCCTCCTCTGTTTCTGCTGCTAAAGCCACTTTCTACCACTAACTTCCAAGCATCTGCCTCTAACCCTAGGAAGCTCTTTGCCACCTTCTCCTCCCTCCTGAATCCTTCTCCCCCTCCCCCCCTCCTCCCTCTCTGCGGATGACTTCGTCAACCATTTTGAAAAGAAGGTCGACGACATCCGATCCTCGTTTGTTAAGTCAAACGACACCGCTGGTCCTGCTCACATTGCCCTACCCTATGCTTTGACCTCTTTCTCCCCTCTCTCTCCAGATGAAATCTTGCGGCTTGTGACGGCCGGCCGCCCAACAACCTGCCCGCTTGACCCTATCCCCTCCTCTCTTCTCCAGACCATTTCCGGAGACCTTCTCCCTTACCTCACCTCGCTCATCAACTCATCCTTGACCGCTGGCTACGTCCCTTCCGTCTTCAAGAGAGCGAGAGTTGCACCCCTTCTCAAAAAACCTACACTCGATCCCTCCGATGTCAACAACTACAGACCAGTATCCCTTCTTTCTTTTCTCTCCAAAACTCTTGAACGTGCCGTCCTTGGCCAGCTCTCCTGCTATCTCTCTCAGAATGACCTTCTCGATTCAAATCAGTCAGGTTTCACGGCTGGTCATTCAACTGAGACTGCTCTTCTCTGTGTCACGGAGGCTCTCCGCACTGCTAAAGCTAACTCTCTCTCCTCTGCTCTCATCCTTCTAGACCAATCTGCTGCCTTTGATACTGTGAACCATCAGATCCTCCTCTCCACCCTCTCCGAGTTGGGCATCTCCAGCGCGGCTCACTCTTGGATTGCGTCCTACCTGACAGGTCGCTCCTACCAGGTGGTGTGGCGAGAATCCGTCTCCGCACCACGTGCTCTCACCACTGGTGTCCCCCAGGGCTCAGTTCTAGGCCCTCTCCAATTCTCACTTGACAAGTCACTTGGCTCTGTCATATCCTCACATGGTCTGTCCTATCATTGCTACGCAGACGACACACAATTAATCTTCTCCTTTCCCCCTTCTGATAACCAGGTGGCGAATCGCATCTCTGCATGTCTGGCAGACATATCAGTGTGGATGACGGATCACCACCTCAAGCTGAACCTCGGCAAGACGGAGCTACTCTTCCTCCCGGGGAAGGACTGCCCTTTCCATGATCTCGCCATCACGGTGGACAACTCCATTGAGTCCTCCTCCCAGAGTGCTAAGAGCCTCGGCGTGACCCTGGACAACACCCTGTCGTTCTCCGCTAACATCAAGGCGGTGACCCGATCCTGTAGGTTCATGCTATACAACATTCGACCTGCCTTACACAGGAAGCGGCGCAAGTCCTAATCCAGGCACTTGTCATCTCCCGTCTGGATTACTGCAACTCACTGCTGGCGGGGCTCCCTGCCTGTGCCATTAAACCCCTACAACTCATCCAGAACGCCGCAGCCCGTCTGGTGTTCAACCTTCCCAAGTTCTCTCACGTCACTCCGCTCCTCCGCACACTCCACTGGCTTCCAGTTGAAGCTCGCATCTGCTACAAGACCATGGTGCTTGCCTACAGAGCTGCGAGGGGAACGACACCTCCGTACCTTCAGGCTCTGATCAGGCCCTACACCCAAACAAGGGCACTGCGTTCATCCACCTCTGGCCTACTGGCCCCACTACCTCTGCAGAAGCACAGTTCCCGCTCAGCCCAGTCAAAACTGTTCGCTGCTCTGGCACCCCAATGGTGGAACAAGCTCCCTCACGACGCCAGGACAGCGGAGTCAATCACCACCTTCCGTAGACACCTGAAACCCCACCTCTTTAAGGAATACCTGGGATAGGATAAATTAATCCTAGATGTACTATTGTAAAGTGGTTGTTCCACTGGATATCATAAGGTGAATGCACCAATTTGTAAGTCGCTCTGGATAAGAGCGTCTGCTAAATGACGTAAATGTAAAAATATACTACCCACCACTGCGACCTGTACGCTCTCGTTGGCTGGCCCTCACTTCATACTCGTTGCCAAACCCACTGGCTCCAGGTCATCTACAAGACCCTGCTAGGTAAAGTCCCCCCTTATCTCCACTCACTGGTCACCATAGCAGCACCCACCTGTAGCACGCGCTCCAGCAGGTATATCTCTCTGGTCACCCCCAAAGCCAATTCCTCCTTTGGCCGTCTCTCCTTCCAGTTCTCTGCTGCCAATGACTGGAACGAACTACAAAAATCTCTGAAACTGGAAACACTTATCTCCCTCACTAGCTTTAAGCACCAGCTGTCAGAGCAGCTCACAGATCACTGCACCTGTACATAGCCCATCTATAATTTAGCCCAAACAACTACCTCTTCCTCTACTGTATTTATTCATTTTATTTATTTTGCTCCTTTGCACCCCATCATTTATTTCTACTTTACACTTTCTTCTAATACAAATCTACCATTCCAGTGTTTTACTTGCTATATTGTATTTACTTCGCCACCATTGCCTTTTTTGCCTTTACCTCCCTTATCTCACCTCATTTACTCACATTGTATATAGACTTATTTTTCTACTGTATTATTGACTGTATGTTTGTTTTACTCCATGTGTAACTCTGTGTTGTTGTATGTTGTCAAACTGCTTTGCTTTATCTTGGCCAGGTCGCAATTGTAAATGAGAACTTGTTCTCAACTTGCCTACCTGGTTAAATAAAGGTGAAATAAATAAATAAATAAAAAATTGCTGCATACAATAGCTGTAGGATCAGCAGAAGCATACAACGCAGTTAGAGGGACATAAATTAGGTTACACACATTGTCTTCCAACGCCCCTGGGATAATATACATTAGCTGAAGCATTATGACTACTTAGCAACACAATGGTAGGGATTAACTGAGCTGGGCTTGGGTCATTGATAAGTCATTGTCTCAATGCAGCCTCATAATGCTGTGAAAGGATCCAGGAACCGGAATTATTTGGGTGGATCCCATCCCCTTTATAAAACCAGCTTTGTTTCCATAAGGCTTAAAAATTGTCAATAAATGTTACACCCACGGAGCTGCAATAGTCACGTAGCCAGTTATGGAGGGCTAAAAGTCTGCTGGACCATTTAATGCCACGATTTAGGGAGGGCACAGGGCTAGATATTATGGGGCTTTTGTTGGTGTCAAGCAGAGACACAATCAGTTCTTTAAAACCCATCTTCAGCTGTTCTGTGCTGCCCTTCATTGAATCCCACATGAACTAAGATAGACTACATTTCCTGATGCAGGTTTAAAATGTTTGGGTGCAGCTTATTGATGTCCTGTACAGCAAGTTTTTGCACCAGGGACTGAGACATTTCTCACCATTGCACTGCCCAATACAACAGCCGGAGAAGGGGATGGAGAAATCAACCCATTCCTACCCCTCACACAATTCGTGGAACCTTTCACAGGCCCACGAGAAGCAGGATAGCGTATGCCCGCAGCTCCCAGCTATAGGTTCAGACCTTCCATAGCAGCCATTGCCCCGTCAGATCCAGAGAGAGTGAAAGGAGCCGAACTGGACGACGAATCCGCTGCTGGAGTCAGCGTAGTTGGAGTCAGCTAAGCTGCCGCAGACACAGGCAGTCCCAGCGATGAAGGAACAGGTAGATCAGGCACCAGAGCGGCGAAGCTATTCTTCATGTCGATCTGCTCCGGACCTCTCGCAGACACTCTAGTCCATTTAGCAGCATGCTGCTGCCTTTTGTTTCCACAACTTGTGACCATCGCTGATTGGAGCGAATCCTCTTGCTGTTCTTGTTATACTCCATTACAAGATGGAGGAGGAGAAGTAGATGGAGACAACTTCCTTAGCAGGCAAGATCCAGGTAGCACAGGCCATTCGGGTAGGGACAGATGTCAAGGCAGGGATACATCCATCAAGCCCAGTGGTGTCCAGCCACAGGAGTTGAGAACAATAAAGTTCCAATTTGCATTTTCCCCATAAGAATTTTCCCCATGAAATTTGCTTGCAAAGGATAGCTACCTCATTTCTGTAATCCTCCGTAAGCAAACAATTGCTGCATTGGTACTCCGGATTGTCACTATGGTACCAGGCAAGAGCGTAATAAACAGCTTCTACAGCGCTGAAAACGTTTGTTTGCTATTCCCGGCAAATTGGGCTCAATTGCAACCTAGCTAGCTGGTAAACATCCAGTCCAGACTTATGAACAAAATAAAAAACTTCAGAAACAGACCGAGGCGCAGGAGGTATCAGAGTTCATGACAGAAAGAATTTACACATTTTGCAATCACTCCACCATTGCTGACTACAAATTATCTATAACTGGGCTAATAACTAACTAACTTGCAAAGGATAGGAAATAAAAATGTGCACGTGGCTACACGCAGCTCTTGCTATGATCTCAAAACTAGCGCATCTACTCGCGACTGCTCATGCTGTAAACACAGTTCAGGGCCTCCCGAGTGGCGCAGTGGTCTAAGGCACTGCATCGCAGTGCTCTAAGACACTGCATCGCAGTGCTAGCTGTGCCACTAGAGATCCTGGTTCAAGTCCAGGCTCTGTCGCAGCCAGTCGCAACCAGTCGCAACCGGGAGACCCATGAACAGCGTCGTCCGGATTAGGGGAGGGTTTGGCAGGTAGGGATTTTCTTGTCCCATTGCGCACTAACGACTCCTGTGGTGGGCGCAATGCACACGATGCAGGTGTAGTGTTTCCTCTACGACATTGGTGCGGCTGGCTTCCGGGTTAAGCGGGCATTGTGTCAAGAAGAAGTGCGGCTTGGCTGGGTTGTGTTTCGGGGGACGCACTGCTCTTGAACTTCACCTCTCCCGAGTCCGTACGGTTGTCGCAGCAACAATTGGATACCACGAAATTAGGGAGAAAAAATGAGTACATTTTTTTTTTATAATACAGTCCAGTTGAAAGTGAATGGCACAGATCCATATATAGCAATGATCTATTTGTATATAGGCCTACTGCAGCTCTGATTGGTCATGCTGCACCGGTCTGTCTGAAGAACAGGCTGAGTTGTGCCTGTAAATGCAATAGAACTCTATTCAAATGCATTCCGCCTACAAGAAAATATCTTGCATAATTAGTTTAGCATACTAAATCTTGATAGTGTTAACTAAGGGGGAAAAACTCCAGAAAGTTGACTGAAGTTCAATCTCGTGCTTCTCTGCACGGGATGATATTTCTTTTAGAGGGAACATTGATCACAAGTAGTGATGCACTGATGACATTTTTTGGCTGATACCGATATCCAATATTTTCCTTGCCCCCCAAAAAACGATACCGATATTTACAATTTTAGCAGCTTTTTAAGCATTCTAGTACAGTTAAATAGTTACACACACACACACACACACACACACACACAGTGCCTTAGAACGTGTGTGTATCTCAGTGCAAGAGGCGTCAATACAGTCCCTGGTTCGAATCCAGGCTGTATCACATACGGCCGTGATTGGGAGTCCCATAGGGCGGTGCACAATTGGCCCAGCATCGCCCGGGCCGTCATTGTAAATAAGAATTTGTTCTTAACTGACTAGTTAAATAAAGTTCACACACAAAGTTATTTTGTTGGCATTTACGTATGTCCCCATTACCTATTTCTTTCACTTACTTGCTGTGCTGTTTCGTTGTTCATTTGTTTCATTCTCAACCAGGATTTCTATGGAACGCCGTTTGGGTCTTTGCGTGTCAAAAAAGATTAACGTCAAATAACACTATAATCACGTCAATAATAATTCACATGAAATACTAAATCATGAAACTGAATCAATGCAGTAAGTAACTTAGAAGAAAAGAAAACCTAAATTGATTGCCAAATGAGTCTTTATACGCCTCTGTACATTGCATCTCAAATTATTTACATATTTTCACAAGGCAAAAAAGTTGAATTACAAAACATTTCTGCACAATTTCCCAGTAAAAGACCAAGGTGATGATGGTCCTTTTAGTGTGATATCACATAGCTACTGACAATAATTGTGAGCTTGCTCATGTTTGTGAGAAAGAGAATTGTAATGAGTTGCCTTAGAACAAGCATTTAGGTTTAGGGTTGTAGTTCTAGAAATACATATCTAGATATAAGCTTGTTGACCAATCAGGACCTGAATATGACTGCACGTTAAATAATTATTTAACATGTTCATTAGTGTGATAACTACGTAAAAAATGATCACTCGTATTTGATATGTCACAACGATTCATCGATACGTATGCTATGATGCTGGTAAAGTTGTCTCGTGCACCTACAGTGCTGGTTATATAAAAAAGTTAGCTGATGGATGCAAACAATGCAGTTCTTCCCCCAAAACATAGCAAAACGACATCATCTGTTTCAGTAGCTATAGATAGCTAACTATATAGCTAGGTGACAACATCTAAAATAATCCTAATTTATAAGACAGTTCTTATTTGATTAATGGTGGTTGGACCATCTATATGAAGCTAGCCACAATAAGGATTAGCCACAAGTGGAACTTCCGGTTAGCTTTCAAAATAAAAGTATGGCATAATTATACTATGTATTCATTTGCGTCACTGTCAATGACACTTATGTTGAAGGCAAACTGCAAATTCCACTATTGTGCCTAATCCTTATTGTGGCTAGCTTCACAACACAAAATCCCGGGCTGGTTGAGCCTCACTAGCCAGATGAAGCTAGCTGGCTGCTTATAACGTTAACCCCGTTGCCCAAAGCTAAGTAGCTGGCTAGCTATTTATTTTCATGAACTGAAGCTCAATTTCAATAGGCGAACAACAAGTGGCAACCTAGATAATACTTACTCACAAGGATTCCTAAATCATTGCTAAGAATAATGAAAATGACTGCAGTTTCTACTTGTCATTGTTTTCAGGCTGGTTGTACTGGTGCTAACTACGTACCAAGCTAAAGCTAGCTACCCCAGAAGTTGCGGTCGAACAAATGATGCTTTATTACCAACGCAGTATTGTAAACATTGTCCGTGGCCGGTGTTTGCAGACTTTTTTGTACTGCTTTGACAGTGCTACTGTATCTTTTTTGACACGCAAAGACCCAAACGGCATTCCATAGTATTGATGTCGTGAAGCTAATAGCAGTGACGTTATTACTGTGTCCAGTAGGGAAACATCTGAAAAATAGTGCACTTGGTAATGTGTACCGGTGCTTGACGAGTCGGCGAAAGTCAACGTCACCCACGACAGAACGGTTGATTGTCAAGGGCAATGAATTCCATAATGGATTTCAGCTTTGAGTTGTCTTGCTGAAATGTTTCTTACTCTTTCGAATGACTGTTCGACTTGTTGACTGCTCGGTCCACACAGCAGACATTGTGGGCTAGGTTAGGAATGCTGTGTTGCATGTGTAGCACAACATTTTACGTGGCGTCATTATGTTCTGTAAAATTAAAAGGAGAGCTGCACACTCTAGGAGCTCAGATGCAATAATTTAATAACCAACATTTTGACAGACAAGCTGTCTTCCTCAGGGTATCATTACATCCTGTACCTACGTTATATAGGTATGCATGTCAGCTTTGACATCGTTTTTTTTTACGTTGGCATTAAACTAGACATCGGGCCGATACCGATGTTGACATTTTTTGCCAATATCGTCCGATTCCGATATGTTCACCCCTAATCACAAGTCAGTCTTAACGTGGCTAATAGGCTCGCTTATCTATTCATGTAACTATGTATTTAGCAAACAAAGCCCGGAGCCTAGCTAACTAGCTGCTGGAAGGATGGGTGAGTCACTTTGATAGAAAGAAATGTGAGTCACTTTGATAGCTAGCTATGCTGAACTTGAATAACTGTTATCTACAGTTAGCATAGCTCTTAGTTTTCAATAAAAATGTATTTGTCATCGATATAATTAGCGGGCAAGCAGGAAAGTTCCCATTCAGTTGTCAAAACGTGGGCTAGTATTCCATTGTTTATCAGTGCAATTTTGACAGCCAACTAAAGCTGAAAAAAGTTTATCTACTGTTCCCTCGTTAGATTTTAGCTCATCTCGCTAAGGCTAACATTGGTTGTTGATCTTATAAGCAACTGAGAAAGAGGTAGCCTACCTGTTCACAGTTGTTAGACAAATTGGACTGTAAAGTTCCCAAATGTACAAGGACTTCTGTAATACTTATGTAACAGTTTAGCTTCCGTCCCTCTCCTCGCCCCACCTGGGCTCGAACCAGGGACCCTCTGCACACAACAACTGCATCCCACGAAGCATCGTTACCCATCGCTCCACAACTACTTCAAGGTCTCAGAGCGAGTGACGTCACCGATTGAAACGCTATTAGCGCGCTAACTAGCTAGCCATTTCACATCGGTTACACTGACATATTTGCAGAAATCCATTCAGGTGTATTTCGTGGCTTTTGGAGAATCCTTTCTAATGATCTAACGTTGCACTGTTGCTACTTCCTGTAAATACACAGTCCAGTTCAAAGTTAATGATGGAATGCCCGTATGGCAAATGTCTTATTTGCATATAGGCCTAGTGTAGCTCTGATTGGCTATGGCGCTCCGGTCTGTGTAGTCTGTGCCGGGACAAGACTGACACGTCTTTACTAGGTTTTATTTACTGCAATGTCTAGAAATTGTCCAAATGTATGGCCACTTTCCCACTCTATGAAAGTATAAAAACTTTAAAATGACCATATCTATGTGCTCGCCTGTCAGAAAATGTGGGGAAAAAAGGCATCATTCTTCCTGTGGGGTGTAAATGAACCGATTTTAATAAGATTTCATGTTGCTAAAACACTGTCAATTCCACTTTAAATATGAACATTCTGCATCATCAACAATGTTGAGCAGCGTTTGTACTTGGGTGCGTATGGGTCCACGGACCTCTTTATTTCCACAAGCGGCGTCTAAAAAAAAAAAAAGTATGATCAAACATCTGAGCAGTTAATTAAAGATAATTTGATCTTAATGAGGCAGAAACAGTAGCAGCACTCAGTCTAATGGGGGCCCATCCATGAAAGTCATTTAAAAAGCGTGACTCCTCTCACCCGTCTCCCTCTCATGGGTGTAAAACAGCTGTTTTACACCCAGAACAATGTGTGTACACTACAGAGCGGTTAATGAAAACCACCTCAACGTTACTTAGTCAAATTTGAGCTATATAAAATGTCACTGGGAGAACTGTTCCTTAAACAATCCACTACTTAGCAGACTGCATTTTATGTAGGGCTAGCAGCAGCAAATTTTGTCTGGAACAAAAAAGAACAGTAAATGAAAATGCCACTAATCTTCAGCTGTGGAAAATGGATGACCTTTGACCCTCTTTCCCACTCTCGTCGCTGCCTGGCGTGTTCTCAGAGTGCTGGTGCATTCTGATTCTGAGAGCTACGAGCTCCATTCACTCAACGACGAGTGATTTCAAAATAAAAAAAAATTAAAAAATGGGCACCTAAGCAGAATCTGCCTTCCTCAGTCCATCATGGGTTGGTAGTGATTTTGATCCCTCAACTATCCAATTTCAACAATGTTCCTCTAATAAGTTCTTAAAGGAGAGGGGTTAAGCCTAAAGCAGGAGAACATCATGTTGCAGGTGGAATATGGCATCGGTCCCAACAGCACTAGAGTTGCTACCATCTCAGGGTATACCCCTCTCACTGTTTAAACCACAGACTCACAAATTGCAGATTGACCTTGAAACCACCTCTGCTACCACGAGCTACATAGCCTGACTGAGCCAGGTTGTATGTTGTTTTGTGGAGGTTTGGACCTCCAGAGGGATTCCCCCTGTCATTCTGTGGCTTCATCCCAAATGAGGCACCCTATTCCCTATATTGTGCACTACTTTTGACCAGGACCCATAGGACACTATGTAGGGAATAGGGTGCGGTTTGGGATTCAGACAGTGACTGAGTCCGGTTCGCAGAACTTGCGTTCTAAGTAATATGCTGACTGGGTTTGCCCAAATAGGTTTTATAGTATGTGAAGAAAGAAAAAAAATAGATTTTGTTTGTAAGAAATATATATATATATATTCCAGTATGTGATAAATGCCAGAACATCATACTCATTTTAACCTTCACCTAGTAGAATTCCCTGCATGCCATTGAGGAAGAGAATCATCTTTTCAGACCCACGTGTTCTTGACAACAGCTGATAATGAGATAAGGGGTAATGTGATAAGGTGTAATGAATGACAGGAAACAACGCAACTGCTCATTAGATGACGTATTCTCAGTATGGGTGAGCCTAGCATGTTTATTTATTTCACTACGCAAGTCAGTTAAGAACAAATTCTTATTTACAATGACGGCCTACCAGAAGGCAAAAGGCCTCCTGCGGGGGCTGGGATTAAAAATACAAAATAAAAAAAAGAGGACAAAACACACATCACGACAAGAGATACACCAGAACACTACATAAAGAGATACCTAAGACAACACAGCATGGCAGCAGCACAGCACAACATGGTAGCAGCGCAGCACAGCACAACACAGCATGGCAACGGCACGGCACAACATGGCAGCAGCACGGCACAACATGGCAGCAGCACGGAACAACATGGCAGCAGCACGGAACAACATGGCAGCAGCACGGCACAACATGGCAGCAGCACGGCACAACATGGCAGCAGCACGGCACAACATGGCAGCAGCACGGCACAACATGGCAGCAGCACGGCACCACATGTCAGCAGCACGGCACCACATGTCAGCAGCACGGCACATAGCAGCAGCACAGCACAACATGGCAGCAGCGCAGCACAGCACAACACAACATGGCAGCGGCACGGCACAACATGGCAGCAGCACGGCACATGGCAGCAGCACGGCACATGGCAGCAGCACGGCACATGGCAGCAGCACGGCAGCAGTACAGCACAGCACAGCACAGCACAACATAGCAGCAGCACAAACATGGTACAAACATTGTCAGGCACAGACAACAGCACAATGGGCAAAAAGGTAGAGATAACAATACATCACACAAAGCAGCCACAACTGTCAGTAAGAATGTCCATGATTGAGTCTTTGAATGAAGAGATTGAGATAAAACTGTCCATTTTGAGTGTTTGTTGCAGCTCGTTCCAGTCACTAGCTGCAGCAAACTGAAAAGAGGAGCGACCCAGGCATGTGTGTGCTTTGGGGACCTTTAACAGAATGTGACTGGCAGAATGGCTGTTGTATGTGGAGGATGAGGGCTGCAGTAGATATCTCAGATAGGGGGGAGTGAGGCCAAAGAAGGCCAAAGAAGGATTTATAAATACGCATCAACAAGTGAGTCTTGCATCAGGTATACAGAGATGGCCATTTTACAGAGGAGTATAGAGTGCAGTGATGTGTCCTATAAGGAGCATTAGTGGCAAATCTGATGGCCGAAAGGTAAAGAACATCTAGTCGCTCGAGAGCACCCTCACCTGCCAATCTATAAATCTAGCATGGGTCATCTGAATCATGGTTCATTTGGCAGCTGGAGTGAGAGGAGCGATTACAATAGAGGAAACCAAGTCTAGATTTAACCTTAGGCTGCAGCTTGGATATGTGCTGACAGAAGGACAGTGTACCGTCTAGCCATACTCCCAATTACTTGTATGAGTTGACTACCTCAAGCTTTAAACCCTCAAGAGGTAGTAATCACACCTGTGGGGAGAGGGGCATTCTTCTTACCAAACCACATTAACCTTGTTCTGAACACCTCCAAAACAAAGGTAAAGGGCAGAGAAAGCTTGTTGGACACTAAGAATGCTTTGTTGTAGAGCGTTTAACACAAAAGATGGAGGGACAAGCTGAGTATAAGACTATCTGCACATAAATGGATGAGAGAGCTTCCTACTGCCTGAGCTATGTTGAGAAGAGCATGGGGCCTAGGATCGAGCCTTGGGGTACACCCTTGGTGACAGGCAGTGGCTAAGACAGCTGATGTTCTGACTTAATACACTGCACTCAGAGCGGTAGTTAGCAAACCAGGCCAAAAGACCCCTCAGAGACAGCAATACTCCTTAGCTGACCCACAAGAATGGAATGGTCTACCGTATCAAAAGCATTGGCCAAGTCAATAAAAATACACTGCTTAGAATCAAGGGCAATGACGCCATAATTTAGAACCTTTAAGGTTGCAGTGACATCATTAACCTGAGCAGAATCCAGATTGCATACCAGAAAGAATACTATAGACATCAAGAAAACCAGTCAGTTGATTATTAACACGTTTTGATATACAGGGCAAGAAAGAAATTGGCCTATAAAAGGACGCACCGTGGCTGCCTTCCAAGCACCGGAAACTTCCTCAGAGAGGAGAAACAGGTTAAAAAAGATGAGAGATAAGCTTGGCGATGTTGTGTTGATTTAGTTACATTTTTACTAAATAGTAAATTCTAAATACCGTAAATTCCAGACTATAAGCCGCAACTTTTTTCCCAGGATTTGAACCTCGCGGCTTAAACAATGACGCGGCTAATATATGGATTTTTCCCGCTTTCAATTTGTTTTTCTCCAGAAAAACACATTCTGTGACGTGCTCAGTTTTTTGGCGGCATGAAGCTTTCATTAGACCAATGAAATTGCCGAACGGGTTAAGGTCAAACAACTTTTTTGTTTACTGTTTAGATTAAATTGAGCGCTCTCAAACCTCCCATCATTCTGATTATGGTAGTCATTTTGTCACCCTCATCATGGCAAAGACACGGAGAAATGCATATGATGCAGCTTTCAAGTTGAAGGCGATTGATCTGGCTGTTGGAAAAGGAAATAGAGCTGTTGCACGGGAGCTTGGTCTTAATGAGTCGATGATAAGACGTTGGAAACAGCAGCGTTAGGAATTGACTCAGTGCAAAAAGACAACTAAAGCTTACTGCTAATTTTTTTGTTGTTGTTACAAGCCGTGTTTCTTTAAAGCCTATTTATTTTTGTTACAAGCCGTGTTTCGTTAAAGCCTATTTATTTTTGTTACAAGCCGTGTTTCGTTAAAGCCTGTGTAAAGTTAATTTGTTTCAATGTACCGGTAGGCACCTGCGGCTTATAGACATGTGCGGCTTATTTATGTTCAAAATATATATATATTTTTAAATTCAGTGGGTGCGGCTTATATTCAGGTGCGCTTAATAGTCCGGAAATTACGGTAGTACTTAGTACTATTAGTACACAGACCAACTAGGATATGGCCTGTTTGTTGGAGGGAATCAGTTTGAGTAAGGTAAGGCGCAGAATAATCACTAAGCTTGATTACATTACGAGGAGCAAAATTATGTGGGATGCAAGGTGATTTACATCAGTTATTCTGTGTAATCTGACTGCCAAGTAGTGAGATCTCAAAACACGTACATCTTGTAAAGTGGACCGATGCTCTCTAGGTAACTGAGATATGGTGGATCTGTAACTAGGCCAGCCCAGTACAGCTCGGTCCACTTCAGCTCAGTAGTGTAAAAAGGGTATGAACTTACCGCTGCTTCCACAGTCTGCACAGGACAGAAGCTCCTCTGACCTCTTGTCCCGATTGGACTCTTTCGTTCCCAAACAGAAACTGCATATTGGGATGGGGTCAGCGCGTAGCTGGGGAGAGAAACAGAAACTGCATATTGGGATGGGATCAGCGCGTAGCTGGGCAGAGAAACAGAAACTGCATGGTCCCATGTGGTAGAGCACGGCGCATGAAATGCCAGGGTTGTGGGTTCGACTCCTACGTGAGACCAGTACAAAAAAAATTATGAACTCACTACTGAAAGTCTCTCTGGATAAGAGCATCTGCTAAATTACAAACATATAGAAAGTAATGCATATTGGGATGGGGTCAAAGCATAGCTGGGGAAGAGAAACACAAACTGCATTTTGAAATGGGGTCAGTAGAAAGTGTCAGAATGGACGAGGAGAACCATGATATGCTGTAAATAATATCTGTATTCTGGCATGCTGTATGAAAGAGAAACAATGTTCTAATGGATGCAGATAAAGTCATCATAAGCCCTCAGTACTGTAAGGTACGTGTACTCTTTGTACAGAGGTACTGTACCGTAATATATGTAAAAGATTGGCCTTCATCCATTCAATCTGAAAGGGGATGTGATCATCAGAAAAGGTGAGTTTTAAAAAAGGGGCTTAATCCAATTAGGAAAGCTTTACCCTACAGTTAGACAGGATCTCAAATCAATGGGCTTTTATGGCATGGGAAACATGTTTACAAATAGATAAACAAAAGTGAAAAAAAGTAAACACACAAAAGTTTCCCAAAGAGACATGTTATATTATGGCTTTGTATCACTCTCTCTCACTGCAAAGAGTCAAGGACCTGTATAACAGGGGGGTGTCAGAGGCAGGCCCTAAAAATTGTCAAAGACTCCAGCCACCCAAGTCATAGACTCTCCGCACAGCAAGCAGTCTAGAACCAATAAAACCTTGAACAGTTTCTACCCCGAAGCCATAAGACTGCTAAATAGTTTGTTAAATAGTTAACCAATAGCTACCCGGACTATCTGCATTGAGCCTTTTGACTGATAACATACACTGCTGCAACTGTTTATCATCTATCCTGTTGCCTAGTCACTCTATCCCTCAATACAGTGCATTCAGAAAGTATTCAGACTCGTTGACTTTCTCAATTTTGTTACATTACAGCTTTATTCTAAAATATATTAAATAACATCTCAATCTACACACAATACCCCATAATGACAAAGCGAAAACAGTTTTAGAAATGTTTTCAAATTTAAAAAAATAAAAAAATAAACTAAAAAGTATTCAGACCTGTAGAAAATTCAATTGATTGGACATGATTTCCAAAGGCGCACACCTGTCTATATAAAGGTCCCACAGTTGACAGTGCATATTAGAGCAAAAACCAAGCCATGAGGTCGAAGGAATTGTCCGTAGAGCTCAGAGACAGAATTGTGCTGAGGCACAGATCTGGGGAAGGTTGCCAAAACATTTCTGCAGCATTGAAAGTCCCCAAAACAGAGGCCTCCATTATTCTTAAATGGAAGAAGTTTGGAACTACCAAGATTCTTCATAGAGCTGGCCGCCCGGCCAAACTGAGCAATCAGGGGAGAAGGAACTTCTTCAGGGAGGTGACCAAGAACCCGATCATCACTCTGACACAGCTCCAGAGTTCCTCTGTGGAGATGGGAGAACCTTCCAGGACAACCATCTCTGCAGCATTCCACCAATCAGGCCTTTATGGTAGAGTGGCCAGACAGAAGCCCCTCCTCAGTAAAAGGCACATGACAGTCCGCTTGGAGTTTGCCAAAAGGCACCTCCTATATCAAGATCCCCGTTGCCTGAATTGTTTTGTGCGTCCCCAAAAACTTTGAATAACATATTTTTAGATAGAGCCCCTTTGTGTGCACTTCCGGTAATACCGTATACCCCGGTATGCTACTGGAACGGTATGAACATCTGCATACTGCCCAACCCTAAATATCAGCTTGCCTCAGTCTACGTTAAGACAATAACTCTTGAATGAATGCTGTAGTGCAGATTTTTTTTATTTCACCTTTATTTAACCAGGTGCTTCATTCTTGTAGGATAGCCTACACCACACTTTCATCAGCTCTTAAACAAACTATTATAGTTGAACAGAATGTAGGATATTATAAACTGGGTGGTTCGAGCCCTGAATGCCGATTGTCTGACAGCCGTGGAATATCAGACGGTATACCACGGGTATGACAATTTGTATTTATTTTTACTGCTTTCATTACGTTGGTAACCAGTTTATAATAGCAATAAGGCACCTCGGGGGGTTTGTGATATATGGCCAATATACCACGGCTAAGGGCTGTATCCACGCATGACGCAACACGGCGTGCTTAAGAACAGCCCTTAGTGGTGGAATATTGGCCATATACCGCATCTCCTCAGGCCTTACTGCTTAAATATGCCACTTGGCGGATATGCCACTTATCCAAAGTGACTTACAGTATGGTACAGGGGGTGCATATTTAGTACGAGTATCGATCACCACGGGAACTGAACTCACGACCTTGGCTAGACGGGCATTATGTCACTGTGAACAATGGGTCAAAGAAAGTAGAAACAGGAAGTTGCTCTATCAAATAGTTGATTTTTCAAGCTCTGTCCTTTAAACTACTTCAAATCAGCAGGGCTGTCGGTCTCTAGTATGTACAGTTGAAGTCGGAAGTTTACATACAGTTAGGTTGGAGTCATTAAAACTCGTTTTAAACCCACTCCACACATTTCTTGTTAACAAACTATAGTTTTGGCAACTCGGTTAGGACATCTACTTTGTGCATGACACAAGTAGTTTTTCCAACAATTGTTTACAGATTATTTCACTGTATCACGATTCCAGTGGGTCAGAAGTTTGCATACACTAAGTTGACTGTGCCTTTAAAGAGTTTGGAAAATTCCAGAAATTGACATCAATTGACATCATTTGAATCAATTGGAGGTGAACCTGTGGATGTACACTGCTCAAAAAAATAAAGGGAACACTAAAATAACACATCCTAGATCTGAATGAAATAATCTTATTAAATACTTTTTTCTTCACATAGCATACTTACCCTATGCTTTGACCTCTTTCTCCCCTCTCTCTCCAGATGAAATCTTGCATCTTGTGACGGCCGGCCGCCCAACAACCTGCCCGCTTGACCCTATCCCCTCCTCTCTTCTCCAGACCATTTCCGGAGACCTTCTCCCTTACCTCACCAACTCATCCTTGACCGCTGGCTACGTCCCTTCCGTCTTCAAGAAAGCGAGAGATGCACTCGATCCCTCCGATGTCAACAACTACAGACCAGTATCCCTTCTTTCTTTTCTCTCCAAAACTCTTGAACGTGCCGTCCTTGGCCAGCTCTCCTGCTATCTCTCTCAGAATGACCTTCTCGATCCAAATCAGTCAGGTTTCAAGGCTGGTCATTCAACTGAGACTGCTCTTCTCTGTGTCACGGAGGCTCTCCGCACTGCTAAAGCTAACTCTCTCTCCTCTCATCCTTCTAGACCTACCTGCTGCCTTTGATACTGTGAACCATCAAATCCTCCTCTCCACCCTCTCCGAGTTGGGTATCTCCGGCGCGGCTCACTCTTGGATTGCGCCCTACCTGACAGGTCGCTCCTACCAGGTGGCGTGGCGAGAATCCGTCTCCGCACCACGTGCTCTCACCACTGGTGTCCCCCAGGGCTCAGTTCTAGGCCCTCTCCAATTCTCGCTATACACCAAGTCACGTGGCTCTGTCATATCCTCACATGGCCTCTCCTATCATAGCTACGCAGACGACACACAATTAATCTTCTCCTTTCACCCCTTCTGATAATCAGGTGGCGAATCGCATCTCTGCATGTCTGGCAGACATATCAGTGTGGATGACGGATCACCACCTCAAGCTGAACCTCGGCAAGACGGAGCTGATCTTCCTCCTGGGGAAGGACTGCAATTTCCATGATCTCGCCATCACGGTGGACAACTCCATTGTGTCCTCCTCCAAGAGTGCTAAGAGCCTCGGCATGACCCTGGACAACACCCTGTCGTTCTCCGCTAACATCAAGGCGGTGACCTGATCCTGTAGGTTCATGCTATACAACATTCGCAGAGTACGACCCTGCCTTACACAGGAAGCGGCGCAGGTCTTAATCCAGGCACTTGTCATCTCCCGTCTGGATTACTGCAACTCCCTGTTGGCGGGGCTCCCTGCCTGTGCCATTAAACCCCTACAACTCATCGAGGACGCCGCAGCCCGTCTGGTGTTCGACCTTCCCAAGTTCTCTCACGTCACTCCGCTCCTCCGCACACTCCACTGGCTTCCAGTTGAAGCTCGCATCTGCTACAAGACCATGGTGCTTGCCTACGGAGCTGTGAGGGGAACGGCACCTCCGTACCTTCAGGCTCTGATCAGGCCCTACACCCAAACAAGGGCACTGCGTTCATCCACCTCTGGCCTGCTGGCCTCACTACGGCTGCGGAAGCACAGTTCCCGCTCAGCCCAGTCAAAACTGTTCGCTGCTCTGGCACCCCAATGGTGGAACAAGCTCCCTCACGACGCCAGGACAGCGGAGTCAATCACCACCTTCCGTAGACACCTGAAACCCCACCTCTTTAAGGAATACCTGGGATAGGATATAGTAATCCTTTTAACCCCCCCAAAATAAAAGATAGTACATCTATTGTAAAGTGGTTGTTCCACTGGATATCATAAGGTGAATGCACCAATTTGTAAGAGCGTCTGCTAAATGACGTAAATGTAAATTGAATGTGCTGACAACAAAATCACAAAAATAATCAAAGGAAATCCAATTTATCAACCCATGGAGGTCTGGATTTGGAGTCACACTCAAAATTAAAGTGGAAAACCACACTACAGGCTGATCCAACTTTGATGTAATGTCCTTAAAACAAGTCAAAATGAGGCTCAGTAGTGTGTGTGGCCTCCACGTGCCTGTATGACCTCCCTACAACGCCTGGGCATGCTCCTGATGAGGTGGCGGATGGTCTCCTGAGGGATCTCCTTCCAGACCTGGACTAAAGCATCTGCCAACTCCTGGACAGTCTGTGGTGCAACGTGGCATTGGTGGATGGAGCGAGACATGATGTCCCAAATGTGCTCAATTGGATTCAGGTCTGGGGAACGGGCGGGCCAGTCCATAGCATCAATGCCTTCCTCTTGACACACTCCAGCCACATGAGGTCTAGCATTGTCTTGCATTAGGAGGAACCCAGGGCCAACCGCACCAGCATATGGTCTCACAAGGGGTCTGAGGATCTCATCTCGGTACCTAATGGCAGTCAGGCTACCTCTGGCGAGCACATGGAGGGCTGTGCGGCCCCCCAAAGAAATGCCACCTCACACCATGACTGACCCACCGCCAAACCGGTCATGCTGGAGGATGTTGCAGGCAGCAGAACGTTCTCCACGGCGTCTCCAGACTCTGTCACGTGCTCAGTGTGAACCTGCTTTCATCTGTGAAGAGCACAGGGCGCCAGTGGCGAATTTGCCAACCTTGGTGTTCTCTGGCAAATGCCAAACGTCCTGCACGGTGTTGGGCTGTAAGCACAACCACCACCTGTGGACGTCGGGCCCTCATACCACCCTCATGGAGTCTGTTTCTGACCGTTTGAGCAGACACATGCACATTTGTGGGCTACTGGAGGTCATTTTGCAGGGCTCTGGCAGTGCTCCTCCTGCTCCTCCTTGCACAAAGGCGGAGGTAGCGGTCCTGCTGCTGGGTTGTTGCCCTCCTACGGCCTCCTCCACGTCTCCTGATGTACTGGCCTGTCTCCTGGTAGCGCCTCCATGCTCTGGACACTACGCTGACAGACACAGCAAACCTTCTTGCCACAGCTCGCATTGATGTGCCATCCTGGATGAGCTGCACTACCTGAGCCACTTGTGTGGGTTGTAGACTCCGTCTCATGCTACCACTAGAGTGAAAGCACCGCCAGCATTCAAAAGTGACCAAAACATCAGCCAGGAAGCATAGGAACTGAGAAGTGGTCTGTGGTCACCACCTGCAGAACCACTCCTTTATTGGGGGTGTCTTGCTAATTCCCTATAATTTCCACCTGTTGTCTATTCCATTTGCACAACAGCATGTGAAATTTATTGTCAATCAGTGTTGCTTCCTAAGTGGACAGTTTGATTTTACAGAAGTGTGATTGACTTGGAGTTACATTGTGTTGTTTAAGTGTTCCCTTTATTTTTTTGAGCAGTGTATTTCAAGGCCTACCTTCAAACTCAGTGCCTCTTTGCTTGACATCATGGGAAAAATCAAAAGAAAATCAGCCAAGACCTCCGAAAAACTTTTGTAGACCTCCACAAGTCTGGTTCATCCTTGGGAGCAATTTCCAAATGCCTGAAGGCACCACGTTCAGCTGTACAAACAATAGTACGCAATTATAAACACCATGGGACCACTCAGCTGTCATACCGCTCAGGAAGGAGACGCGTTCTGTCTCCTAGAGATGAACGTACTTTGGTGCGAAAAGTGCAAATCAATCCCAGAACAACAGCAAAGGACCTTGTGAAGATGCTGGTGGAAACAGGTACAAAAGTATCTATATCCACAGTAAAACGAGTCCTATATCAACAAAACCTGAAAGGCCACTCAGCAAGGAAGAAGCCACTGCTCCAAAACCGCACTTTTTGGAGAAATGTCCTCACAACAAAAATAGAACTGAAATGTCCTCACAACAAAATGTTCCTATAACAAAAATAGAACTGTTTGGCCATAATGACCATCGTTATGTTTGGAGGAAAAACGGGGAGGCTTGCAAGCCGAAAAACACCATCCCAACCGTGAAGCACGGGGGTGGCAGCATCATGTTGTGGGGGTGCTTTGCTGCAGGAGGGACTGGTGCACTTCACAGAATAGATGGCATCATGAGAGAGGAAAATTGTGGATATACTGAAGCAACATCTCAAGACATTAGTCAGTAAGTTAAAGCTTGGTCGCAAATGGGTCTCCCAAATGGACAATGACCCCAAGCATACTTCCAAAGTTGTGGCAAAATGGCTTAAGGACAACAAGGTCAAGGTATTGAAATGGCCATCATAAAGCCCTGACCTCAATCCTACAGAAAATGTATGGGCAGGAGTGAAAAAGCGTGTGCGAGCAAGGAGGCCTACAAACCTGACTCAGTTACACCAGCTCTGTCAGGAGGAATGGGACAAAATTCACCCAACTTATTGTGGGAAGGTTGTGGAAGGCTACCCGAAACGTTTGACCCAAGTTAAACAATTTAAAGGCAATGCTACCAAATACTAATTCAGTGTATGTAAACTTCTGACCCACTGGGAATGTGATGAAGGAAATAAAAGCTGAAATAAATAATTCTCTCTACTATTATTCTGACATTTCACATTCTTAAAATAAAGTGGTGATCCTAACTGACCTAAGACAGGGAATTTTTACTAGGATTAAATGTCAGGAATTGTAAAAAACGGAGTTTAAATGTATTTGTCTAAGGTATATGTAAACTTCAACTGTATATCCCATCACAAAACTACTGTTTCCACCAAAGCTGCAAATTCAGATTCAACTTCATGTGAAAGGCCATAGGTGTTTGGAGCATTTCTGTTCAAACTACTTCCAATCACCAGAACTGTTCAAACTCTAGTATCTAAATAGGCTGCTTCTTCTGCACTTGATCACAATAAATCATTCACAAGCATAGGCTACTTTACATCCCCTGTATCCCCCAAAGCTGCAAATTAATATTTAACTGGATGTGAAAGGCCTAGGTGTTTGGAACAAATATTCATCTGCAGGGATGTTATAGTGAAATAGCTACAAGCTTTTCATTGTGATAACTAAACAATTGGCCCGTGGGACTGCATGAAAAATAAAGGCATTGTTACATTAAGGATAAACCTTAGTTGACCTGTCTCAGGGACTAGCTAGAGATAGGACTCACTTTTTAGGTAACCTGAGCATATGAGCCTTTTTAGAGCGTTACATCACAGCTAACCTGAGCATATGAGCCTAAGATGAAATAACAAGTGCAGTGCATCTGTAGTTGATAAAGTCAAATCTCACAAGTTACATGGCACTTCAAAAATGAATAAAAGCGAATGTGGCTAACAAATTAAAAGTCTAGCCTGGTCCAGACTGGGCTTGTCATTGGAGATGTTTTCCAGCAGGGAAAAAGCTTGTGACTGGTGATTAAACCGAGAGAAATAAAAAAAATTAAGAAAACCTCAAAGTGGAGCTCATCTGAAAAAGAACAGAAAAAAATAAAAATACACAGCTGAAGAAGATTCCACTGATTGACTAGGGGATTCCAAATGAAGTACATTACAGGAAATTAGAGTGCTTGAAAAAGACACAGTTGCGTTCCGCAAAGGGGGGGGGGGGTGCGGTTCTATTAAAACACTGCTGCTGTTCTAGAAGCCAGGCAGAGCTGCACTGAAGAACAGGTTACATAACAGTGAGGGGAGTGGAGAAGAAAAAAAAAAAAAACATCTCATTCTTTGCCTTTGTTCCTGCCAAACACTTTAGAATATAATAAACTTTCACCCAAGACTTTCTCATTTCCTATACCCACTAGTTATGAGTTGTTACTCGCTAACTGCAAGGACTAGGACATCCTTTTGAAATACACAGTGAACTAGAAGAGCTTAGTGATGTCACCACCAAAATAGCATGAGTGCAGAGTGTTATTGTAAGTCTACAAAAAGAGACGGGCCTAGACATTTCAAATGAGGAGATTCCCCCCCCAAAATTAAATCAATAATACGCTTTTTATTACAGGACAGTGTCTTTATTACCGGAGGACAGTGTCTTAACATTTCAGTTTCACTTGGGTCTGACCAGACACCGAAACTTGTCTCTGCACAGTCGAGGGTGTTATTTCCTGATATTCATAATGAAACTGAAGGGTAGATAATGTCTCCAATAGTGGAAATGGCAATCTAGAATGGTTTGCTGTAGGCATGTTGGTAATGGGGTGCACATTGTGCTGAACGCAGGTGTTATTTAAGGGCTGCTAGGCCAGTGCTTGAGATGGCATGAGAGATGTTGGAAGAGCTATACGGCTGTTCAGCTCTTCCTCTAAGTTGTTACAGCCTTTTATCTTGTCTCTCCCCTGTTTGGTTTGCTACACATTTATTTTTACTCTCTAATCTAAGTTGGTGGGGGTTTTCTTTTCCTTTAGCTTGTCTGATATCAAGAAAATCTAGTCGGTGTCCATGGTGGGTGTTTGTTAAGACCCTGCTTTCCAGAACCAATTTCAAAACCCCACCTGTTTCATTTTGATGTCAGTGGTTCATTTATAAGTTCCATTTTTGTTCTGAGTGACGATTTGTTGGAGTTCTTGTTGGGGAACGTAACAAAATAGGGGCTCATCCGGGATCTTGTTTCCCATGAGTACGGTAGTCACTCTAAATCACCTACTCTGAAGCTCTACTGTGCCCAGATATGAGTGTTCAAAGGGCACTTTTGTGGTAGAGTTTGTCACTGACAACCACTCAGAAGCGTTCTAAGATTGGTGAAATCAGTGGAAACTTGCATAAAAACACTCACACTTTGATAGGCAAGCATTTGTGGGGAACCCTACATGGGAAAAACTGGATAAAATGTACAAAAGGAAATAACAGCTCATCCTTGCAAAGCATTATGAAAAGGGTCCTATGGGCTGTAGAGTACAACCCGTAGACGTGCCGCTGAGATAGAACAAAAGAACAAAAGGCTAAATGGGCGCAACGGAGATCGGAGTTGGAGCAGGTCATTTGTTTAAAAACCAGATAGAACTGGGAGGCCACCAAAGCTACACTAGAACAAGATGAACGTGCAGCCAGACTAGAACAAGATGAACGTGCAGCCAGAGAACGTGAGCATTCCATTAAAAGAGATAGAGATGGAAGCATTTTGAATGCAGTCAAGCCATCCTGTACCATCAAAAGAGTTAGATCTTGGTCAGAACAGCCTGGCTTGTACCGCCTTTCAACGAAAAAGGAGGTGGACGTAAATTTTACTTTGTTTGAGCTGATTGCCACATCTCTAAAATGGCCATGAGATATCTGGTGACTGCTCCTTATGGTAAAAGCTCAGAAAGTGTACGTCACTTTAGCTCATGACACTGTTAAAACTACCCTTCAGGCTTACAAGTTGGTCCCAGAGGCATACATACAACAGTTCCGTAAATAACGAAAAACAGTCGCAAAGTCCTGTTGAATTTGCAAGAGAACAAGCAATGTCTTTTTGATCGGTGGCGTGGTTCACGAGGTCAAGGCCCTCGAGGATTGAAAAGACGCTCATACTACTCGAGCAGTTTCAACAATTGCCTTCATGAAAGAGTTGCTACCTACATTTACTCATTCTTGAGAAAGCTCAAGTCCTTGCAGATATGTTTTGTTATCCCTACGCAAAAAGCAATCCAGAAGTCACCTCCTACTGCAAGGATTCAAACATTTTCTACAGTGCCCAAAGACAAGAAATCGGCAGAAACCTGGTTCTTTGTATCCAGCAGTTTGTCATTAACGCCATGAGAGAAAGGACACAGTCTCTCAGTGTCCTAAATTGAAACAGAAAAATTAGGATAAGATTACTTTATTGATAAATTGCACACAAGGTCTAAACAAAATCTGGACTTCCACTTTTAACCCAACCCCCTCTGAAAAAGACAGACCGTTTATAAAAAAAAAATAATGTTTTATCTGCTGCTGCGCATATTGTGTATTTTGTGGAATTGCATTAGACATAGGGGGAAAAATGGATTTCCCCAGGTCATCATTTTATATTTTCGGGAAATGTGAAGTGTTTCCATGGTTACCCATGTTATTGGGAGTGTTTTTATTTTATTTTGGAGAACGTGAGCAAATAGATGCGTCTATATTTATTGTCTTAAAAATGGGAGAGGTGTTACGGGTTTCTCATTAGCATGGGGTGCACACTGATTGGAGTCACCTCGTCAGCCTGTGTGTTGCACCTGTGATGTCACAAGTTATATTTAACCCCTTACACTCGTGGGAATTGCCCCCCGACCCTCCCCGACTTTGGTGATAGCTACTAAAGAGGGAAAATGTACTTGTTATGCCTGTGATGTGGTTGTCCACCTAGTTTTAAGATGAATGCACTAAGTGTAAGTCACTCTGGATAAGAGTGTCTGCTAAATTACTAAAATGTAACTGGTGTTTCCAAGTGGTCTCACACACACACACACACACACCTCTCCAAAGTATCCACAGTTCCTAAGTCATTTCAATGCACTTTTATGACTCAGAAGAGTCTTCAACTATAAGGTGTTTTTTTTTTAGCTCTCCTAGCTGTGCTGTTGAGGAACTAGAACAAGCACACTTGTAGCTGTTAAGTTTGGAACACAACCCTGCATCCCCGCTGTTGTTTACGCAATCCAAAAACGGTCCATTATAAATCGCAATCTGGGTCAGGTGGGCATCATTTGAAAGCTTGTTCTATTACAACATGACTTGCTAAACTAGAAAATACGACCTTACAGTGTTAGGCTTTCAGTACAGAATTCAGAGAAGCAAATCGTACTTTAGGTCCGCATAGAATGGAGTCATTTGTGCATTCAGATGCACGGCCCGGGGTAAATTTGCTTCACAATACTACAAACACAGACTCATTATGTTCAGGACAACCCAGGGTATAACGCCATGTCATCATGTAACTGTACATCAAAACACAGATCATAAACGTTGACTCTGTATATTACATGACTTTAATGATATGGAAATGTAAAGTGCACGTTTGGACTCGCAGGTGTTTTGGCTCCTTGTATGACATCAAAGCAATATTTATCAGTCTTCAACGTCTCATCTTTCAGAATACATTAAGATCTAATCAAATCCTCTTCATTTACAGTATTTCCCTCACTCAGACAACCAAAAATGTGCAAGAGTTGTCCAATTAGAGGGAGGGATGGGTCAACTTGTCAGTCAAAACCCATATAGAGCTGTGAAGCAGAGACCCTGAGCTCTGACGTCATGTATAGCATGTTACTGTACAGCCACTGCGTTTATATTTAGGCACTTAGTGTCCAAATCTGCCATTTTCAACTCATACGGGTGCGAGTGTGAAGGGCCACGGCTGCTGGGCCAGTGCTTGAAATGGCATGAGAGATGTTGGAAAAGATACACAGCTGTTTAGTTCTTCCTCTGTGTTGTTAAACAAAGTTTTATCCTGTGTCTCCCCTGTTTGGTTTGTTGTTACTCCCTAACCTAAGTTGGTGGGGGTTCTCTTTCCTTCAGGTTGTCTCATATCAGGCAAATCTAGTGGGTTTCCATGGTGGGTGTGTGTTAAGACCCTACTTAGCAACACCTAGTCAGTTGTTTAAAGCAACAGAAAATGGTACACTTCCAATGCTTTGGCCTTCACTGTGAAGTTCTCTTCCATTTTTAACCCTGCTGTTGTGTTCATTTCATGTATATGAATTCTGTGTTCCCAGTCCAAAATGACCACCCCATTATAGCTGATTATAAATCCATAATAATACATATTACCACCTAATGTTGCGTTAGATCTTTTTATCAACTTAAGTTCTTGTGAACATTACACATTTAGAACTTCTATTTGCTATTCATGGCCTGTAGGCCTCATTGACCTGAGCTCATACAACTAGTTTTTGAGTAAAACAAAAGCATAATGTATGCATTATTTGGACTATGACAAATACTCAGAAAACATAGTGCTATTTATCAAAGAGTACTTTCTGTCAAAGTTTAACAAGGACTCTCTCCTACATCTCCAGTGTCATGACAAAAAGCCTCACGTACAGTATATCGTTGTCATTGTGCTGCCACAGAATGAATTGTGAGCAAGGCCTCAAAAAAGCATTATATACCAGAGCTGTGAGAAAAGTTCTACATAAACTCAGCAAAAAAAAGAAACGTCCTCACGGTCAACTGCGTTTATTTTCAGCAAACTTAACAAGGTTCAACAACTGAGACATGTGACTAACAGAAATGGAATAATGTGTCTCTGAACAAATGGGGGTGGGGGTGTCAAAAATCAAAAGTAACAGTCAGTATCTGGTGTGGCCACCAGCTGCATTAGGTACTGCAGTGCATCTCCTCCTCATGGACTGTACCAGATTTGACAGTTCTTGCTGTGAGATATTACCCCACTCTTCCAAGGCACCTGCAAGTTCTCGGACATTTCTGGTGGGATTGGCCCTAGCCCTCACCCTCCGATCCAACAGGTCCCAGGACGTGCTCAATGGGATTGAGATCCGGGCTCTTCGCTGGCCATGGCAGAACACTGACATTCCTGTCTTGCAGGAAATCACGACCAGAACGAGCAGTATGGCTGGTGGCATTGTCATGCTGGAGGGTCATGTCAGGGTGAGCCTGCAGGAAGGGTACCACATGAGGGAGGAGGATGTCTTCCTTGTAACGCACAGCATTGAGATTGCCTGCAATGACAACAAGCTCAGTCTGATGATGCTGTGACACACCGCCCCAGACCATGACGGACCCTCCACCTCCAAATCGATCACACTCCAGAGTACAGGCCTCAGTGTAACGCTCATTCCTTCGACGATATACGCGAATCCAACCATCACACCCTTGGTGAGACAAAACCGTGACTCGTCAGTGAAGAGCACTTTTTGCCAGTCCTGTCTGGTCCAGCGACAGTGGGTTTGTGCCCATAGGCGACGTTATTGCCGGCGATGTCTGGTGAGGACCTGCCTTACAAGCCCTCAGTCCAGCCTCTGTCAGCCTATTGAGGACAGTCTGAGCACTGATGGAGAGATTGTGCTTTCCTGGTGTAACTCAGGCAGTTTTTGTTGCCATCCTGAACTTGTCCCGCAGGTGTGCTGTTCGGATGTACCGATCCTGTGCAGGTGTTGTTACACCTGGTCTGCCACTGCGAGAATGATCAGCTGTCCGTCCCGTCTCCCTGTAGTGCTGTCTTAGGCGTCTCACAGTACGGACATTGCAATTTATTGCCATGGCCACATCTGCAATCCTCATGCCTCCCTGCAGCATGCCTAAGGCACGTTCACACAGATGAGCAGGGACCCTGGGCATCTTTCTTTTGGTGTTTTTCAGAGTCAGTAGAAAGGCCTCTTTAATGTCCTAAGTTTTCATAACTGTGACCTTAATTGCCTACCCTCTGTAAGCTGTTAGTGTCTTAACGACCATTCCACAGGTGCATGTTCATTAACTGTTTATAGTTCATTGAACAAGCATGGGAAACAGTGTTTAAACCCTTTACAATGAAGAGCTGTGAAGTTATTTGGATTTTTACGAATTATTTTTGAAAGACAGGGTCCTGAAAAAGGGATGTTTATTTTTTTGCTGAGTTTGTTATTGAAACAATGTTGCAATTGTTTTTTGAGAATGCCAACAGGTATGGCTACCATGGGGGAAAATATTATATTGGGGAAAGGTTCCCGTGGGGGTTGCCATGGAACCAAGAAGGGGAGTGAGGTGTGTGTGTGTTCAAATACACATGCATGTGGGGGTCTGGGAGAGGAAGTGTGTCCATCTGATGAATGGGCATGTGCCTGAACTCAATTTTATACACTAATTGTAGTCTCACCCATTAATTTCTAATGACTGTTCATTTTTGACCGGGAACACCGCAGGTGTACAAAAGTTAAATAAAACACACAAAATGTAATGAAAATCATCAAAATGTATTTTTTATGTGTTCAGATGCCCTGTGTGGACAAAGTCATGGAACCTTATGACAATCGGATCAAATGAACTACATTTTTCAGAGAGAAAACTTGCAAACCGGTCCAATTCGACTGGAACACAGCAGGAGGGTTAAGTACAAAACTATTGTCAATACTGTATTGTTCACCTGCAGCATGAGTTACTGCGGAGTGTCAGTGATAGAGCCACAATCTCTGCAGAGTGAAAAGCATAAGTCTTGTGTCATAGTTAAGAAAAAAACAATGAAGGCTAAGAGATAGTCTTTATGGCCCTATATCATAGGCTATACTGTATATCCCCAAGGCATTCCCCCCTCCCTCCCTCCCGTGTTATCTCAAAGAACTTCAAAGCTAATGTCCGTTATTTACTCTCCGTCTATAATAACATAGTCCATCTATTCTGTCAAATACCAGCACGGCCAGTTAGTTACAAAGCATTTTCCCCGAGCAGAGAAAATGTCAACAATGCCTAGTTCTCAAGTACACACTAAACTAGCAACAAGATCTACTGCTGTGTTTCCAAGCAGCATTATTATATCACAACAGCTTGATTCAAGCCCACAGTGAGCTACCCTATTCATCACAACAGTCAGCTATCATCCAATTGCATTCCTCAAGAGCAGCTTCATCAACCAGTACTTGAAGCCTATTAGTGAGAGCCTCACAAGTCCTTAACTGAAACCAAATCTGACTGAATATTTAGAAATGAGACATATTGGTCAAACACAATAATCAAGTGTCTATTTAGCTGGCTAATGGGATAATATAATACATTCTATTTACCAGATGCTTTAATCCAAAATGACTTAGTCATGCGTACATTTATTTTTTACGTATGGGGGTGGGTCCCAGGAATCAAACCCACTATCCTAGAGTTACAAGCACAATGCTCAACCAACTGAGCTACAGAGGGAAAGGACAGAAACTATTATTTTGCCAGTGGGTGCGCCGATTGATCCATGACTAAAATAAACACGGCCTCTATAATATAAAAATAAACTGTTGTGAAAGAAGGAGATATAACATCAACATAAGCGATAGCCTGAAAAGGATTCAGAGGCTATGAGTAGCATGGTGTATCTACAGTGAAAGAAGGGGATACAGTATTATCAGCATAGACCACTAGAAACAGAGGAAGACAGGAGGCAAGTATCAGTATACTGTACCTGGTCTCTCTCATGTGGAAGAAGAGTGACACACAGAAGAGCCAATGGGGAAGCACCTGGACACCTCTGGCTCCTACCCTCAGCTCCATTAACCCCCTGGTTCAACCTGTAGCGCGGACCATCCTTTGCCAGCCGGCCGTTTTTGACTGCCCATTTAGCGGCCAGCCGTAACCTCTGCTGGAACCCCGGGTTGTCCTGGACGTGTGATGGATCATCCTGGTTCCTTAGGTACCTCTGGATGTTCTTCAGAGAGGAACCACGGCTATCATCCAGACCCTCGATGGCCCTCCTCAGGACTTTATTCCAATCAATGTGGCGTAGGTCACTCGGCTTCCATATAGATCCTTTAGACGATGGAATAGAGAGGTTTGCACTTACAGGTTTGAGCGATGATGATGATGATGATGATGATGATGATAATAATAATCCTCTCCCAGGATGCTTGGGGTCTTTGTATGACACGTTCCCCTTATTGGTGACTTTGAGAATGGAACCATCATGAACACTTAAATCCAACTGTTCCAGAACAGTCCGCTTGTCCAATCTGTGTAAGGTAGCCACCGCATGACAAATCCGCTCCTCGGAAGGCCTCTGTTTTTGCCTTTTGATCTTCTGTATTGCTTCTAGAATCCACTCTGTATACAGAGGGTTGGTAAGTTTCACCATGGTTAAATCGATGAGATTCAGGAAAAAATTACCCATAGAGATTCCCCCTTGTTGTGAAACATTTGGTACATCCAACACATCTTGAAAAGGTCAAAAAGGTACTGTTCCACCTCGGCATCAATACATACAATACTGCTGTAAATCCTCATCCAAGGTAGTAACTCACGTCACCTCACAAAAGAAGACAAAAGTAGCCAGAACGTAAATTCCTTGAAGGTTGGGACTGTTACCAAAACGACCTAGAACACAATTCCTTCAAATGAGGTCATACAATTCCTTAAAAGAAAAACAAAAACACAATCATAAACAAGATCACAAGTCAAGAATAAGTAATACTGTAATATAACAAAATCAATAACAGAACCATCATTTTTACCCAGCACCTTTACTGTAGAGTTTCAATGTACTAGTGGGCTAGCCTAGCACACATTTCGTCAATAGTCACATTAGTCAAAGACCAGATTGATTTGATTACTGGTACAAATGTGTGGAGGGATACACCCTGGTATACACTTGACACATTGGATTAGTAGTCTCTTACATTCTGAGACATCACCATAACATTAGTTTAATACTGAGAAGCATTACAAAACATCAAATGAAGGTCAATAACATTCTAGAGAAACAGATGTGTTATAAAGCAGTTCAGACAGTTTTAAGATTAAGACATTCTAGGGAGGTTAGGGAAAGGCTAATGTTATTTAAGGGCAATTCCACAGTAACACAGCGACCCAAATACTTCACTTTAAAATGTTACAACAACAAAAAAAAGTTGCAAAAAAACTGACTATGCACAATGTCTACTTTTAACAATTTCACACAGAAAATGAAATAAAAACAATTTAATTGAAGAACAGCACAGTCATTCTGGTATCAAACTTCGCATCTGCACTGTTCTTGAGTGAAACTTGTTCAAAGTAGTCGTTGTGCAGTTGTATGGTTTGTTTAACTTCGCAATTATTGGTTTTCGTTTGACATACATTTTAAAGTGAAAAAAAAAAATCAGTCTCACTCTGTTGCCATGGAATTGGCCTTAAATCCGTAGTCTGAGTCTGATAACATAATCCATTGATTGACATAATCTTTATTTTACCACAGTACTACATTAGGTTAAGATTCATTAGTCATGACACAATGACTATAACCATCACGACAAGGGAGACGAAATGTAACCAGTTAAATAGATGTTACAATTGTTCGTGATATCTTTATCTGTTAGATAAAATGTTTCATTGCAACATCACCAGCTGACTGGGGTAACGTCAGGCTACTCTGTGGCGAAGTTAGTGTTTTCATCAATCATATCGTTTTCATATTAGTACCAAGTAGCGCTAGAAGGGCAATGGAGTTTGACTTTTTGAACGTGAGTTTGACAGCTTGGATACGTAACGAGCGACAAACAAGGATTTTGTTCATTTTAGCTTGAATGTCAGCCGCACACCGTCAATTCATATTGTTGAGCTTTTTGACAGCTGTCGAGGGATGGTTACCGGAAATTTATGATGACAATTTATGTTCAAATTAACATGAAACGCAAACGAGCGAGAAGATAATATGTAACAAACCTTGACTTGTATCAGTTGAGTTGTAAGAAATAACAGTGCTGGCCTGCATTACTGACGTGACCTAAACAGTCGCCATTTTGTTACAATGTTGTAGTTTACATAAATCCGACATGACGATGATTACAATCCAATGGAGTCTCATTAAACCTTACCTACATTAATGTACCCTCCCTAGCAACTTTAATATTGGCTGTAAAGACAAGATCCGATTTCTGGTTTGATAAAGTACATGCCAATCATTATAATATAATATATGAGCTCAGTTTAGAAGGGACTGCGTTTGCTGCTTGATCTGTCACTACACTTACTGACCCGCCTTTTAAGGTGTCTTCTCCTATCATGGATTGATGTTTTATTTACCCAGAACACTTATCGTTTGAATAAATGAGTGCACTACAAGGACAATTTAATAGGCACATATATATATAATTTATATGATCATTCATTAACATAATAGTTATCACAGATTGTTGTCTAAATTAATGATTTAGGCTATATCCAGTGTCAAACACCAGCCCACCTTTACTACGACTCCTTGAAACAATTGGTTACACTTGAAAATGATTTGGATCATTTTTAGACTTTAATTGGTTGTTTGTTATATCCATCATTTATTTGCAAACATGGTGAAGACTTGACTGCTGATTTAAAGCAGCAAGTTTTTAAAAGGTTTGAAGGTGAGATGGGCTATTATCGTGCTAGTGTTGTGTATGCTATCCGACACTTATTTTCCCACCATTAGAACCTGTACTTCTCTTTTTTATTTTTATAACCCACTAAAGAAATCATTCCCACAAACACCTATAAATAACAGTTTTTTTTTTCACTAACCTAAACTCATGTACCAAACGTGGGCTAAAGAATAAGTAGGGCAACCTATAAATAATCATTCAGGATTTCATATCCATCAAGCGGTAGAATTTCTCCACATAGCAGGAGCGCCTGCCTGCATTTAGGCTATAGCGATTATTAACATTCTACGTAAATCATGACAACACTTCTTATGGGAATTATTTTGCCCTGCATTTCCAACTAGAAAAAAAAAATGAGCACATGGGGGAAATTCCACATACAAACTAAGAAGTTGAACCTGGTAAGAGTAACATCATCTTCACTGATCCTCAAGAATAAATGTAAGCTATCGCTACAGTTTCGCGATCCATCCATTTCTCACTCGACTCGCGGGTCCATTCTCGTTTACACATTAATAGTCGGTGATATACAGCCTCCTTGAAATATAAATCGTTTACACAATGTGCCGCCGCTGGGCGAGGAGGCAAAACAAATTACTCAAGTTTCATGCAAGGATGAACATGTAACCAGTGAGGGGAAAAAAGCATCGGCTAGCTACCGTAAATATTTGCTGGTAGTTACCTCAAGTTTTTTCCCAGATACAGTCCTCTTCTTCATTATCAGGATGACGGAAACGACGATCGGAATATAAACAGTCACAGCGGCACATCCATAGGAGGTTTCCTTGTATGTTTTATCTCTAAAGGATACACTAAAGGCTCGCGTTGAGACATAGAGGACCGGATAACAACTAATTGAAAGGTTAATCTACATAGCAGCCTGTGACAAAGTGGTACCTCTCTCCCTCCTTCTGCTTCTTCTTCACTGTAGACATCCCCACTTCAGTCAGTGTAAACCGAGCGGACCGGCGCCCCTGTGTAGCAGCAGCAGCGCTTCAACAATGATCATAGGCAAATGTAATGTCACTTTAACTTGAACACATTCAAATGTGCAGGAAGGAGATGCCATGGGGCTTGAGAGAAAAATGTGCAGTTTTATAACGCTATTCTACACATTTTGTCATGAGTCTGAGAGAAAATGCTGTAGTTTTAAAGCTAATTCCCCACAATTCTACACATTTTGCCATGAGGCAGAGAGACAATTGTGCTGTTTTATAGTTCATTTCATGCTATTCTTCACATTTTGCCATGGGGATGAGACAAAATATTGCCGTTTTTAAGCACAAATGTGCAGTTTTATATTGCTATTCTACACATTTTACCATGAGGCTGAAAGAAAATGTTGCAGTTTTAAAGCAACTGTCTAGTGAAAATCTCACATTTAGAAGTTCCTATTCTGTTAACTCATACCCAAATAATGTTGTTGACTAATCCTATACTTGTATTTGTGGCCAAAGCATAAATAGGAGAATAAAAATAAATAAAAAAACAACCTCAAACAGTCCATTTAACAAACGCTTGCTATATCCTCAAAGAGGAGGAGGATGAGCTGGCCAATCAGCAGTCTACTCGCATTAATATTTTTAATGACCAGTATACGCCCACACCATTCTCTACCTGCCCGAACCATGAAAAACAGCCCCACACCATTATACCTCCTCCACCAAACTTTACAGTTGGCACTATGCATTTGGGCAGGTAGAGTTCTCCTGGCATCCACCAAACCCAGATTCGCCCATCGGATTGCCAGATGGTGAAGCTTGATTCATCACTCCAGAGAACACGTTTGCACTGCTCCATAGTCCAACAAAGGCGAGCTTTACACCCCTCCAGTCGATGCTTGGCATTGCCCATGGTGATCTTAGGCTTGTGTGCGGCTGCTCGGCTATGGAAACCCATTTTATGAAGCTCCCGACGAACAGTTATTGTGCTGACGTTGCTTCCAGAAGCAGTTTGAAACTTGGTAGTGAGTGTTGCAACCGAAGACAGAGTTTTTACGAGCTACGCGCATCAGCACTCGGTGGTCCCGTTCTGGGAGCTTGTGTGGCCTACCACTTTGCGGATGAGCTGTTGTTGCTCCTAGACCTTTCCACTTCACAATAACATCAGTTACAGTTGAACGGGGCAGCTCTAGCAGGGCAGAAATCCGACCAACTGACTTGTTGGAAAGGTGGAGTCCTATGAAGTTGCCACGTTAAAAGTCACTGAGGCCATTCTACTGCCAATGTTTGTCTGTGGAGATTGCATGGCGATGTGCTTGATTTTATACACCTGTCAGCAACGGGTTTGGCTGATATAACCGAATCCACTAATTTGAATGGGTGTCCACATACTTTAGGAATATACTGTGTATTTCATAGAAATCTGGAATTACTGGACAGTTACTTTAAAGGTCAACTGCAAAGGCTGATTGCAAAAACAAAGTCTTTAAACTGTATAACTGATTAATGCATCATCATACCAGGTAATTTAATGCTGATATTTTTTTTAAATTAAAATGTATGAATAAGATATTTGCTTACAGAAGTGCCATTTCTGACAGATCTTTACAGTTTCTGACCTAAAACAAATCCTGTGAAATTACCTCAACACATACTGGAGGAGTTACTGGCTAGCTAAGCTAATTTCCTGCAATTCTACACATTTTCCCATAGTTTATGATGTGTTCATATGCTATCTAGGGGGCCCCAATTGCACACACTGTACATAGATTTTTCTATTGTGTTATTGACTGTACGTTTGCGTAACTCTGTGTTGTTGTTTTTGTCGCACTGCTTTGCTTTATCTTGGCCAGGTCGCAGTTGTAAATGAGAACTTGTTCTCAACTGGCCTACCTGGTTAAATAAAGGTGAAATAAAAAAATTAATAAAAAATCTTGGAATAACTTAATGCAGTCTATTAGGTTACCACCTTGTTCCCAAGCATCTTGGGTTCATACCATATTCATGTGTTTATTTTTACACAGAGATTGACCCAATCCTAATAATGAACACATCACAAGTTCTTGGTCATGACACAAAATCATTACATTATGAATAATGTCACCATATAACACGTCTGTCTTTAGACACAAAATTGATTTAGTATTTAATTCCGTCACAACAGGATACCAACCTATATCGTTTTAATGGAAGACAGACAACAAGACTGTTGTATAGTCTATCAAATGGACAAACACCAAGTCAAATCCACCGTATGATTCATTCAAATTATGGAAATGATCCGTCAACAAGCTCAAGATGTTACAGCGGCTTCCTACCTACAGTATATTGTCCTGCATTACATCATATCTGGCATTATAACATGTATGTAACAGCAATCTCATTTTACAACAGCAGTAACACAACATGTGTAATCTGACCCATACACGTGGTGACATCCCATTCTGTGTCATCGTCACAGGCATACAGACACGAGCAACATGACCCATTATCATTCCCAAATGGCTCCCTAGTCCCTTAAAAGTGCACTACTGTTGACCAAGGCCCATAGGGCTCTGGTAAAGAGTAGTATGTTTTATAAAGGAAAGGGGGATACCTAGTCAGTTGCACAACTAAATGCATTCAACCGAAATGGGCTCCCGGGTGACACAGTGGTCTAAGGCACTGCATCTCAGTGCAAGAGGCGTCACTACAGTCCCTGGTTCAAACCCAGGCTGTTTCACATCCGGCCATAATTGGCAGTCCCATGGGCGGCGCAGAATTGGCCCAGCGTTGTCTGGTTTGGCCGTGGTAGGCCGTCATTGTAAATACGAATTTGTTCTTAACTGACTTGCCTAGTTAAATAAAGGTTAAATAAAAAAAAAATTAAATGTGTCTTCTGCATTTAGCCTAACCCTGTAGGGAATATTGTGCCAAATCGAGTGCCATTTTGGACGTAGATTCACTGTGGAGGGAAGGCGGGAGACTATTGTGTTGTGTAGTTAGTAAATATTGAACTGGTTTGAAAACCTATTACGTAAAGTTTGGATAGGCAATTTAGTTTGGATAGTCTATTCTAAACTATTACATAAAGTTTGGATAGCCTTTTTGCCTCAACAAGATCATCTTGTTAAACATAATAAGTAAATATTGAACTGGTATGTAAAAAGTTTGGATAGGCCTATTCTAAACTATTACGTAATGGTTTGGATGTTTGCAAGTAATCTTTTGTTGACGATGGTAACCTAATTATGAGGTAGTTACATAATAATAACACATAATATTTGCATTCAATTTGAGTGACAATATACCACATCTTTTATAAAACATATATTTTATAAACACATGTTTACCATGTCAATACTTGTTAAGTATTATTATTAGCTAATCTGATATAAACAATAGTTATTTCACGGGACATTTAAATCACAGTATGATTGACATGAGGACGTGAAACAAGTGTTATGATTGGATTGTCCATGGTATCAAGAGAAAGGAAGAGTACCAAGCACATGTGCGTGTGTGTGAGAGAGTCTCTCTTTCCGTGTGTGTGTGTGTGTGTGTGTGTGTGTGTGTGTGTGTGTGTGTGTGTGTGTGTGTGCGTGTATAATGAATGTCACCCTGGGCCCCAGCAGGCCAGGCACCAGGTACCCCTGACTCCCAGAGCCCCACACTGCTGCATCCCATGCATGGGTCCAGCAGGAGCATTTGAATTGGCGCTTGTGTCTCAAATGGTACCCAATTCCCTATATAGTGCACTACTCTTGACCAGGGTAGTGCACTATATATGGAGCCATTTGAGACAGAGACGGGAGCATGTGCCAACCACAGTCTGCCCATCCCCCCAAATCTCTCCCTCTCTCTCCATCCCCCTCTCCCCCTCTCTCTCTCTCTCTCTCTCTCTCTCTCTCTCTCTCTCCTCTCTCTCTCTCTCTCTCTCTCTCTCTCTCTCTCTCTCTCTCTCTCTCTCTCTCTCTCTCTCTCTCTCTCTCTCTCTCTCTCTCTCTCTCTCTCTCTCTCTCTCTCTCTCTCTTCCTCCCCCTCTCTCTCTCAATCCCTGCCAACTGCCACCCAGTGCTGTTCAGGAACACTGCTGCCCATCTGCGGTGCAAAACTCTGGTCTGGTTTGCTCTGGCAATGTCCCCAGTCAGTCAGTGTGAATCCCAAATGGCACCCTATTCCCTATGTAGTGCACCAAGGGCTCTGGTCAAGAGTAGTGCACTGTATAGGGAATAGGGTGCCATTTGAGATGCACGAACACATTTGCTTTTCAAAGAAGGGATGGAGGGAGGTCATGAATGAAACCACGTGATGGTACATACCACATCGACAAGTTGTGGTGTATTTTTCTTTGACAGTATAACTGTAGTAGGCTATGATAAGCACAAATCTGCCCCAAAATGACATATGTTCTTCCACCAGCCCCTTCTAATTGATCCTTGCATGTATAATCAAAGTTATTAGAAGTTAGCAGAATAAGGACTTGGGTATTGCACAGCCCAAGGGAGAAAATAGGGATGTTAGTTGTTGAGACAGAGACAATACTACTAGACTAGTTAACCAGTTAGTTGTTTAGAGAGAGACAATACTACTAGACTAGTTAACCAGTTAGTTGTTGAAGCAGAGACAATACTACTAGACTAGTTAGCCAGTTAGTTGTTGAGAGAGAGACAATACTACCAGACTAGATAACCAGTTAGTTGTTGAGAGACAATACTACTAGACTAGATAACCAGTTAGTTGTTGAAGCAGAGACAATACTACTAGACTAGTTAGCCAGTTAGTTGTTTAGAGATAGACAATACGACCAGACTAGTTAGTCAATTAGTTGTTGAAACAGACACAATACTACTAGACTAGATAACCAGTTAGTTGTTGAGAGACAATACTACCAGACTAGTTAACCAGTTAGTTGTTGAAGCAGAGACAATACTACTAGACTAGATAACCAGTTAGTTGTTGAGACAGAGACAATACTACTAGACTAGTTAGCCAGTTAGTTGTTTAGAGAGAGACAATACTACTAGACTAGATAACCAGTTAGTTGTTGAAACAGACACAATACTACTAGACTAATTAGCCAGTTAGTTGTTGAAACAGACACAATACTACTAGACTAGATAACCAGTTAGTTGTTGAGAGACAATACTACCAGACTAGTTAGCCAGTTAGTTGTTGAGAGAGAGACACTACTACCAGACTAGTTAGCCAATTAGTTGTTGAAACAGACACAATACTACTAGACTAGATAACTGATGTATTTCATTTCTATAAAAATAAAAATAAGAAAAAAAGAAAGTAAACCGAAGGAAGAAACTGGTAAATAGTTGTCCTTCTCGTGGTAGCTAAGGATTCTTCATTCTCATTACTGGCTCCATCTTTCTGTGTTTGTGCTCCAAATGGTACCTATATTCCCTATATACAGTAGTGCACTACTTTTGACCAAAGCCCTATGGGGAATAGTAGTGCACTAAATAGGGGATAGGGTGCCAATGGTCACGCATACTTTGTGTTTGTGTTTTGCCATCTGCCATGTTGAGAAGCAAATGAACCAGCTGCTACGGAGTGTGATCTCAGCCAATCAGAAACGTAGTGCTTTTTCAAAGCGCATCTGTGTGAAACCTTAAAAATGCTGATGAAAAAAAAGAGAAGTGTCTCAAAGTTGGTAATAACATTTTTGGTGTTCACCTAGATGCCCCCCAAATTAGCATAAGCGCATAAACTCAGCCTCTTTAAATGGAACTACAGCCCTTTGAATAAGAGGCGTTTGAATGGGAACTCTCTTAACATTCAATGAGCCCAGAAATGAAAGGAAAAAGATGAAACGCTAACAGGTTGGCTGTGCAGTATTATTTAGACACAATATGATAATAAATGGTATATTGCGTAATGGGTTTTTGTTGTTGCAGACTTTCAATTTTTTTTTGGTCCGCAGCCTATGATAATGTCACGTCCTGACCATAGAAAGCTTTTATTTTCTATGGTAGAGTAGGTCAGGGCGTGACAGGGGGTTTTGTCTAGTTTATCTATGTCTATGTTGGTTCTAGTTTCTTTTTTCTATGCTGGGGGTTTTGTCTAGTTTATGTATTTCTATGTGGGGTTCTAGTTTCTGTATTTCTATGTTTTTTGGGGGGGGGATGATCTCCAATTAGAGGCAGCTGGTCATCGTTGTCTCTAATTGGGGATCATATTTAAGTTGTTGTTTTTCCCACTAGGTTTTGTAGGAGGTTATTTTGAGTTAGAGTACGTTGCACTGCTTTGTCACGGTTTGTTGTTTTGTTTATTAGTTTATTTGTATGTCTTGCATAGTTTCACAGTTTAAATAAAATGTGGAACAATACACGCTGTGCTTTGGTCCCATTCTTCAGACAGCCGTGACAGATAATGGTATATATAGGTAGTATAGGCTTTAGTTTGTATCTACTACTGGTATAGGTGCAGTGTGGTATGAGCTGAACACTTAGGGTGCACCCCAGATGACACCCTATTCTCTATATAGTGTATAACTATAGTAGACCAGAGCACTACATCCTATTCCCTACATACTGCAGTGGCTCTGGTCAAAAGTAGTCAACTATAGGGAATAGGGTACCATTTGGCACTAACCCTACATTTGTTCCATCCATGCCTGGAGGGAGGGAGGGACAGACTGGGGCCTCTCCGTGATCCTTGTCTCCCCTCTCCAACACCTGGCGACAGCACAGCTGGGTGCGAGGGGGGAATAAGCCTAGTTTCCAGGGCTCTCTAATGACCACTATGAAGAGGCACCACTAATCCCATAACTGAGAGAAATTACCTCCATCAGCCTTGGATCTATCCTTCCCAATAGCACCCTATTCCCTATATATAGTGCACAACTTTTGACCAGCACCCATAGGGAGACCATAATGTATTGTAAGTTAAGCTACAACACTTAGCGACAATGTTGATGAACTGTCATATTCATGGAATTACTGTAAACTTTAACCCTATAGAGTCTAAGCCAGGAAGGGGGGGGTTCTAAGCTAATATATGGAATTGTTTTCATATGGTCATACAAACGATTATCACGCCCTGATCTGTTTCACCTGTCCTTGTGCTTGTCTCCACCCCCCTCCAGGTGCAGTGGCGGTTCTAGACCATTTCAACTGGGGGGGGGCCAAGCTGGGGCCAGTTGTATTGTTAGAGGGACCAGTTACGTTAGACGTTATTGTTGTCATATCGTTTTGCATGTGGTACGATACTGTTGTGTTCCGCCTAAAGCCGTCCCTCTAGAAAATGTGTGGGTTAAATTAGTGTTCCGCGTTGCCACTGTCTAATAACGGATGTAAAAAAAGAACGATAGCAAAAATTAGTTATGTAAAAATTATTTCATACTCACATTTAAGGGGGCCACAAGGGGGTCCAAATTTGTTGTCACAGGGGCACTGCCCCCCCCCCCCCACCCCACCCAGAACCACTAGTGTCCAGGTGTCGCCTGGATACTTATACCTGTGTTCTCTGTTTGTCTGTTGCCAGTTTGTTTTGTATCGTCAAGCCTACCAGCGTTTTCCCCTCTGTTCCTGTCTATTGCTTGTTACTGTTTTTTTTCCCGGTTTTGACCTTTTCTGCCCGCCCTGACACTGACTGACGTCCTGTACCATTGCCCCACTACACTGGATTATCGACAGCCGCCTGCCTTGACCTGTAGTTTTCCTGCCCCTATTGCTGTAATAAACATTGCTACATCAACACAGTTTGCATTTGGGTCATACCTGAAACGTGATAGTACGAACTGGCCATGACTGACCCAGCAGACTTGGACCAGCTCCGCTGCACCATCTCCTCCAAAGGAGCCACCATTGGTAGGCACGAGGAGTTCCTTCGTGGTCTGATGGAGGGGTTCCAGGCCACGGCCAAACATCATGACCAAGCATTGGACATTTTGCAGGAGCAAGTCTGTGGGTTGCCTACTAGGCAGCCTACCACGATGGTAACCTCTCAGCCCCTCAGTAACCCGGCTGGTAGCGGTGCCGTCACCCCAGTTTCCCGGGAACCCTGCTTACCTCCCCCGGAGCACTTCAATGGAGAATTGGGCACCTGTTGGGCATTTTCTCGCTCAGTGTTCCCTTGTCATGGAGCTGCAGCCTTCCTCCTTCCTTTCGTACCGCTCTAAGATAGCGTAACTCATCACGCTGATGTCCAGGAGGGCCCTCGCCTGGGCTACGGCCATTTGGGAACAACAGTCGGCCGTTTGCTTCAGTCTGGGGGAATTCATGGCGGAGATGAAAAAAGTTTTCGAGGCTCCGGTGTCCGGGAGAGAGGCTACCAGGAAGTTACTCCAGCTTCGGCAGGATGGTGGGTTACGGGAACGTAGGAGGGAGAAGAGGTCTGATTGCGGTCCCAGTTGCTCAGTCAAGGATGCCACCTTGCATCTGAGGAACTCCGGAAGTTCCCAGCGTCTACGTCCCCGAGAGGATCCGAGCTTACCCGAGTTCCTCCAAGAGTCTCCGAAGACTGCTGATTCACCTCTTCCCGAACCGATGCAGCTCGGCAGGGCTAGGCTGTCTCCTGCTGAACGCGTATGCAGACTTCACACCCAGAGTTGTCTGAGAGTTGTCTGTATTGCGGTACTGCCCTACTTTCACAAGCCACTGTACACGGACAAGTTCTGGCCTGGTTTAGATCTTATCTGTCGGAAAGATATCAGTTTGTCTCTGTGAATGGTTTGTCCTCTGACAAATCAACTGTACATTTCAGTGTTCCTCAAGGTTCCGTTTTAGGACCACTATTGTTTTCACTATATATTTTACCTCTTGGGGATGTCATTCGAAAACATAATGTTACATTTCACTGCTATGCGGATGACACACAGCTGTACATTTCAATGAAACATGGTGAAGCCCCAAAATTGCCCTCGCTAGAAACCTGTGTTTCAGACATAAGGAAGTGGATGGCTGCAAACGTTCTACTTTTAAACTCGGACAAAACAGAGATGCTTGTTCTAGGTCCCAAGAAACAAAGAGATCTTCTGTTGAATCTGACAATTAATCTTAATGGTTGTACAGTCGTCTCAAATAAAGCTGTGAAGGACCTCGGTGTGACTCTGGACCCTGATCTCTCTTTTGAAGAACATATCAAGACTGTTTCAAGGACAGCTTTTTTCCATCTACGTAACATTGCAAAAATCTGAAACTTTCTGTCCAAAAATGACGCAGAAAAATTAATCCATGCTTTTGTTACTTCTAGGCTGGACTACTGCAATGCTCTACTTTCTGGCTACCCGGATAAAGCACTAAATAAACTTCAGTTAGTGCTAAATACAGCTGCTAGAATCCTGACTAGAACCAACAAATTTGATCATATTACTCCAGTGCTAGCCTCCCTACACTGGCTTCCTGTTAAGGCAAGGGCTGATTTCAAGGTTTTACTGCTAACCTACAAAGCATTACATGGGCTTGCTCCTTCCTATCTTTCCGATTTGGTCCTGCCGTACATACCTACACGTACGCTACGGTCACAAGATGCAGGCCTCCTAATTGTCCCTAGAATTTCTAAGCAAACAACTGGAGGCAGGGCTTTCTCCTATAGAGCTCCATTTTTATGGAATGGTCTGCCTACCCATGTGAGAGACGTAGACTCGGTCTCAACCTTTAAGTCTTTACTGAAGTCTCATCTCTTCAGTAGGTCCTATGATTGAGTGTAGTCTGGCCCAGGAGTGTGAAGGTGAACGGAAAGGCTCTGGAGCAACGAACTGTCCTTGCTGTCTCTGCCTGGCCGGTTCCCCTCTCTCCACTGGGATTCTCTGCCTCTAACCCTATTACAGTGGCTGAGTCACTGGCTTATTGGTGTTCTTCCATGCAAGACCGAGCACAGCAACAAGACACACGGTAGTTATACTGCATCAGCAAGGTCTCTCCCAGGCAGAAATTTCAAGGTAGACAGGGGTTTCCAGATGTGCTGTCTAAGCTCTTTTGAAGAAGCACAAAGAAAGGGGCAACGTTGAGGACCGTAGACGCAGTGGTCGGCCAAGGAAACTTACTGCAGCAGATGAAAGACACATCATGCTTACTTCCCTTCGCAATCAGAAGATGTCCAGCAGTGCCATCAGCTCAAAATTGGCAGAAAACAGTGGGTCCCTGGTACACCCATCAAGAAGTCTGGTCAGAAATGGCCGTCATGGAAGGCCTCCGGCCAGAAAAGCCATACCTCTGACGAGGAAACAAGGCCAAGCGACTCAACTATGTATGAAAATACAGAAACTGGGGTGCAGAAAAATGGCAGCAGGTGCTCTGGACTGATGAGTTAAATGTGAAATATTTGGCTGCAGCAGAAGGCAGTTTGTTCGCCGAAGGGCTGGAGAGCAGTACACGAATGAGTGTTTGTAGGCAACAGCGAAGCATGGTGGAGGTTCAACAGCGAAGCATGGTGGAGGTTCTTTGCAAGTTTGGGGGCTGCATTTCTCCAAATGGAGTTGGAGATTTGGTCAGTATTAATGGTCTCCTCAATGCTGAGAAGTACAGACAGATACTCATCCATCACACAATACCATCAGGGAGGCATCTGATTGGCCCAAAATGTATTCTGCAGCATGACAACGACCCCAAACATACAGCAAAAGTCATTAAGAACTATCTTCAGCGTAAAGAAGAACAAGGAGTCCTGGAAGTGATGGTATGGCCCCCACAGAGCCATGATCTCAACATCATCAAGTCTGTCTGGGATTACATGAAGAGAGAGAAGCACCTGAGGCTGCCTAAATCCACAGAAGAACTGTGGTTCGTTCTCCATGATGTTTGGGCCAACCTACCTGCCGAGTTCCTTCAAAAACTGTGTGCAAACGTACCTAGAAGAATTGATGCTGTTTTGAAAGCAAAGGCTGGTCACACCAAATATTGATTTGATGTAGATTTTTCTTCTGTTCACTCACTTTGCATTTTGTTAATTGATAAATATAAACTATTAACATGTCTATTTTTGAAAGCATTCTTACTTTACAGCATTTTTTCACACCTGCCTAAAACTTTTGCACGGTACTGTATATATGTATATAAATATAGCTTGAACAGATGGATTATAATCGGGATTTCCTTATTTTTTTATTATGTTAATTAGATTTCTGCTGGGGCGTGGAAATTGTAGGCTAAGGGATACACAAACTTTACACAACTTTGAGGCACATACACACAGCTTAATGCAGCAGGTGTTTTAAGGAAAATACATGGAAATCAAAGCACAGTGCTTGGGGGATAATGGTCGGATGCATCAATGGAAGTCTCAGGGAAGGTAAATCCTGCCCGTCTGACGATATCGTTGGCTGCGTAGTGGCCCCCACGGACACACTCCTCCATCGGCCTCTCCTGGAGGACCAGCTCCAGACAGAAAGCCTGGGAGGAGAGAGAGGCAAGGGTCAGGGGTCAAAGAAAAAAAGAATAGAGCAGAGCAGAGAAGAAAATATTATTAAAATGTCACTCCTTAATATATCATTTGACAGAGCACAGTTTGAATGACTAGGGAGGGCTGGTGAAAAATGTAGAAATGGAACAAGGACATAATTGGTTAAGTTGGCATCTATGTACGTGGTGAGGATGATTGGCAGAAACCAGGGAGAAACCAAGGAGAAACCAGGGAGGAGACAGACTAGTGTACTGTACCTCACACAAAGGCATCTCCTTCTCCGTTAGTGTCCACGATGTTGCTCTGGTCAATGTCCAGGATAGGGAACACGGTCACCTTCTCACCTGGGGGACAACGACATAGAGCGAAGGGAGAAATTGAAGATAAGTCATATTGTTTAGTTAATTATTGTTACCTATATGACCCTGGGTCAAGGAACAAAGAATACCATGCTTCCAAATGTCATACACACTGTGATCAGTCAGTAGAGTGTAATTTCACAAGAGATTGTATCTTCAGGTGTAATGCCACAAGGTTATTTTTGTCTGACTTCACAATACAGTAAAAATGCATAGCGGTGATAAGGTTTTACACTTTCAGCTCAGTATCATATCACGATGGATCAGTATCATATCAAGATGGATCAGTATCATATCAAGATGGATCAGTATCATATCAAGATGGATCAGTATCATATCAAGGTGGATCAGTATCATATCAAGATGGATCAGTATCATATCAAGATGGATCAGTATCATATCAAGGTGGATCAGTATCATATCAAGGTGGATCAGTATCATATCAAGATGGATCAGTATCATATCAAGGTGGATCAGTATCATATCAAGGTGGATCAGTATCATATCAAGGTGGATCAGTATCATATCAAGATGGATCAGTATCATATCAAGGTGGATCAGTATCATATCAAGATGGATCAGTATCATATCAAGATGGATCAGTATCATATCAAGATGGATCAGTATCATATCAGGGTGGATCAGTATCATATCAAGGTGGATCAGTATCATATCAAGATGGATCAGTATCATATCAAGGTGGATCAGTATCATATCAAGGTGGATCAGTATCATATCAAGATGGATCAGTATCATATCAAGATGGATCAGTATCATATCAAGATGGATCAGTATCATATCAAGATGGATCAGTATCATATCAAGGTGGATCAGTATCATATCAAGGTGGATCAGTATCATATTTTTTTATTTCACTTTATTTAACCAGGTAGGTTAGTTGAGAACAAGTTCTCATTTGCAACTGCGACCTGGCCAAGATAAAGCATAGCAATTCGACACATACAACAACACAGAGTTACACATGGAATAAACAAAACATACAGTCAATAATACAGTAGAACAAAAGAAAACAAAAAGTCTATATACAGTGAGTGCAAATGAGGTAAGTTAAGGCAATAAATAGGCCATGGTGGCGAAGTAATTACAATACAGCAATTAAACACTGGAATGGTAGGATGTCCAGAAGATGAATGTGCAAGTAGAGATACTGGGATGCAAAGGAGCAAGATAAATAAATAAATACAGTATGGGGATGAGGTAGGTAGATAGATGGGCTGTTTACAGATGGGTTATGTACAGGTGCAGTGATCTGTGAGCTGCTCTGACAGCTGGTGCTTAAAGCTAGTGAGGGAGATATGAGTCTGCAGCTTCAGAGATTTTTGCAGTTCGTTCCAGTCATTGGCAGCAGAGAACTGGAAGGAAAGACGACCAAAGGAGGAATTGACTTTGGGGGTGACCAGTGAGATATACCTGCTGGAGTGCGTGCTACGAGTGGGTGCTGCTATGGTGACCAGTGAGCTGAGATAAGGCGGGGCTTTACCTAGCAGAGACTTGTAGATAACCTGTAGCCAGTGGGTTTGGCAACGAGTATGAAGCGAGGGCCAACCAACGAGATCGTACAGGTTGCAGTGGTGGGTAGTGTATGGGGCTTTGGTGACAAAACGGATGGCACTGTGATAGGCTGCATCCAGTTTGTTGAGTAGAGTGTTGGAGGCTATTTTATAGATGACATCACCGAAGTCGAGGATCGGTAGGATGGTCAGTTTTACGAGGGTATGGTTGGCAGCATGAGTGAAGGATGCTTTGTTGCGATATAGGAAGACGATTCTAGATTTAATTTTGGATTGGAGATGCTTAATGTGAGTCTGGAAGGAGAGTGGATCAGTATTATATCAAGGTGGATCAGTATCATATCAAGGTGGATCAGTATCATATCAAGGTGGATCAGTATCATATCAGGGTGGATCAGTATCATATCAAGATGGATCAGTATCATATCAAGATGGATCAGTATCATATCAAGGTAGTTCAGTATCATATCAAGGTGGATCAGTATCATATCACAGTGGATCAGTATCATATCACAGTGGATCAGTATCATATCAAGGTGGATCAGTATCATATCAAGGTGGATCAGTATCATATCAAGGTGGATCAGTATCATATCAAGGCGGATCAGTATCATATCAAGATGGATCAGTATCATATCAAGGTGGATCAGTATCATATCAAGGTGGATCAGTATCATATCACAATGGATCAGTATCATATCAAGGTGGATCAGTATCATATCACAATGGATCAGTATCATATCAAGGTGGATCAGTATCATATCACAATGGATCAGTATCATATCAGGGTGGATCAGTATCATATCATGATGGATCAGGGTTCTAGGAAATGAAAAAACAGTTACTTGGTTTCAATTTAATAAATTATTTAAATGAGTGCTGTATATGATCTTCAGCGGGATGTATTGCTTCAATTATCAGTAGCATGAGTAAAAAGAAGGGAAATTGGCAGAGGGAACAAAAGAAAAGCAAGAGAAAATGTACCAGATGACAAAGTCTTGTGGTGTAGAATGACATTAAATCAACAACTTCTGTCAGTACAATCTGCACCACACACTGGATCCCTATTCCCTATTTAGTGCACTACTATTGACCAGAGCGCTATCAAAAGTAGTGCACTAAAGCCTGAAGTTTGGATGAAAGGAACACGAGGAGGCTGACAGAGTTTCGAAAGACCTTCGAGTTTAGGATTTAAAGCCACAATCTGTAATAATTTTTAAAATGGCTATCACTAACTCGAACGACTATATATAGCGGTAATATTGCTGATTGCACCTTTAAAGAGAAAGAAAAAGCTAACGACCACAAACAGAATGTAAAATGACGAGACCCCCTGCTAATGGAACAACAGTTCACTGATTCAACCCTGATTCAACCCTGATTCAACCCTGATTCAACCCTGATTCAAACCTGATTCAACCCTGATTCAACACTGATTCAACCCTGATTCAAACCTGATTCAACCCTGATTCAACACTGATTCAAACCTGATTCAACCCTGATTCAACCCTGATTCAACCCCGATTCAACCCTGATTCAACCCTGATTCAACCCTGATTCAACCCTGATTCAATTCTGATTCAACACTGATTCAACACTGATTCAACCCTGATTCAACCCTGATTCAACACTGATTCAAACCTGATTCAACCCTGATTCAACCCTGATTCAACACTGATTCAACCCTGATTCAACCCTGATTCAATCCTGATTCAACCCTGATTCAATCCTGATTCAACCCTGATTCAACTCTGATTCAACCCTGATTCAACCCTGATTCAACCCTGATTCAACCCTGATTCAACCCTGCGTCATGAATTTCAACAAGCTTCCAGAACGTCCTCAGAGTCCACTGTGTACTCATGAATAAGGTACACAAGGCCTAGTTCTCGTGAATTGCACTGCATACAGAGTCATTATGTGACCGACCGCCTTGATTCAGTCTTATGCAGCAAAATTAGATTTTTTTTATTATAATTTTTTTTACATTGGATAAAAGCAGAGACAAAGAGCTACAAAATGGTATATCATACACTGCATTTGAGGAATAATGGGAAAGTAATTCTGCTTTGAAAGTTGATAAACTTGTAACCTCACTTTTGAGAAAATGGCCTTTGAATGTTTTTGTATCTACATTATATTATACTGTAGATAATTGGATACTATTTAAAACAAATCAAGCCACCACGTGAAAAGTAGCACATCAAATAAATTATCTGACAAGGAGACAGATACTTAAGGTCTTTGATAGATGTAGCCTAACTTCACTAGATAACATTAATAATCACTCATGTGGCTTCCTTGAAAGAACATTCCCCCCTTTTCAAGAAAGCAGCTGATTGTCACTTTGATAGTAAATTACAATAAAACCAAGATCCTTTTAAGATCAGCTAATTAGCTCCATAATGACTTTGCTTAATTAATGTTGCAAATGAAGCATGTGGACCCTCCCTCCTCCTCCCTCTTGAAAATTATTAACCACTTGACATATTAACATGTAAATTGTGCTTATAATTAATTATTCTACAGTTAACAGATTATAATGATCAATTGCGAGATGTGTGTTTATTTAAAGAGAGGGTTTAATTAACAACACCAATACGAGCTCATGTCTACATCCCAAATGGCACCTTATTCCCTCTATAGTGCACTACCCATAGGGCCCTGGTCAAAAGTAGCGTACTACATAGGGAACAGAGTGCCCATTTGAAATGTAGACATGAGCTCTCTTTATAATAGAATAATAGAATCCAGTATAATTATTGAGCATGGATTCCAAACACGTATTATTACTGCAGATTTTCTGTTCAATAGCCCCGAGAATATCAAACAAAATGGTGAAATTAAATATGTTTACACAGTTTCAAACAAAAGGTTATTTCCTCATTAAGGTTTCCAGAGTGGGCAGCAGAGGAGGATGAGAATGAATAGGAGGAGGAAGAAGATGAGGAAGAGGATGAGGAAGATGAGGAAGAGGAAGGGAAGGAGGAGGAGAAGGAGGAGGAGGTGGAGGAGGAAGGGGAGGAGGAGGAGGAATTGAGCAGGAGGAGGAGGATTTGAGGAGGAAGAGGAGAAATCACACATCTGAGATGTAAGCAGCTGGAAACAGAAGAGGCTAATGGGTTATAAACATGAACTTTGTAATGGCAATCACATATCTTACTCTAACCTACTAACTCACACCATCCTCTTAGAAGACTACAAAACGACACATAACCTACAAAACTATCCATGGTCATGACATAACCTATATTTAAACTAGATAAAGAGAAGAATTGTACGCTACTGAAAAATAATGTTCCTTGACTAATAGCATCTCTACTGCTTGACCGGATAAAGATATTGACATGCTTTTTCACCGCTGAGCTGATCCTTTTTATTCATTTTATTCTAAAATGGATGAAATAAAGATATTTCCTCATCAAAACAGGTTTTAGAAATGTTTGCAAATGTATAAAACATTTAAAACAGAAATACCTTATTTACATAAGTATTCAAACCCTTTGCTATGAGACTCGAAGTTGAGCTCAGGTGCATACTGTTTCCATTGATCATCCTTGAGATGTTTCTACAACTTGATTGGAGTCCACCTGTGGTAAATTCAATTGATTGGACATGATTTGGAAAGGCAAACACGTGTCTACATAAGGTCCCACAGTTGACGGTGAAAAATGGTGGTGACAGCATCATGCTGTGGGGATGTTTTTCAGTGGCAGGGACTGGGAGACTAGTCAGGATCAAGGCAAAGATAAACGGAGCAAAGTACAGAGAGATCCTTGATGAATATCTGCTCCAGAGTGCTCAGGACATCAGACTGGGGCAAAAGTTCACCTTCCAACAGGACAACAACCCTAAGCACACAGCCAAGACAACACAGGAGTGGCTCCAGGACAAGTCTCTGAATGTCCTTGAGTGGCCCAGCCAGAGCCCAGACTTGAACCCGATCGAACATCTCTGGAGAGACCTGAAAATAGCTGTGCAGTGACGCTCCCATCCAACCTGACAGAGCTTGACAGGATCTGCAGAGAGGAATGGGAGAAACTCCCCAAATACAGGTGTGTCAAGCTTGTAGCGCCATACCCAAGAAGACTTGAGGCTGAAATCGCTGCCAAAGGTGCTTCAACAAAGTACTGAGTAAAGGGTCTGAATACTTATGTAAATGTGGTATTTCAGTTTATTATTTTTAATACATTTGCAAACATTTCTAAAAACCTGTTTTTGCTTCATCATTATGGGTTATTGTTTGTAAATTGATGATGAAAAAAACAATGTAATCCATTTTAGAATAAGGCTGTTGTCACGGTTGTCGTAGGAATGAGCGGACCAAAGTGCAGCGTGTGTCGTTCCACATTTTATTTATACTGTGAAACTCTGCAATACATAAATAAACTGAATGACAAAAAACAACAAACCGTGACACAGAGGTGAAACATACACTACTCAAAATTAATCTCCCACAAACCCAGGTGGAAAAATCCCCTACTTAAGTATGATCTCCATTTAGAGACAACGAGGACCAGCTGCCTCTAATTGGAGATCATCCCAAACAAACCCGACATAGAAATACAAAACATAGAAAAACACCCCCTGTCACGCCCTGACCTACTCTACCATAGAAAATAACATCTTACTATGGTCAGGACGTGACAGCTGTAATGTAACAAAGTGTGGAAAAAGTCAAGAGTTCTGAATACTTTCTGAATGCACTGTACATAAACATCACACCACCACAGTATAACACTCCATTCCGTCATCCCTCTGTCTGCCAATCCTTCCTTTCATTGTATTTCATTTCACCAAGGACACGAAAGTTCACATAACTTCTTCTGAGAGTCAAATTAGTAGTTGACTAAACATTAGCTCAGGTTACAAGTACACCATACTCCTAGCGATGTGGAAACACAAAGACACAAAGAGCTCATTGGCAGAGAACTGTCATGGTTATTTGTTCCAAATGGCACCCTATTCCCTATGTAGTGCACTACTTTAGACCAGAGTCCATCAAAAGTAGTGCACTAGATAGAGAATAGGGTAACATTTGGGACTCAGAATATTGGAAATGTTCACGAACAGGTTCCTGCCAAAAATCTGTGTCTCTGTTGACGTTGGCTGATGGCATGTCTGAAAACATCACTTTGCTGTAATAACTTCACATTTCACCTTCTGTAATGAGGGGAGGGTCACCAAGTGCAGTCAGTCATTTTAACTTCAACTGTTCTTACACAGCTCAGGCTCTTCAAGCAAAGCCTGGCTGACGCGACCCATGTAACTCAAAGTACAGGGAGAACTGCGACACACTGGTCTGGAAAGGACACGGTTTTGTTAATGCAATATAATCGCTCAGAAATTGTGCGAGGGGTTTGATTGGTTCTCTCAAATGTTCTAACCGTTGTATTGGATGGGGGGGGGGGCAGCGCTCGAGGGCTGTGTTTGAGTGAAAAAGACACAGAGGAGAGCCAACCAGTTAAAGCACAGCCCCTCCGTCATTATCGACGCATTGTGCCGGCCCCATCAGAGAGCTATTCCAGACTCTGAAGTCAGGAGGACTTGGAGAGCTAGGTGTTAGCCAGAATACTTCAAGCAATAGAATTCAAAAATACTGATGATATGGTGAATTTGTAAATTGATTCAACAATGTGCCTGGTTAGCTTGCTGTGTGGGTTGTTGACTAAAGTGTTACAGTCGCTAACAACTTAACCTGTAGCATTGATTCAAGAAAGAAACAAACAGGGATTTGATTTTAGAATGAAATACATCCTTGCTAACCATTTGCAATTGTCTGACTTTTGTTCTCTTTGACCTCGGCAACTCTCTAATTAACTAGGCTTGAACGGTTTGCTAATCATTCACTCAAGGAATTCTTTGTACACAGCGACTCACTTTGGCATTTTGCACCGATTAAGTACTTTGTTAACTATTATTTTTCACACCATTAACTTGAGATAAATATAGGCTACTGTTATGCAAAAAATAAAGACATTTATACCTTGGATATTTAGCCTACTGGATGGTGAGTACATCATGATATTAGAAATCAATGGCATTGTATTGTGACAGACATCAGGTAAAAGTTTTAATGCATGCTTTGGCCGAACAGTGTACTGTACGTCAACACAATTAATACATTCCACTACATAGGCTAATTCAACAATGACAGTTTAATCAGTAACAGAAAAAAATGGTGTCCTTTATTAACTAGGCAAGTCAGTTAAGAACAAATTCTTATTCACAATGACGGCCTACCCCAGCCAATCCCTAACCCTATGGGACTCCCAATCACAGTCAGTTGTGATACAGCCTGGAATCGAACCAGGGTCTGTAGTGACACCTCTAGCACTGAGATGCAGTGCCTTAGACCGCTGCGCCAAATAAAGCTATTCACTCTCTGACCAGGAATCAAACCCGGGCCGCGGCAGTGAGAGCTCTGAATCTTAACCACAAGACCACCAGGGACAAACCAAATCAAATCAAACGTTATTGGTCACATACACATGGTTAGCAGATGTTAATGTGAGTGTAGCGAAATGCTTGTGCTTCTAGTTCCGACAGTATTGCAATATCTAACAATTCCACAACAACAACCTAATACACACAAATTTAAGTAAGGAATGGAATAAGAATATGTGATCATAACAACATACAGGAACTCAAGTCCTTTTGTTCACCTGACTCACTATCAAATGCCGACCGCATTATCTACCAAGAGAATTCTCTTCGATCATAATCACAGTCGTGTATATTCCCCCCCAAGCAGACACATCGACGGCCCTGAAAGAACTTCATTGGACTCAGTGTAAATTGGAAACCACATATCCTGAGGCTGCATTTATTGTAGCCGGGGATTTTTAACAAGGCTAATCTGAAAACAAGGCTCCCCAAATTCTATCAGCATATCGATTGTGCTACCAGGGCTGGTAAAACCCTAGATCACTGTTATTCTAACTTCCGCGACGCATATAAGCCCCTCCCCCACCCTCCCTTCGGAAAAGCTGACCACGACATTTTGTTGCTCCCAGCCAATAGACAGAGACTAAAACCGGAAGCACCCGAGCTCAGGTCTGTTCAACGCTGGTCCGACCAATCAGACTCCACGTTTCAAGATTGCTTCGATCACGTGGACTGGGATATGTTCCGCATTGCGGCGAACAACAACATTGATGAATACGCTGATTCGGTGTGCGAGTTTATTAACAAGTGCATCGGTGATGTTGTACCCACAGCGTCTATTAAAACATTACCCAACCAGAAACCGTAGAATGATGGCAGTATTCCCGCAAAAACTGAACGCGAACCACTGCTTTTAATCAGGGCAAGGTGACTGGAAACATGACCGAATACAAACAGTGTAGCTATTCCCTCTGCAAGGCAATCAAACAAGCTAAGCATCAGTATAGATAGAAAATGGAGTCGCAATTCAACGGCTCAAACACGAGAGGTATGTGGCAGGGTCTACAGTCAATCACGGACTACAAAAGAAAAATCAGCCCCGTCGCGGATCACGATGCCTTGCTCCCAGACAGACTAAACAACTTTTTTGCTCGCTTTGAGGACAATACAGTGCCACCGACACGGCCCGCTACCAAAACATGCGGGCTCTCCTTCACCGCAGCCAACGTGAGTAAAACATTTAAAGGTGTTAACCCTCGCAAGGCTGCCGGCCCAGATGGCATCCCTAGCCGCATCCTTAGAGCATGCGCAGACCAGCTGGCTGGTGTGTTTACAGACATATTCAATCAATCCTTATCCCAGTCTGCTGTTCCCACATGCTTCAAGAGAGCCACCATTGTTCCTGTTCCCAAGAAAGCTAAGGTAACTGAGCTAAATGACTACCGCCCTGTAGCACTCACTTCCGCCATCATGAAGTGCTTTGAGAGACTAGTCAAGGACCATATCACCTCCACCCTACCTGACACCCTACCTGACACCCTAGACCCACTCCAATTTGCTTACCGCCCCAATAGGTCCACAGACGACGTAATAATGGAAAATGTATGTAATCAATTTATTACTAGCCCTGGACAAGAGGAATACCTATGTAAGGATGCTGTTCATCGATTACAGCTCAGCATTTAACACCATAGTACCCTCCAAACTCGTCATTAAGCTCGAGACCCTAGGTCTCGACCCCGCCCTGTGCAACTGGGTCCTGGACTTCCTGAAGAGCCGCCCCCAGGTGGTGAGAGTAGGTAACGACATCTCCACCCAGCTGATCCTCAACACTGGGTCCCCACAAGGGTGTGTTCTCAGCCCTCTCCTGTACTCCCTGTTCACCCACGATTGCGTGGCCATGCACACCTCCAACTCAATCATCAAGTTTGCAGATGACACTACAGTGGTAGGCTTGATTATCAACAACGACGAGACAGCCTACAGGGAGGAGGTGAGGAGGAGGTGAGGGCCCTCGGAGTGTGGTGTCAGGAAAATAACCTCACACTCAATGTCAACAAAACAAAGGAGATGATCGTGGACTTCAGGAAACAGCAGAGGGAGCAGCCCCCTATCTACATTGACGGGACAGTAGTGGAGAGGGTGGAGAGTTTTAAGTTCCTCGGCGTACACATCACGGACAAACTGAAATGGTCCACCCACACAGACAATGTGGTGAAGAAGGCGCAGCAGCGCCTCTTCAACCTCAGGAGGTTGAAGAAATTCGGCTTGTCACCAAAAACACTCACAAACTTTTACAGATGCACAATCGAGAGCATCCTGTCGGGCTGTATCACCGCCTGGTACGGCAGCTGCTCCGCCCATAACCGGAAGGCTCTCCAGAGGGTAGTGAGGTCTGCACAACGCATCACCAGGTGCCTGTTCACCCCGCTATTATCCAGAAGGCGAGGTCAGTACAGGTGCATCAAAGCGGGGACTGAGAGACTGAACAGCTTCTATCTCAAGGCCATCAGACTGTTAAACAGCCATCACTAACATTGAGTGGCTGCTGCCAACATACTGACTCAACTCCAGCCACGTTAATAATGGAAAAATGTATGTAATCAATTTATTACTAGCCACTTTATATAATGTTTACATACCCTACATTACTCATCCCATATGTATATACTGTACTCTATACCATCTACTGCATCTTGCCATCTTGATGTAATGTATCACTAGCCACTTTAAACAATGCCACTTTATATAATGTTCTCATACCCTACATTACTCATCTCATATCTCATTCCTTTACACTTGTGTGTATAAGGTAGTTGTTGTGGAATTGTTAGGTTATATTACTTGTTAGATATTACTACATGGTCGGAACTAGAAGCACAAGCATTTCGCTACACTTGCATTAACATCTGCTAACCATGTGTATGTGACAAATACATTTGATTTGATATAAATATATGGATGAGCAATGGCCGAGCGGCATAGGCAAGATGCAATAGATGGTATAAAGTATAGTTTATGAGATGAGTAATGCAAGCTATGTAAACATTATTAAAGTGACTAGTGATCTATTTCTTTTAAAGTGGCCAAGTGCTTTAAAATCTGTGTGTAGGCAGCAGCCTCTCTGTGTTAGTGATGGCTGTTTAACAGTCTGATGGCCTTGAGATTAGAAGCTGTTTTTCAGTCTCTCGGTCCCAGCTTTGATGCACCTGTACCGACCTCGCCTTCTGGATGGTAGCGGGGTGAACAGGCAGTGGTTCGGGTGGTCACATCATAATACAGTGCTTCCCAAACGGTGGGGTGCGGATCACTCAGTCGGGCTTTCAACTTACTCTTGAACGTTTTTAATAGTAGAATGCACGAGGGGCAATTTCGAAAATTAGGTAGTGCATCACCAGTTCCTCTTGTCCTGTCAGTCATTACAAACCTTAGAGAGATATTTATAACTTGTCAGAAATGTCCAGATCAACTAGCCCATGTCAGCTAACGTTTTTAGCCCATAGATTTTGTTGTAATGTTCGAGTCACTCAGATATGACACGAATACACTTTAGACATGGCAAAATGTATAGAATTGCAGGAAATTAGCTTTAAAACAGCAAACATTTCTCTGCACCGCTTGACAAAATGGGTAGAATTACAGGAAATCAGCTTTAAACACGCAGTGTGTTCTATCCACCAATAAGAGGGGTGTGAACAGTTTGTGTCACGAACAGAACTTGTGCCCATAGGAAAAGACGTCGCAGTGATAGAAGGGAGGCCTGAGTGATAAACTTTGGGAACCCATGTCATAACAAACGGGAAGCTTGTCAGACATTCAAAATGACTAATGTGTGTTTTTCTCCGTGGTATGCGCTCAACCGTACTGCAGAGTTAAAATACAACATTCAGCTCTTCTGTGAGAGAGTGTGAGACACTTGCACAATGAATAATAATAAAAAAAAATTCTGGAACACTTCCAAACTGTGTCTCAGAGAGAGAAAACAACATTACCACTTTCTTGGCAAACACGTTGGATTAGCAGGCAGAGAAGTTGACATTCAATCTGTTTCTGTATCATAACCCAGCATCTTTATTTCACAAAAAAACTAAAACATATGACTGTAATTACTGTAGTGTAACCACACGCCAAAAGATCATTGCCGCAGACGAGACAAAGATCCCTTTGAGATGAGCGATGAGAGAAATCACTGATAGGAGATGGTAAGGACCAGAGCAGAGGTCACTCTCAGAGTCAGCTGCTAATTGATTA